>NC_064629.1:443646697-443981697 GCF_023864275.1 Schistocerca cancellata | reverse complement strand
ATTCAGGGTCGCTCTGCTAGGATTATAAAAGACCAGTAACGTCCATACGAAAGTGAAACGGAGACATTAGGAGAACTAAAGTCGTGATTTGTAGGACAAACGCGATGTTTTACTCCCCAAATCCTGCTGGATGAATTTAAAGAAGCAGTTATGCTTTCACCATCACATATCTCACATATGGATCATGAGCAGAAGATTAGAAGTTTATTACAGGCAAGGTGTATAAAGAATAATTTTTCTCTCCTGCTCAGTGTCGACGCGCTCTGCCCAGAGATTGCAGGCGAACATCGTAAACCTGATATATTTATTCGTTATTGTTTTTACCACAGCTAACAGTAATAAAATATTAGTAATAAAAATAATACCTGGTACATTGATCCATTTGGTGATTTTCGTATTTCAGATCTACAAGACGCGTATGTTTGGCAATATCGACTGTCTGATCAAAAGTACCCAGACACACCTATGTAACGAGGAATTGACCATTAATGTCACGAGAGACGGAGTTGCCACCATAAAAGGAAGCGGGGAGTATTGTGTCGTCAGTTGGGAAGCAGTAACAGCAGAACGTGTCCGTCAGGAGAACTCAGTAACGTCGAATGTGGAGCGCGTTTTTTTATGTCACCTGAGTAAAAAATCCATTACGGACATTTCAACCCTTCTAAAGCTGCCACGTCAACTGGAGGCAATGTTACTGTGAAGTAGAAAAGCGAAGGAACAACAACAGCTAAACCAAGATCAGGATAACCTCAGCACTGACAGACAGGGATCATTGAGCATTGCAGAGGGTGGTTGAGAAAATTCGCACGAAATCGGCTGAAGGACTCACTTGTTAGAATACAGCAAGCAAAATGACTGTGCGTAAGGAGTTAAAAAGAATGGGATACTATGGTCGAGCTCATAAGCGACAGATTTCTTTAGTCAGTGCTATGCGACATATGGGATGGTGCAAAGTGCGACACCACAAGACGCAACTGGAAATGAGTGCTTTGGAGTGACGACTCACTCTGTACAGTGTAGCAATTCTATGGAAGGGTTCAGATTTGGCGAATACCTGGAGAACGTTACTTGCCGTCATGTATAGTCCCAACACTGAACTATGGAGGAGGTAGTGTCACGGTATAGTGGTGTTTTATTGGTTAGGGTGTGGTCTTCTTATTATGCTTAAGATGCAAAAGAGCTGATCGTATCCGAAATAAAGTAATAAAAGTAATAAAACTCATATTCAGTGCAAGAGGAATACTGGAAGAAATTTGATCATATCATATACACTACTGGCCATTAAAATTGCTATACCAAGAAGAAATGCACATGATAAACGAGTATTCATTGGACAAATATATTATACTAGAACTAACATGTGATTACATTTTCACGCAATCTGGGTGCATAGATCCTGAGAAATCAGTACCCAGAACAACCACCTCTAGCCGTAATAACGGCCTTGATACTCCTGGAGTCAAACAGAGCTTGGATGGCGTGTACAGGTACAGCTGTCCATGCAGCTTCAACACGATACCACAGTTCATTAAAAGTAGTGACTGGCGTATTGTGACGAGCCAGTTGTTCGGCCACCGTTGACCAGACGTTTACAGTTGGTGAGAGATATGGAGAATGTGCTGGCCAGGGCAGCAGTCGAACATTTTCTGTATCCAGAAATGCCCGTACAGGACTTGCAACATGCGGTCGTGCATTATCCTGCTGAAATGTAGGGTTTCGCAGGGATCGAATGAAGTTTAGAGCCACGCGTCGTAACACATCTGAAATGTAACGTCCACTGTTCAAAGTGCCGTCAATGAGAACAAGAGGTGACCGAGAAGTGTAACCAATGGCACCCCATACCATCACGCCGGGTGATACGCCAGTATGGCGATGACGAATACACGCTTCCAATGTGCGTTCACCGCGATGTCGCCAAACACGGATGCGACCATCATGATGCTGTAAACAGAACCTGGATTCATCCGAAAAAATTACGTTTTGCCATTCGTGCACCCAGGTTCGTCGTTGAGTACACCATCGCAGGCGCTCCTGTCTGTGATACAGCCTCAAGGTTAACCTCAGCCATGGTCACCGAGCTGATAGTCCATGCTGCTGCAAACGGTCTCATACTGTTCGTGCAGATGGTTATTGTCTTGCAAACGTCCCCATCTGTTGACTCAGTGATCGAGAAGTGGCTACAAGATCCGCTACAGCCATGCGGATAAGACGCCTGTCATCTCGACTGTTAGCGATACGAGGCCGTTGGGATCCAGAACGGCGTTCCGTATTACTCTCCTGAACCCAGCGATTCCATATTCTGCTAACAGTCATCGGATCTCGACCAACCTCGAGTATCAATGTCGCGATATGATAAACCGCAACCGCGATAGGCTACAATCCGACCTTTATCAAAGTCGGAAACGTGATGGTACGTATTTCTCCTCCTTACACGAGGCAATACAAGAACGTGTCACCAGGCAACGCCGGTCGACTGCTGTTTGTGTATGAGAAATCGGTTGGAAACTTTCGTCATGTCAGCACGTTGTAGGTGTCGCCACCGGCGCCAAACTTGTGTGAATGCTCTGAAAAGCTTATCATTTTCATATCACAGCATCTTCTTCCTGTCGGTTAAATTTCGCGTCTATAGCTCGTCATTTTCGTGGTGTCTCAATTTTTATCGCCAGTAGTGTAAAATGGTTAGATCATGTTAAAAGAATGGCCAATAACAGGTACCAAAAAATAATGTAGTATTACAATTCGACGGGAAACGTAATTGAGGAAGACTAGGGAAAAGATGGAAAGACCAGTCCTGAGATACTTGGAGACTGATTCTCGATGTTGATCATGATATTCAAACATTTTTGTGAGGTTTTCTAAAAACTTAAATAAAAAGCAGAATAATCAGCAGAACGAGCAGAAGCCAAATGAAATTCAGATTTACGTAAGATTTCGAGACTGGCGGATGCAAGACTTGCCCCTAAGGCCGTCGTCTGATTCTATAAACGGCGCTGCAGATACGTTTTCTTGTCGCTGGTGGCGGCGAGCTTTGCCAATGGGGCACTCCTGTTCAAAGTGATCGCAAAAAGCAAGGAGCGAGGCGAAAAGACTGTGAGGCTGCCATCTGGACCGTAATCCATGACTCCCGATCCTGCTGACCCGGAGGCGCGCTTTGAATACGGCGTTCACGACAAAAACTCCGAGAGCCTCGCAACTTGCAAATGGGCTAAAGGTACCGTCCGCTCACTGCTTAACAGCAAATTTCCTGCATAGGCGGCTCATAGACAACTCATTACTTCACTGCTTTCATGCCGTAAGGATTTGCAAAATCGGCCCTGTTTCGTTTTTGTGATGAGAACGCAGGGGTTGCATAGGCAGCAGTTGTAGCATTTGTCGGAACGCTTGCTGTGTCGTAAAAATTAACAGAGACCTTTCGTTGGTAGGCCCTGTTTGCAAATGTGCATTCTTCTCTACTGTTTCGTTCAAGACAATAACGTTCATGACCCTAATTAATGTAGTTTAAGTTGTATAACTTGTGAACTGGTGGAACCGATAACCAAGGAAAGTCTACACAGACTCAAAGAAGCTTTCCAGAGGCGATCAGGAATGAACCTCGTTCGTATAATGCTGTTTTCATAAGCCAGCCTACTGAGAGAATCCTCATTGAGAGCATACAATCTGAAAAACCTCATGACTACCTTTTAAAAAATTCCGATTTATTTACTATTAATGGGACATGTTTCACTATTATTTGTACTCGATGTCAACCTAAAGACCATTTTATTCATTGACATTGAAAGGTGCCGCATGCTGTTGGAATATTTTCCGTGTTGGCGAGTACTACGAATGCCGTTGTCATTGCCGTTAGTATTTGAGGATATCAGTCTTACATACACTAACTGATCAAAAGTATCTGGACAGTTGTTAGTGGATATTAGTGAATATTAAAATGGGGTGTGATCACCTTTCGCCTTTCTGGCAGCTTGAACTGTGCTCGGGACACTCAGAGGTCGTTGGATGTCTGTGCAGGAGTGGCAGCCCACTCTTTCTCAAGAGCTGGAACTAAAGAAAGTACCGATGTTAGACACAAGGTGTCTGCAGTGAAGTCGACATTCTGACTCATCCGAAAAGTTTTCTATTGGACCCAGGCAAAGTAGTTTCAGCACTACTGTAAACAAACCACTGCCTTGCAGATGTTGATTTATGGTTCAAAATGGTTCAAATGGCTCTGAGCACTATGGGACTCAACATCTGAGGTCATCAGTCCCCTAGAACTTAGAACTACTTAAACCTAACTAACCTAAGGACATTACACACATCCATGCCCGAGGCAGGATTCGAACCTGCGACCGTAGCAGTCGCGCAGTTCCAAACCGTAGCGCCTAGAACCGCTTGGCCACAGGATGCTGATTTATGACAGGTGCACTATCATCCTGATATAAACAGAAATACACTCCGAACTGTTGCTCCACTGTACATAGTACAACAATGTTGCTGAACTATGTTCATATTCTCCACATTTAGTTATTTCTTAAAGTCGAGAGTAGAATTCTGATCTCTTCTGCCTGAACACCTGAATTTACTCTGTGGTGTCACTGCCAGACACCACACATGCTAGGTGGTAGCCTTTAAATCGGCCGCGGTCCGCTAGTATACGTCGGACCCGCTTGTCGCCACTGTCAGAGATTGCAGACCAAGCGCCGCCACACGGCAGGTCTACAGACAACTCCTAGCACTCGCTCTTCGACCATAGATACTAGTAGACTGGCCTCGCTGTGCAGAAGCTATAGAGCTAGTGTGGCTCCAACATAAACCACGTGACTGTTGGCAAAATGGGGCGGGATTTCAAATCAGCGGTCTGCCATTCTATGTTTGTATCGTATTTTACCCACATTTCTCAATTGACTGCCAAACGCTTCCAACAAAAATTACTTTTTTATTTGCGAAAAATTATGTCAGAACTACATTTGACGTGGATTTGTTCACAGTACCATTTATAAAATCTAACAAATACATCGAACGCCCCTCTCGTGGGCAGCGGGGCGAAATTACTATAAATTATCAATTAAAGTAAAATGTTGTTAAAATTCTTTTAAACAGTAAGAGTGGGCCCGTGTCAAAACTTTAAACATTGGATTCGCAGCGTTTTGAGCTCTAGTCACTTATAAAAGAAAATGGGATATGGGAATTATGTCAACTATAGGTGCCAAAATTGTCGACTTTAGGAGCAGGTCGATTTTAGAGTATCAATTTTAGGTGCACTTCAAAGGTTCAGTTCCCACTACTTTTACAAAAGTTTAAACTATCAGTTTAAAAAAAAAATGATATTTTAGATGAAAGGTGAGACTTTGAAGTTTCAGAAAATAATTTTCGAGCCCACATTTGTTAATAGTATTAGAAGGTAGAAAAAAAAATTCTCTTCATATGTCGACTATAGGTGCTCTTGAAAAAAAAAATGAAGTCCCATGCTTCTTTACAGAGCGTAAGGGAACGATGCGGGAGACCCGGCGCCTTACTAGGCAGGGTCCTAATGGTGGTGGTTTGCCGTTGCCTTCCTCCGACCGTAATGGGGATGAATGATGATAATGAAAACGACACAACAACACCCAGTCATCTCGAGGCAGGAAAAATCCCTGACCCCGCCGGGAATCGAACCCGGGACCCCGTACTCGGGAAGCGAGAACGCTACCGCGAGACCACGAGGGCGGACATAGGTGCTCTTACCTTATTATAATGTCACTTGATATACAAAAAGGCGTGTATGTGCAGAGGGCTTGAAGTTTTTCCGTTTCAGGGCCTGTATCCAAAGCTGCCTTCGGTTTTCATCCTTAGGGAACCTATGAGTGGAAACGAGAAACAGTTATACTTACTTCTGTAACCGAAGTATCACAGATACTTTCCAAAATGTAATATGAGTCTGACTTTAAAGGCGTCACTTTCAACACTTTAATTTACGTGATACTCTATTTCAAGTGTAAAAAACATATAAAAGTCACTTCAGCAGATTTCAATAAACGCATCTCCACTATCATAGAAATACTTACAAGTGAAATGTAATGCCATTTCCCCGGACAAAAGGCTGAGTACAGCCATAAGCGCAACACGAAACAACCATGTTTTGCCAACATTCACGTGACTTTAGCCCAGAGATGTTGGAGCCACGAAAATGACGTCAGGGCCAGTCTGTTATATTTATGGTCGAAACACTCGCCCCAATTGTACAGACGACTTTGCTAGCGATGCTACACTGACAACTACGCTCTCATTTGCCGAGACGATAGTTAGCATAGCCTTCAGCTACGTCATTTGCTACGACCTAGCAAGGCGCCATTACCAGTTTATATTGAGATTGTTATTAATGTACCGTCAAGAGCGATGTACACCAATTATGGATTAAAGTACCTTATTGGATTAAAGTATGGATTAAAGTAATTATGGATTATGGATTAAAGTACTTATGGATTAAAGTACTTATGGATGAAAGTACTTATGGATTAAAGTACCTTATTGGCTATATTAATTACATTGTCCTGTTCCAGACCTCACGCCAGCCTGCGTGAGCGTAAACGCATGCATTTTTGGCCTCCTCTAGCAACACGGTGTTGGCTTTGACAAATCAAATGTCGTAGTGGGAGCCAAATATGTGGAATAGGGCAATATCTTTAAATATTGTTGTTACAGTTTAATTTTAGATAACTGCAGTCAGCCTGGCTGCAAAATTACATCACTGCCCAGTTTAGGCGCCACAGCTAAAACAAGCTTAGATGTAAAGCTGGTGTTGAGCTGCGGGAGACCATGGGTCTCTTACGCCAAAATACTAAGAAATATGAACGAACAACCTCCAAAATTTTGTCGGAGGAGTTAGGTTTAACCTTTGTAATTTGTTTGCGTGTAAAAACTCGTTAGAATTATACGAACAATTGAAAAGAAACTGATGTGTAATTGGTTCCAAAATATTTCTGGAGTCGCTCTGCTAAGCCATACTCTGAACCTACTTCTAGCTGTTGAAAATCACAAGGAAAGCTGATTTGATTGAGGCTTCCGTGGTCGCGGCTTGATGTGCTACCAGTTTGCTCACGAAATCACATCATGGCAGCGAAATCCCTCTACACTAACATGATGACATTACGGGGTGCGGCACATGGGGAAATTAACAGGCACTAGAGATCCATATCACGTAATAAAATTGAGCGCAGTTAAATATTTCGTTGTAGATGGGAGTTGATCATAGGAACCAATGTAATTCACAATCAAGGCAATTGCATCGGACAAGGTGACGCAACTGAAATGCATTGACCTCGTGTTAGGGAGGACGGCGGCTGAAATCCCTGTTCGATCATCCACATTAAGATTTTCCGTTATTTCCCACAAAAGAGCGCGGCCGATTCCCCGGAACGAGTTTGTGCTCGGTCTCTAATGACCTCCTCGTCGACGATACATTAAACCCTAATCTTCATTCTTATGACAATAGCTTCAAAAATATAAAGTAATGCTTCAAACGCCGGCCGCTGTGACCGAGCGGTTGTAGGTGCTCCTGTCCGGAACCGCGCTGCTGCTGCGGTCGTAGGTTCGAATCCTGCCTCGGGCATGGATGTGTGTGATGTCCTTGGGTTAGTTAAGTTTAAGTAGTTCTAAGTCTAGGGGACTGACGATCTCAGATGTTAAGTCCCATAGTGTTTAGAGCCATTTGAAACATTTTTGAAAGCTTCAAAATAAATTGAGCTAAGTTTTACTGTTGCAGCAAACAGCGGTCGTAAGTAGCGTAGTCAATGCCACTCTAGAAACATGCAACGTCTCTCTTAAAAACTCTGCTGACATCAAGCACAGAACAAAACCATATTAGGAACAATTTTTTTTGTGAGGATATAAGGAGCTTCTGCATATACTTTTTGTCCGTGCAAAAGATGCATGAGTTAGATGACAACGCACACATTGTTAATGCAATTATATCATCATATAAAACAGTAGAAGAAACACCACTTCAGTAGAAATGCTTGCACTTTTAACGCAGAGCACATCATGTATAAATAAAATGTAAAATTCTGGTATGAAAACTAGTATTTTTTGATGCGGCACATGACTGTAAGGTTCAAATGGCTCTGAGCACTATGGGACTCAACTTCTGAGGTCGTCAGTCCCCTAGAACTTAGAACTACTTAAACCTAACTAATCTAAGGACATCACACACATCCATGCCCGAGGCAGGATTCGAACCTGCGACCGTAGCGGTCTCGCGGTTCCAGACTGTAGCGCCTAGAACCGCGCCGGCCGGCGAAAAGACTGTAAGGAAAGGTAAAATAAAATTCTGCTTTAACAGGCGACTACAACATCCTCCATCACACGAAATTTAAAATGGGATTTCTGCATGCTTTACAAATGTAACAATGACACATGTAATTCGTTGGTCTAAGAGAATTATGAAAGCACAAATTGATAGGGGCGACATAACTTCTGAAATATTCTATGAACGATGTTCTACTTGAGTTGTGTAGAAGATAATGAAATATTTCATGACTCAAATCACCCACTGGTGCCCCACCACAGTGGGGCACTGGTAGATCTGACACTTGTGTTTTATTGTGACGGCCTGAGAAGCAGCCACGGGCTCTACACCTCGGTAATGGAAGGTGGATCGTCGTCATTTCGTGCCGGTAACGTCCGATATACAACCGAAGAATCAGAAAGTACACATCTCGAGAGGGACCCCACCAGGTAGCACATATATTCTCTCCTTTTCTGCTCTTCGCCTCCGCTAGTACAAAACGTAACAAACATTATCTGATCTTGGTTAACGGACGTATGACGCTACAGAAAGAAAGTAATCGTCAGGCTATACTTTCAGGGATCCTGATTTAGGTTGTCCGTGATATTTACCGACATGTTTCCTTAAATAAGAAAACTGATGATTTCTTTCCCCTTCCTTGCCCCCTCCGAAAAAAATATTCAAATGAGTGTGAATTCTTAAGGGACCAAACGGCATAGGTCATCGGTCCCTGGACTTACACACTATTTAAACTAATTTAAACTAACTCATGCTAAGAACAACACAGACACCCATTCCCGAGGGAGGAGTCGAACCTCCGGCGCTAGGGGCTGCGCAGTCCGTGACAGGACGCCTCAAACCGCGCGGCCACTCCGCGCGGCTGTCCCTTCAGAGCTTGTGTCCATCTTTAATGACCATGATATTCACGGAAGTTCAAACTCTTGATCTTTCTTCGTGGAATCCTTTTCAAAGTATTATGTATCCCAACTTTGACTCGTCACAGTATCTCATTAGCAGGGCTATCGAACCTACGATACTGAGTAAAGATGAAAAGATGTCCGATACGTCGATGCCAGACTATTCTGGAAAAACATAAGAAGTTGCTGTCCAGCGCAGTTCTGCGTTTCTTTCCTGTTTCAAGAGAAGAAATCCTGGAGTCAGCTATGTCAGTAACAAAGCAGTATCTGTCGTCGGCAAACACTTCTAGTATTAAAATGGACGGCGTTCGCACCCAGACGAAAGTCTAGTCGAAGGCTACAGAATGAGTGCCGTGGTGTCACGAAAACCAGACTGTAAATTTTTATTTCTCTGTCCGTAATTAAAGCTGCGAGATGTGATTACAAGACGCTACATTCTCCAACGTATCACGTCTAAGTTATCTAAAGTGCTTACGCCGAGGACCAAACAGCAATAAACGTTACTGTTAGATAATCCTGTTGCCGTTCGCGAAACGAAAATTTACGAGCGTATAAGCCGTCCAGGCGTCCCGTGCCGACTGTCGGCTCGGGTCTAAGGCCGAGGTGTTTACCGAGAGAATCGTAGCTAATTATAAAGCTTAAAATTGATCCATTAACGAGCAAACGCCTGCTGAATGAGGCTATTATCCCCTGTTGCTTCATGAAAAGTTGTTTGGAGTGTTAACTTCGACACAGTTTAGATATGATCGATTGAAGAGAAAACGAGTTCTTCGCACGGGAAAAATCGAAGTTCATTAGCTACTTTTTGCGTGTACGCGGCTTCCGTGGTGCCTCAGTGAGCCGCTCGCACGTGAGAATTTTTATTGTTGTGCGGGTCGAAATATTGACTTTGATCCGCAACCCCAGATTGCGGCGAGTACAAATGTTCCTACCGGATCTGTGGCCACGATAGCTATCGCGCACGGCCCGGGCACCGCAGCGCGGGCCAGTAATTAGTATTCCCTCAACATTAAGCACACAAGCGCTTGTGGGGTAGGCGTCTCTCCTTGTTATCGCCAGACATCTTTATTTCTTTGGAATGCGTAATGAGAGCGTAATGGGCGCACTTGACAGCTCCGGTTGTGCCTTTGCTGCCGGCCACGCTGGGACGAAATCGCTTGTTTCGTTATTTACTGAACTGGTAACGTCTTCCATATTGCAGTCAACGACGACGTGTCGATGGTAAGCTAAGTTACGATTGTCGTCAGCAGTGACTGCGAGAGCGGTAATGTGACGGAGGAATAATATACAAGAATGGACCGGACGAGAATTTTAGAAGAAACGTCCTTCCTTTATACACCACACTTTCTGAGAATTATTGTAATGAATGTCAGTCTGGTGTCATTATGACGCAATTAATCCTTTCATCTGTCTATGTGCTCCAGACTGTGTTTGCTTATACGCTGACGTGTAAAAGTCGTGGAATAGGGGATATGCACATATACAGATACGATAGTATTGCGTACACAATGTAAAAGGACTGCATTTACGGAGCTGTCATTTTTACTCAGGTGATTCATGCGAAAAGGTTTCCGATGTGATTATGACCGTAAGGCGGGAATTAACAGAATTTGAACTCTGAATGGTCGTTGTAGCTAGACGCATGGGACATTTCCATTTTGGAAATCGTTAGAGGATTCAATATTCCGAGATCCACGATGTCAAGAGCATGCCTAGAAAACCAGTTTTCAGGCATTGGCTGACAGCCTTCACTTAACGACCTAGAGCAGTGGCGTTTGCATAGGGTTTTCAGTGCCAACAGATTAGCACCACTCCGTGAAATACCTGCAAAAATCCATGTGGGATGTACAACGAACGTATCTCTTAGGACAGTGCGGTGAAATTCGGCATTAATAGACTATGGCAGCAGACAACCGATGCGATTGCCTTTGCTAACAGGACGACATCCCAAGCAGCACCTATTCTCGGCTCATGACCATATCGGTTGAACGATAGACGACTGGAACACCGTGGCCTGGTCAGATGAGTCACAGTTTCAGTTGGTAACAGCTGACGGTAGGGTTATAATGTGGCACAGACCCCACGAAGCTATGAACTCAAGTTGTAAACAGGGCATAATGGTTTGGGCTGCGTTTACGTGGAATGGACTGGGTTCTCGGGTCCAACTGAACAGATAATTGACTGGAAATGGTTATGCTCTGCTACTTGTAGACCATTGGCAGCCATTCGTGGACTCCATGTTCCGAAACGTGTCACCTGGCGACAATTGTTCCCAACTGGTTTGAAGAACGTTTTGGACAATTCGAGCGAATGATTTGGCCACCAATAACGCCCACAGAACATTTATGGGACATAATCGAGAGGTTAGTTCATGCACAAAATCCTGCACTGGCAGCACTTTCTCAATTAAGGGTGGCTATAGAGACACATGGCTCAGTACCTCTGCAGGAGGCTTCCAACGATTTCTTAAGTCCATGCCCCGTCAAGTTGCTGTACTAAGTCGCGCAAAAGGAGGTCCGACATGATATTAGAAGGTATCCATGACTTCTGTTACCTCATTGCATTGAGAGTCGTCTGGCTGTTTTGAAAGAAGCACTGATCATTGGGAATCTCTCTGTATTTCGTAACAATTTTCTACGTTACATCGAAACTGTATGTAACACTGCACTCATACTGAAGTCTCAAAGAGCTACAGACATACCTCTACTAAAGCGCTCGCCGTGAGGCACAAATAAGAAATTTTGGGTCAAAAAACTGCTAGTTCGTGCACTGGGAATAAAAACGTCAACATGCTAGAAAAAACTGCAGTGACAAAGCTAGTTTTGTGTTCTATAGTCTAAAAACTGGTTTGCTGTACCTCTCCGTGCTATTCTATCCTGTGAAAGCCTCTTCATCCTCGATAACTACTGTAATTTATGTCCGCTTGAACCTATTTTCTGTAGTTAAGTCTTGGTCTCCATCTACAATTCGCCTCATACCCCTCATTTGTTGAGACATAACGTTCTCCCCAGTTCGATTCAATACTTCTTCATTAGTTAATCCTTCTACCATTCTAATCTGTAGTATTCTTCTGTAGCACCACATCTCAGAAGATTCTATTCACTTCTGTCTACACTCCTAATAGTCTACGCTTCACATCCATCCGAGGCTACACTCCAGACAGATACTTTTAGGAAAAAAACTTCCGTACACTTAAATTTATGTTAGATTTTTAAGTATTTTACTTTCCCAGAAATCCTTTTCTTGCTATTTCCACTCCGCATTTGGCATTCTGTTTACTCCAGGCGGCGTCAGATATGTTGCCACCTATACAGGGTGACCGGAAATCATCTGAAAATCTTGTAAGAGTGTTGCAGGGCAGGTTGTGCTGAGAAATAATTCTTTCGAAAAAATTCGATACGTTGCGCCGTGTCCGAGTTAATTATCATTGAAGTTAGCCAATCAGGCAGTTTGGGCACGCTAATTCAAGCGGCCACCAAATACAATGACTGTCAGTTATCCTCACAGCGCAGATGATAGCGCACGAGACTGGCCAGTCTTTGGCTCCGGTTTGATCATTACTACTGCCCCATGTTCAATTTTTGTGTCCCTCTCTGTTTGGTTTCAGAAGCCAAACAAAGAACATGTCTGGCGACACCGCCTCTGGCGCACCGTTTAAGTTCGCGAGAGCAATGGCCGGACTGACTTGCTAATTAACTCGTAAACGGCGCAACGTGCAGTATTTTCTTATTGACAGTTATTTATCAGAGAAACATACCCTGCAACAGGCTTACAAGCTTTTCTGACTATTCCTGAACCCCAGTATAACAAAACTCGTCTACAAATTTTAGTGTGTCATTTCCCTAATCTAATTCCTTTACCATCACCCAACTTAATTTAACAATACTCAATTACTCATGCTCTAATTTTGTTCATTTGGATATTATAACATCTTTCAAGAAACTATACACTGTTTTCAATAGATGTTCCACGGCCTTTGATCTCTTTGACATAATTACAGTTTAACAGGAAAACCTTCTGGTTTTTAATGATGAAATCTTCTCGGGCGATCAGCTGAGCGGTGCTGTCGTCTTGTTGCAACGTTTCGATGAGTTTCGTACCCGTCATATTCGCTTGAAGATGATGAGTACAAAACCCATCGAAACGTTGCGGCAAGACAAGGTCATCACTGGGCTGACCACCCGAGAAAATTTCATTATTGGAGTACGCCGAGAAAGCCTGGAAGTACATACTTCATATTTTGATTTATTCTTCCTGAATTTTACTCACTTTACAAATTTCTCTTTGTTTTCTATACTCTTAGCTAAGTTTGCAGATTGAATAACATTGGGGATAGGCTACAAACTTCTCATAATAAAGTGAGTCTTGTGTAATAATAATAGCAGCCGCTGCGTTTGAAGTAAGTTTTTACTGTTGATACATTATTATTGCTGTAACAGCATGATGCGTCTACCTCCGGTGCTTAAGTAGGAAGCGCATCTTTTTAGAGGGAACTGCAGATGTGATCAGAGACTTGTGACCGTGGACTGACAGTTTCGAAAGCCACTGAAATTCGAGCCATGAGATAATTGTTTCTACAGTTTTCGAATTCATCAAATTCCGTACGCGGTCCTAAAGACGCGCGTGTCCCAACTAGTGATCTAGATAGCCAGTCAACAAGTTATCCTTAGCCAATCCATCGAGGATTGAGCCCAGAGGGTTTCGAATGCTGTTACAAAAAGGGGTTTGTCCCCTCGTTGTATAACCACATAACACCATCGACCAGTGTATAAATAGGTCTGTGTTTTAGGTGTTATCGTTTTATAAATTTACTTCCAATAAAATATTGTTAATCGCTACCGACCGTTGCTGTCTTATTAAACGTGCTCGTTTCATAAACTACCGTGCTTGTAAGTCCGAAAAGTGGCTTTCTGCGCTCAAAGTGTTTCTTGAATAGTAACGGTCTTGTTACACTTCCTTGAGGTATACCCGACACACTAACGCTAATGAAAATAGGTCTGTGGTGATGGCGACGTCTCCATACTCAGGACAATGTACTGTGCTCTGTCTTCTAGGACGTCTTCTGTACAATAGCATATGTGCTCTGAGATTTACCAAGCGACAATGAGCAAGGTTTCAAATGCCATTGAGGAATCAAGAAAAACGAAATATCTCTCTGTATGCCCATCATTTCAGAGATGGTTTCTGGACTCGGCTGGTCAGTACAGAACGTCAAATCAAGCACCTTTCAGCCGTCTAATTTTCAAACTGTTATTTTATTGGGCTACCAGTTTCAGCGATTTACTACACCATCTTCAGGCTCGGTGACCGACGTGTAGGCAGATTACAACCTTGGTCCCGGTCAAAATACGGGTCAGTATTCAAATACTGGTATCTGTAGATGTCTCATTGATACAGCGATTACTTCAACCATCATCTGCCGACTCAGAGGATGGTTGAAGTGATCGCTCTTTGAAGCAGAAATCTGGAGATACCAGTCTTTGAACGCTGACCCTTATATCGACCGCAGCCGAGGTTGGAATCTTCCTACACGTCGGTCAGGGGGCCTGAAGATGGCGTAGTAAATCGCCGAAACTGGTAGCCCAATAAAATAACAGTTTGGAAGTTAGACGGCTGAAAGGTGTTTGATTTGTCATTTTGTTATGAAATATTTCCGTGAGCCGCTATCTAGTACTTCGGTCCTTGTGAACTAATAGTGGGTCAAGGTCCACTCACGCCGTTTGCATAATCCACGGAGGATCCTTCATATTTGCTTGTTTTCCGACCAGACAGCACACAACCTGTTCCATACGTAAGAAACTCACCCTTGCATTTGTAGCGTCTGCTCGTCTTCTGTGAGCGAAAATATGGTTTGTTACACCGTTGTAGCATTTAGAATTGTGTACAGTACAAGTACACGTAAAGGGAATAAAAGTTCTTATGTAAAGTTTGATTTTAGGCAACTCTTCAGATTTCCACAACATATAAAAAAACTTATCCTAAAACGTTTGCTTAATATTTCTTTTTCTGATTTTATGTAATTAAAATAAATTAAAGAAACGTCTTTCCGAAACAATGAGTTAATGACAGCATAAAAATATGTACAAGGAACGTATAATCTAAAATTTACAAACGAGAACTAACTGTGTATCAAAGTATTTCCAAGTTTCTAACGGAGAAGGAAGATTGAAGTTTAGACCATTGAGGTAAGTAATTAGGCACAAATTAGACTGAAGTGACCCAGGAAAAGTGCGTAGTTAACAAGATTTCTATACACTTAGAGGTCATTAGAGGCCGAGTATTAACTCAGAGTGGACGAGGATGGGGAAAATAATATAGAGTAGCCGTTCGAAAGTATCATCAGCTGAAATTATTTAATGAAACCACGGAAGCGAAAATCGGGATGACCAGATAGGGATTTTAACTGGCCTTTCGTCACTGAGTGCAGTGGCTTAACCAATGGACCATTTTGCGTGTTCTTTCGAGATAAAGGACAATGATTCGTACTCTTTCTGTGAGTATTTAGAGTCGTTGCTAACAGTTTTAAAAACAAAAAAAATCTATTGTAAGTTACCAGCTCTCATCAGAAGTTTATGCAAATTGTCATCCTGTGTCCTTTTACGTTCTCGGAATTGATACAATAGTTGGGCTGTGAATATTATAGCCATTATACGGATTTAGTTATTACCCTATTCCTAAGTTACAGTATTAACAATTGAGTTAGTCATATGTGAACATAACTTAAAACAATGATTTGATAACATATACCATATAGACATCATAAGTGGAAAATAGATTCACAAAGAAAACAGTATCTAAGAAGAGAAATGTTGCATCTGTGACAAAGCTAATGAATAGAACTTCTTTTGTTTTATACATTTTTGATAAGGAAGAGATCCCGTTGGGGAGGTCTTGCAGCCTCTGCGAAGACGACACTGACTGCTAGGTAGCTGAAAACTGGACTGTACTAATAAAAATAAATTGTGGGTTTAACTGGAGGAATAGTCGTCCTGTTTAGACTTGCGCGAACTCCGCAAATGGTAGGCAGTCCATAATTGTTAACTTTCTAAAGAAGCTATCTCAGAACTAGGATTCAGAGGCATTATGCAAAGGCGCATTGTATTGTGCCGAAGATTTCGTTCCGATAGTTGCTTCCTGTTTAAGGCCTCGCTTCCCTGTTCTGACACACTCTCGTAATTAGCCTATAAACTGCGAAGCAGTACCGTGCACTTCGATTGGGGCGGTGCAGTGAATAAGAGTGCTATCCACGTAAACCCAGCTTTCTAAAACTGGTTTCTGTTAGCCTCATTTCGCATTAGTTGAGAATCAGAAGTACACGTTTACAAGAGCTCTTAGGTTTCTAATTTTCGTGAGATAGTGTTTAACATTGTCACTTGTTTTATAAGTAAAAGGAGGCAATGACTAATAGATTTTTACTGGAAATAAACTAAGCATCCGTATTTATCACGAAAGGTCGAGCGAGATGGTGCTGTCGTTTAGGTTCTGGGACCATGTTGGGAGGAGTGTTTTTCAAATACCCGTCACGTCATTCAAATTTTACTTTACAACGATTTTCTGAAGTGGTTTCAAGCGATGCCATGATGAGTCTCTCAACAGTACTTGGCCTGTGCGGCTGGTCCCGGCGGAGGTTCGAGTCCTCCCTCGGGCATGGGTGGGTGTATTTGTCCTTAGGATAATTTAGGACAAGTAGTGTGTAAGCTTAGGGACTGATGACTTTAGCAGTTAAGTCCCAAAAGATTTTACACACATTTGATTTTTTTTCAACAGTACTTCGACGGGTGGTTTCCCTTGTGCTTATCCAACACGAGACATCCTTGCCTCTCTACTGACCAAGACATCAACGGGACGTTCATCTTCAGCTCCCTTTCTTCCTTTTTCCAACATTTATGTAGGAATATCCATTAATTATGATGAACTTCATATGAACGTACTAATTAGATCCTTTAAAAAACCTGTGGCTGTTACAGATGGAACAAGAAACTTCGTTGACGGATTAATTGGAAACTCTGGATAAAATTACAAGACTGACATAAATTTTTAGAGTCAGTTAATTAAGAAGGCACATTTTTCTAACCTATTTAGCAATATTAATATGATAATAAGGCGGCAATAGACGCGAGGAAGTAATACGAACCTGTAATACATGATTGTGAAACAGGCTGTTAGGAATTGTCGGCAACTTTTTTTAAAAAAAGGAATAAACAGAAGCAAGCGACTCGCTACAATGTTTTCGTCTTCGAGCCTATACTATAACGTTCGCCATGAACAAAAACTAGTTACTCGTTTCCTACAAATGCAAAGGAAATTTCTCCAAATCGATTGAGTTTCTTGAAATACAGCTCTACTATTTAGGACAAGCCAAAGAAGCCCTTGTAGAAGCGAATTAAAAAAAAAAAGAGTGAAACGTTAAATTCTAACGGGTGAGGCAGAAATCAAGGAATACTAATGTAGGTCGATACTTCCCGCACAGCAACAGGTTGACTAAGTCACTTGTTTATATTTTTATGCGATCTCACACCAGTTAAATTTTGTACACGAGGATACATCTACGGAGGAAGAAAGAATTAGAAGATCGGCTCTGTGAACACACAGCATGCTAAGTACAAAATATGGATTAAGAATGAACAAAACTAACAGAGAGTAACAACGTGCATAAAAGCGAAACTGTGGAAAACTTAGTAGTACGAAAGACACACAAATATGTTCTCCTATGCTGGAAACATGATTTCACAATATGACGAAGGTAAATGAGTCATAAGAAGAAAATTAGAGCAAGTATGAAAATGTTCACAAAAATCTGTATTGATATAAAATAATGGCGAGGAATTCAGAAAGAGGTTCCTGAGAGGAGGTCTATGGAAAATCGCTACCAAAATAAGAGGTATGTTAACAGGGCATCAGCTACGGCGTCCAGGAAAAATTGACGTGACGCTACAAAAATGAGTAATGCGAAAAATATTAAGGGCAGATAAAGGTAGACTATAAAAAAGGATCATTGATCATGTGCAGAAACGGAGCAGATGTCAAAAATTAACACAAGCCAGGAATAGAAGGAGAGCCAAATCAAACCAGCCAAACAGAAAAGGTACCACGTTTACATTTAGACATAGTATTTTGCAAATGAAGCAGGCAAAAAGGAATACAAACGTCTCAAAAATGAGATCGACAGGAAGTGCAAAATGGCCAAGAAGGGATGGCTAGAGGACAAATGTAAGGATGTAGAGGCTTATCTCACTAGGGGTAAGATAGATACTGCCTACAGAAAAATTAAAGAGACCTTTGGAGAAAAGAAAACCACTTGTATCAATATCAAGAGATCAGATGGAAACCCAGTTCTAAGCAAAGAAGGGAAAGCAGAAAGGTGGAAGGAGTATATAGAGGGTCTATACAAGGGCGATGTACTAGAGGACAATATTATGGAAATGGAAGAGGATGTAGATGAAGATGAAATGGGAGATACGATACTACGTGAAGAGTTTCACAGCGCACTGAAAGACCTAAGTCGAAACAAGGCCCCGGGAGTAGACAACATTCCATTAGAACTACTGACGGCATTGGGAGAGCCAGTCCTGACAAAACTCTACCATCTGGTGAACAAGATGTATGAGACAGGCGAAATACCCTCAGACTTCAAGAAGAATATAATAATTCCAATCCCAAAGAAAGCATGTGTTGACAGATGTGAAAATTACCGAACTATCAGTTTAATAAGTCACAGCTGCAAAATACTAACGCGAATTATTTACAGACGAATGGAAAAACTGGTAGAAGCTGACCTCGGGGAAGATCAGTTTGGATTCCGTAGAAATGTTGGAACACGTGAGGCAATACTGACCTTACGACTTATCTTAGAAGAAAGATTAAGGAAAGGCAAACCTACGTTTCTAGCATTTGTAGACTTAGAGAAAGCTTTTGACAGTGTTGACTGGAATACTCTCTTTCAAATTCTAAAGGCGGCAGGGATAAAATACAGGGAGGGAAAGGCAATTTAAAATTTGTACAGAAACCAGATGGCAGTTATAAGAGTCGAGGGACATGAAGGGGAAGCAGTGGTTGGGAAGGGAGTGAGACAGGGTTGTAGCCTCTCCCCGATGTTATTCAATCTGTATATTGAGCAAGCAGTAAAGGAAACAAAAGAAAAATTCGTAGTAGGTATTAAAATCCATGGAGAAGAAATAAAAACTTTGAGGTTCGCCGATGACATTGTAATTCTATCTGAGGCAGCAAAGGACTTGGAAGAGCAGTTGAACGGAATGGACAATGTCTTGAAAGGAGGATATAAGATGAACATCAACAAAAGCAAAACGAGGATAATGGAATGTGGTCGAATTAAGTCAGGTAATGCTGAGGGAATTAAAATAGGAAATGAGACACTTAAGGTAGTAAAGGAGTTTTGCTATTTGGGGAGCAAAATAACTGATGATGGTCGAAGTAGAGAAGATATAAAATGTAGACTGGCAGTGGCAAGGAAAGCGTTTCTGAAGAAGAGAAATTTGTTAACATCGAGTATAGATTTAAGTGTCAGGAAGTCGTTTCTGAAAGTATTTGTATGGAGTGTAGCCATGTATGGAAGTGAAACATGGACGATAAATAGTTTGGACAAGAAGAGAACAGAAGCTTTCGAAATGTGGTGCTACAGAAGAATGCTGAAGATTAGATGGGTAGATCACATAACTAATGATGAAGTATTGGATAGAATTGGGGAGAAGAGGAATATGTGGCACAACTTGACAAAAAGAAGGGATCGGTCGGTAGGAGATGTTCTGAGACATCGAGGGATCACCAATTTAGTGTTGGAGGGCAGCGTGGACGGTAAAAATCGTAGAGGGAGCCCAAGAGATGAATACACTAAGCAGATTCAGAAGGATGTAGGCTGCAGTAGGTACTGGGAGATGAAGAAGCTTGCACAGGATAGGGTAGCATGGAGAGCTGCATCAAACCAGTCTCAGGACTGAAGACCACAACAACAACAACATTTTGCAAGATTTTTATTTTAAAATGACATATCAGTACAGATGCGTCTTAACAAATCTTTTATGTATGGGTGGATAGAAGCAGCATAGTTTTGTGGAACGCACGTTATCGTACGAGCACCACGAAATACGAAATTTAGATACAAAACGATAAAATCCAAGATGGCGTGTGATCTGTTTCATTCCCTCAGCCAATTACAGCACAGGACACGTGACGGCTCACATGTGGAACATTGATACCACTTGCATTTAAAAACTTATGACATACGAATAAACGTCCATTAAACTTGCCAAACTAATGGAATTTTGAGTTCCGTTAAGAAACAAGGAATTGGATGCGATAGTGTCCCTTCTCTATGTCTAACAATTTTTTTTTCGGAAAGTACGACATTGCTGTTAGGCTGGAGACCGCAGTTATTGATGAGTTTTAGAATAAATGGCTGACCTGTACTGTAGCTAGAGGCCTAGGTTAGTTGTTGCCAACATTTAATACACTTTTCTTTATGAATAACTGAAGTCGCTAATTGAATGCTTCAATATACAATATACAACGTCATAGAGAAATCTGCAACGAGTGTTTTGGTGCATATTAGAATTGTCATCAGTGAGCAAATATAGCCACAGTGAGGTGGCCCATAACACAATTCCTACCCGAAAAATTGCTTCTTCTCATATTACGTGAACTGACTTCACCAACTCGCAATGAAACTATCAACTCCCAACGTGTCCTAGTCCTTGGGCAGAGCAACAAATCAATCTGTTACCACAATTAATCTTCTGTACGAGTCAGGTATAAAGTCTTGAAGTTCATCATTGAAAATACTTTGTCTCATCTCTCGTATTTCTTTGGACACCTAAAACTTCGCTTCTGTTGGTTACGTGAGACACAGGTCCTATGATGCGACTGGTTGATGGATACAGAGTTTACGCCATCTTGGATCTCATCGTTGTGACCTTAAAGTTCCGTATTTCGTAGTTTTCGTAGTATAACTTGCATGCAATGAAAATTTCTTTTACGGCCAGTTGTGCAGTGAAGACCTCTTAAAAATACAATACTTTTTACATAATTTTTAAAAACAAATATATAGGGAAACACTACGACTCTTTGTAAAAAAAGTCTTCGACGTACTCAGCCGAATTTCCATTAATTTTTGTTTGCTCTGTCATGAGAACAAATGAAGCTCAGACTTTTACATATAGAAGACATTGAGCTCTTTAGAAACGATACTAAATCTTAACTGGAAAGGACCGAGGTTATTTAGATTCCAACCACCATGTTATTCGTCTGCAAAGACTAATGCAAACAATGGAAAGCTTAAATCAAGCCACCCTGACTTGAACCTTACTTCTTCCGAATACAGATCATATTTTCTGCTCTGAGCCTCTTCAGATGATGATGGGAAATATCCTCCGTCCCATAAAACATGTGGATTTAGCACTGTGATCAACAGTTTGTTAATGTCAGAACAAATGATCTATGAGGAGACCAGTGTGATTTCGGATTTTCTTCGTTTCAGGCGTGGTAACGGGTGCATCGTAATGGCCATGGTGCTTAAGCAGACTGAGTGTAGTATCGCGCTAGTTTGTGACGCGTTGCCTAATTTGCGAGTCACTGAGTACTGCGGCTGGTGGGAGGAAGGTCCCCTGGCGTGGTGGCGGTGGCGCGAGCCTAACCAATTGGCTGTCGTCGGCTGCTCTCGCGTCATAATTCATGAGCCAACGCACGGATGTCGCAGCGCTGCCTAATGATGGGTTGGGGTCGCCCTGAAAGGAATAGCGGACCATTACACCGCATGCGACCTCACCAGTACGGGCAGAATATTGCATCTCAATGGCGCGTATCTCGCGGCCTGCTGCAAGTACCTGCTGAAGACCGAATTTCGCTTGCCTTTTGCGTCGAAACCCTTTTCGTCTTGGTAATGCTACGCGTCTGTAAAAGCTCACATTCCGTTTCATTACTACGCAAGAGTCCCGATAGCTCTCGACCTTCTCTTTTGCAAGCCCGATGAACTTTGTATGGCGCCCCAATGATCGTATTCGGGGGAACGGGTTCCGAATTCTTAACCAGTGTTAGGCTTCCGACAATTTGCTTAAATCACTAGAGGCGTAAGCTCGGCAAATTTAACAATCACTTCATACTAGGATTTTCCTAATATCCTACGTTTGTACTGACTGATTGAGGTGGGCGCAATGGTCAGCCACGGAACTCGTATACGGGCCTGCGACCCGTCGCACTTTCCGACCGACCATCCACTTTTAGGCGTCGTGTGATTTCCCTAAACAAATTAATGCGAATGCCGGTATGGTGCCTTTGAAAGAGCGTGGCCGACTTCCATCTCTGTCTTTGCACAGTCTGTGCTTGTTCACAGTCTCAAATGACCTCGCCGTAGACGCCGGCGTCCCTCTTTACTTCCGTCTCAGATGAATTTACTGTCTATTACTCTAAATACGTAAATAAATACAGTTCTTATAAGGGTGAACTGTCTTTATTGTTATAACGGCATTTCTAAGACAATTTTTAATTCATATTATAGCGCACCTGCCACTCACTGCTGTCATTTGTAACTCTGTCTCGAAACAGAATGACGATAGAGGTATTCATGATGACTTGGACAGAGACTATAATTTGGTGCCATGAATGGAAGCTTGCTTTACGTTTGGATAGATGTGAGTTAATCCGAATGGGCAGCGGTAACCTTCCTGTTAAATTCGAATACAGTATTGATGGTATGCTGCTTCACTCAGCTACGCCGATTAAATACGCAAGCTTAACGTTGTTCATAGACATGAAATGAAGCGAGAACATAAATTCAGTTGCAGGGAAGGCGAATGACCGACTATGGGTTGTTGGAAGAGTACCAGGAAATTGTAGGGAGGAGAATAGAACGGTTGTGCCACCCATTCTTGGGTACTGATTGAATGATTGGGGTCACACTTGGCCGGATTAAAGGAGGAAATCGGAGCAGCTGAGAGATGTGTTGCTAGGTTTTTTGCCGATCCATCCATTATTGCGGGAGTGTTACGAAAATGCTCTGTAAGCTTAGATGGAAATCCTTCGAGGGAAGAAGACGATATTCTCGCGAAACGCTATTGTAAACGTTTAAATGGCACAGCATTCCCTAATTGCCCAAACGAATGAGGAGTACATTTACCGCCGTGGGGTTTGGAACCGATATCCTATCACCTGTAAACATCGAGACCTAGTAAACGAGGAAGGATTTTCAGGAGCTCAGATGACGTGAATACACATTTAACGGCGTTTTCGCACATCATGATGGATCATAAGCAAGGTGAAAAAAAAGAAGGGAATATTAAATACCCTGGTAAGAGAGCGGGAGGTGAATTCCAATTTTATGAACGTTAGTGCTGTATTGATCTGTTTATCGTTGGCACGAATCTAAATAAGAGTGTTCCTGTTACATCAGTGAAGACCATAGTTACCACAGCAACACGCCTAAGACAACCCCGAAACCTACGGCAGTAGATTTTACCTTACGCGCGCTTCTTAGAGCCATGGCTGCATCTTTGGATAACGTCTGGACGGGTTTTCTTACCTTGGTCGTTTTGCTGCGTTGCCCCACGTCTTTCGAGAAAGGAACTGGGTGTCCTCAGATGGAGATACCGTGCCGCCTTTCATCAAAACTTAATTAAGCCTAAGACCAGCAAATCTAATTACAGCCCGCCACTGCGAGCTCAGAGAAACCAAGAACTGTTATTGCCTTTCTTCCGTAGCAAGAAGCTGATCCAGTGTGTCTAGTTTCTTTTGAAAGTACGAGGAAGCAGCACTCACAAAAATGTGTCTTTCATTTCTTCGCAAATTCCAATAAACATAATTGCAGCTTGTGTCTAATTATTATAATTGCTTTCATAAATATTTGCGTTTGCAACTCTGCAAGATTGAAACCCAGATATCCTAGATTTTACTCCTCGTAGTAATAGTAGTAATAGTAGTAGCAGCAGTAGTTGGCGGCTGCTTTCCTGTGTCACACTTTGAAAATTATAAAACTTATAAAACTCAATATATAATAGCAATAGTGGCAAAATCCTGACGGTTATGTACCATTCACTATATTTTTGTATGCTGTCACTTTCACGACTCAAAGTTCTTGTCATGCGCTGCGGTCGAATAATGTGGTAATAATGTGCGAGACATTATTAAATGTACTCTTTATTGTTCTGTCATGATCCCCACAGCCATAAATTTCATATTTTTACGAAAAGAGGTTTCAAAATCGAACAAACATGTGATCATTTATACTTTTTCGGCACTTTTTGGGGTATATCAGTTGAATATTTTGGATTCCTCCGGTCCAGGAATCATCATACGCTGAGAATACAAAAGCCGTTCCTTCACTTTGAAAGTTTTCCTATTATCAATGCCATATATATCACATTAGCAGTGCCCAACCAGTACACCACACGACCAGACGAAGAGTAACTGTGAAGGAACTATAGTAACTGATATCAGCCTGACGTACCGATAGTGAGCTATGTGGGCGGAGGTACAGTACTGTATGTAAAAACAACTCTCTTCCAGGTTGAAACTACAGTCCTAGTGAGGACGTCACAAATATAGAGAAAATTTGGGCAATACTGTAAAACACGACGCATATAAATCTGCTGTGTTAACTGACGTTAGCAATCATACAGCAGCAGCTCATACTGGAGTTGTTAAAAATTAGTTCTAAAATACTGCCTATTGGCTTCTGTCTCGGGTTCTTCGGCCGACGTTCATATAATGATTTTACTGACCTTTCGCCAGCACGAGTGGCTGGCATTGTCAAAGCTTCACCCCCCATTGCCGGTGGTGAACCGACAGTGGGGGGTGAAGCTTTGACAATGCCAGCCACTCGAGCTGGCGAAACGTCAGTAAAATCATTAGATGAACGTTGGCCGAAGAACCCGAGACAGAAGCCAATAGGCAGTTTGTCAACAAGCGGCCACGAAAGCCTTAACAATTTTGTAGTTCTAAAATACTTCTGTACTGAGAGGCTTTGGCCAAACAGACCCGTTTTGACACCTGTTTCTTAATAATGTTATCAAAAAGATTGAGGAGACTAGTCATTACTTTTAGTTTAGGATTTGTTGTATTATTCTTTTCTGATATTGGATTTTTTAAAGTAATTTTCGCTACTTTATATCTCGTATGTAATATGTACTAGTTAACTTAACTGTGGAATCACTGATTTAATCATGGCATCTATTCAACGAGAATACTGAAGAGACATTAAGGAACATTTCACAATTCTCCTAGAAGAAGAATCTCCAACTCTTAAGCAGTTGCACGACATACTATTATAGCTACGAAGCAGGTTCCACGCTTCTGAAAATTCATGTAAGAAGCCGTATAAAACTGATTTAAAAAAAAATTAATTTCTATTAAGTCTATTCACGGTCGCAAAAATTGTGCACATCTTCGTACTGTTATAACTGGAAGAATAATAAAGAAATAGGTACAACCGTTTTCAGGAGGCAAGCGCCAAATCTTTCGATGCTTAACAGGGCAAGCCTTCTAACGAAAAATTGTTTTATGGTTTTTAGCTGCTAGCGGGTCTCTTTTTTTTTTTGTTCTGTCTTAAACATTTTGTAACTTGCCCCCAACTACAGCCAACTTATTCGAATTACCAATTAGGCAGCAACGAGCCACTGTGTGCAGTGGATCGAAGCCACAACCCTCTTAAGATGTCCCTCTTCAGACGGGGACGAAACTTCGGGTTTACAAAGGAAATCCATTTGACCCAGGCTTAATAACCCCCTGTAATTTTAATAATGCAGTGTTTTATGGCCTGAAGGCTCCATTTGTATGACAGTAGGAAGTACTTCCCTGTAGTGTTTTATTAACCCAAGGAATACCATTTTCAGGGAGTCTCGTGTTTGACCGTTCAGCTCCAACGATAACGTCTTCAAAACTTGATCTGTAAAGGACGTGTGCCTCCTCGGTTCGCCACTAACTCAATGTAAATGTTCGCCTTCCTCTCCACACTTTGCCTTCTTGCAGAGCTTGTATCGCACGGCAGCTACGAGGCCGTAACGATAGGCGCCTGCCGAAGTGTTTGTGCAGTGTGTAAATAAATGAGTAAACAAATAAATAGTATGTAAATGCGTCCGTGTGGGAGCGCGGGAGAATATGTATTAATGAGGTGAGCGGCGGCTATCGCAGGTCATCGCGCTCGATGGCTGGCCGATAGCGGCGCTAATGAGCGCCCGCTTTCTTGCTGTCAGCCGTCCACGTCCAGGTCATTAGGGCCGCGCCGCACACATTTGCTCACCCACTGTATCTACATTCGTGCGCAATGATTCGGGAAAAACTACGGAGAGGAGTCTAGTGACTTCAAGGGGCCACGCGAGGCTCTGGCCCTGTGTTGTGCTTTTAAAACAGGTCGCGTCTGCTAGCACACCACACGGAAGCTAATCAACCACAAAAGCTCCTGTCAAACACGCGTCTGCTAGGGCCTACATTAAAGACTGCGTTACCCCATGAGTCTCATCGAGGTCTTCTTATTATTAGTGTTAGTATTTGCTGGTCGCAATCATCAAGAAAGCACGAAAAAGCTTAGCGCTACCACGTCGGATACCCAGGCCCTAAGTGCAATATTTTCTGTATAAGCTTTATTCAGTCGATCGAACTCTCGCACAAATTTGAGGATGGACTGAAACAACCCACACGCGTCCTTTACGATGTCCTACAAAAATTTCGTATTTCAGTGCATTTGGAATCAGAAATGTGCGCCACGCTGCAAGTTAAAGTACTTCTCTTTAACAATACCTTATCGTTCTTTTAATCATTCACTCTTTCTGAGCAAACACGATGGGACCTTAGGAAGGTAGATTGTAATTTAACGTCCCGTCGACGACACAAGCTGCATTTGGAGAAATAATGGAAAGGAAATAGACCACGTCGGAACTTCCGTTAAGAGGATAGAAATAATAACCACTGTGGTATTGGAAGACTATGATAAGTGAGTACTGACAGTAAATTTTCAAAGTCTGTGTGGTGGTGAAAATGTAGGAAACTTAATAGTAGAGGGCCGACACATCAAGGCATGTAAAATATTTAAATATTTGGGTAGCATCCTATCAGAGTACGGAACAAATAATTGGGAAACACAGCAGCGAATAGCCCATGGGAAAACAGTAAACCCGAAGCTAAGCCCTATGCTGCGGCCTTCTAACGTAAATTGGAAGGTAAGGAAGATGATCCATAGAAGTATTGTAGACTTCATAGCGACCAGTGGATGCCAGTGCTACGAGTTTACTGGAAAAAATAATAAAAAAAATGGGAGTTGTAGAAAGGGAATATCTCAGATGGTGGTCTAGAATACCTTTGCGAGTCCACGTAAGAAATATAACGATTAGGGAAATGACCCAGACTCAACAAAGCATCAGAGATAGAACAGAAGAACGGCAGCTCGTCTGGTTTGGATGTACAACATAAATAACAGATGACAGATGGCCAAAGCTTCTTGTTGTATCATCCGTAGGAAAGAAGGAGAAGACGAAGACTGCAAGTTGCCTGGTTGTCAGTTTTCGTGGCTGGCGCCACTATTCCCCAACCAAGTAGCTCCTCAATTGGCGTAACATGGGCTGAATAGAATCTGCTTACCAACAGCATTCGGCAGATCCGGACGGTGGCCCACCCAAGCGCTAGCCAAGCTCAACGTATATAAAATAACAATAGAAAAAATGGGAAATTGGTCTAAAAATGCAAAAAAAATTCTCTTCATTAAAAGCAACTTGATATAAAAACATAATTAATAGAAGTGTACAGTAAAGCATATTGTTTTAACCGTCGTTTCATAGTGATCTTCAGTACTCCACAGATACCTGAGTTGTTGTTACATAGGTGCATCGTATAACGACCATGAAATTGAAATTTGGCAAATCGCGTCAAATCGTGACGATAAAAAGCTTATTTGTTTTTGACTGAAAACAGTTTTTCTGAATATATTATTCCATAACCTACCTTCGTCAATGCAGTGGACCCATGCATTAAGAAAAATATTTTCTTCCTATTCATTCGATTCTGATAGCAATGAATTCAACGTTCATGTTTAGATGTACTAATATTAGTATTCCTTTTTATCATAGTTCACTGAATTCAGATTTTTCAATCTCTCTCTGCAATCTTTATCAATATTTGTATTAAGATGGCATTTCGTAGTACGCACGGTTAAAGCGTGACTGCTTATACATGTCGTTTGATGACTTGTAGAGGGGAGCGAGTACATAACATTCTGAATGTGCGTCCATGTCCAGAAACGTACCGTTCCGTTATACGACGGTTTCAGTTCATATGTTTAACTCACCCACTTCTGCTTGAGGAATCGAATTAGGTGTGACGCAGTACAGTTATTAGGTAAATACTCGAAAGGAAACATAACGAAACATTCTCTACATTATTCCAAAACAAAAGTAACCGAGCATACTGTATGTGTAGAACGGTACTGATGGATTATGAAATCAGCTTGATGTTGCGATCACCAAAATTGTACCTACGAAGGCATGTTCTGCTACACGCTCTCCATCCCACCTGGTGCCTCTTCAACTTCTACTGCAGCCGCCAGAACTCGTGCCAGGAGATCTTCCTATGTCTGAACAGCAATCTCTTAAATTAAACTGTTCATAAGACGTTAAATGACATCAGATGACCATCTGGCGTTGTACACGTTGTCCAGTCTACCATATCGCATACCAGGCAAGCAACTCTTCAAATGGTTCAAATGGCTCTGAGCACTATGGGACTCAACTGCTGTGGTCATAAGTCCCCTAGAACTTAGAACTACTTAAACCTAACTAACCTAAGGACAGCACACACATCCATGCCCGAGGCAGGATTCGAACCTGCGACCGTAGCGGTCGTGCGGTTCCAGACTGTAGCGCCTTTAACCGCTTGGGCAAGCAACTCTGAGACTTTTCTCTTTCCCTTAGCAGACATGAACGCGTTACACATCGGAATTGAAACGATCGTAGAACGGAAACGGTACTTTCCCGACCATGGGTTCGTGTTCAGAATTTAATGTACTCATTCTCCTCTGCAAGTCCTAGGAGCTGGTAACGGCAGTTTCCGAACACCCTGTATGTCTTTGCATGAGCTGTTTACTAATACATGGTGTTCCAAAATAATGTATGCTCTTTTTTAAAGTGGATACCTCTTTAATTAAAGCAGATAGAGATGAAAAGTTTTGGTGTCGTGTATATTCGATTGTAACTAAGGTGGTATACGTTCAGAACGACTAACTTCTACCGCTGCCCATTGTCGACGATTTAGAACACAGTGACTTACCAAGTACTAATAGAATAGCACCTCAGGCCTGCTCAGTTTGCTGCCTTAGATTATCCAGCGTTTGTGGTTTTGCAGTATACACTACGTTCTTCACATTTCCCCAAAGATAGAAATCTAAACGGGTTAAATTTGGTGATCGAGCTCTCTACTGCACAGCACTTCCTCTTCGTCCTATCCATCTGGAAGGTAATGGTGCAACCAAAGAATTAGATCACGGACACTTTCATAATCTTCACACATTGTGATGACTACTCATAAAATTCAATTTTCCCATCGGAGTCATCCGATCCTGCAACAAATTGAACTTTGCTAAGTTTTTCACTTGCTTCTCAACTATTACTTATGAAAACTTATTTCTGTCTTCTTTAGTTAGAGAGAGATTCAGTTTCAAGAAGTGAAAACATTATTTTGGGAGTTTCGTCTATACAGTATTTAATGGAATGTTACGAAGGTACAGAATAAAATTCGTCAACTGCACCCTGAAAACCGATTCTGGCTGTTCTCTAACTCTGTTCCTGTAGAACTAATCGGTACTGCAGCTAGCAACGATTTTTTTCCTTCATAGAATGTCCATTTGCCAAAGTGGCTAATCCTGAAAGGAAGAACACCATTGATGTATCCATTGAACTTTATAAATCGGAATCTTGTTTATTAAAAGTAAGAAGCAAGAAATAACACCATGGAGGGAAGCGAACACCCATTTACACAAAATTGGTGAAAAAAGCAAGTAACGCTGTCACTACCGACAACGCATTTTCTTTGGTCGAAGCCATGCTTACAGTTGAAACTGAAAATTGTCAAGCATGTCGCAGCTCATGTGCGTGCCATATCTGTTGTGGTAAATCTGTACCGGTACAGCTGCCAGGTGTACCAAATCATGTGTGGGATCCTTTATGTGAAACTGAATCTATATTATTATTACGATTCAGATTCCCAGTTTTTTATCACATGAGTAATTCCAGTTTCGAGTCATTAATCTTGTACTTTATTTTCACATTTTATGAAACACATAACCTTAAATGTCCCTTCATGAAGCGGTAGTCGTCAGTTGCCATATGCCGTTACAGTTGATAAAAAGCCCCATCCAGACCTCAATACATAGAATACAGCGCCATATTCCCGCACATAACAAAACTATCACTATATAAATGGTGTCCAGCGTGGAACCACTAACAGTAACATCCATCACTACAACATCGGATGACAATGCCTACCTGGGGAGTTGATGTCGACTTCGAAAACCCGTCGTTTAGCGCAAGAAATGTGTGGGGAGGAATTGTATTGCTGGGGGAGTACCTGTGCCAACGACACTATAATTAATTGGCTTATGTTCTTCTTGTATAATGTACTGTTCAATGTTCCCTCAACATACATCAGAGCTGTGCAATCATTGTAAGCCATGGCTCCCCCGTTAAGCTCGAATTTCATCCTGTATGCATCTGCCAGACACACTTCGTTACACAACTTTTTCCTATGCCTCACTCCACCTGTGTCTGTTACTGCACAATCGAAGATGACCTGCGCATTGATTAGGTATGAAAGAATCTTGCAGATCGCTACTCTTGTCCGTAGTCATCTTCGAGCGTTTCTTGACGACAATAGCTGAAATCTGAGTGCCAGTTTGTCGTAACTCGTCCTTAGGTCACCAAGCTGTTAGACGTGATTACGCGTCTGAAGTACGCTGCTGCGCTCTAGAACCAGAACAACGAAAATATCTACCATCCTTAGACCCGCAGCACCAGCAATGATGCACACTTGAAATTTCGCGTCCAATCTGTTAGGCATTTATTTTGGTGCGTCATCTAGAAAATTCATTACACTGTCTCTCCGTAAATTCAATTAATTATGTAAATTATGTTCATCGGTGCTGGCTTATCAAATGTGTAGTCTTTATTGATAGAGTATGACGTTCGAAGCAACAGACTACAGTGTATGCAAGTCACATGTTACTCGCCTGATACTACTGCGCAGGGAGAGCAACGGCGTTTATTCACACAAAAATTGAGACGGAATGTACTGTAGATACTCTCAGTTCCGAAGCGTTAGAGACATTGAGAAAATATAAGTGCATATATCACTTGGTTGTAAGTCATGAGAACAAACATATAGCTCACCAATAAAGCTTTTTGCTTTCTACTATAAGAAGTTATCAATTCTGTAACAAATATATAGTCTTTCAGCTGCAGGTGCATCAGTGCATCAGTACTGTTTGCAGCCATATCTCTAGAACTTTCTTCCAATGGGCTGGATGAGATATCATCCGTGTCCTAGTGACTGTCTTCGAAATCTAGTCTACATTATAACATTTTCAGGTATCTATTCCATTAACTCATCACGACGCTCATTTTCTGTTTTAATATTTTTAGCGAGTGTACTCGCTTCGCGCGTGCCTACATCTGTATATATACTCCATATGCCACTACACTGATGGGTAACACTTGTATCAGTGTCCGGTATGTTAAATCTATTTTAATACAGGCGGTGCCTGTGGTCTTATTGCATAGCTTTAAATCTTAACTTGCAACTTGTGCAACAATTAAAATCATTCGCCATCTATCAGCTGTTATGCGTTACAGTATCAGATGACCCAGCAGAAGGAAGTGAGTACCGGTGACCAGTATTCTCTCGTGAGGTACACAGAAGGCAGTTGTCATTTGTGGAAGTTGTATTCAATCAAGTACATTCAGTACGACATCTTACTGCAGTGCAAGTTTCAAGAGCTGCATGCGTGATCCAAGAATAATAGACGTTCCGTCATGTTGCTGCGCATGCCAGTGCCTCTCCGTCTGTCACCCACAGGTTGTGGACACGCTACAGGGAGACAGGTCAGTACACAAGGCGAGCTGGAGAAGGTCGCCGACGCAATACAACCCCACGTGAAGACCGATATCTGGCCATCTCTGCATTGCGGCCTCGTGCGGCTACCACCAGAGCATTGCGAGGTGATGAGGGCCACTTGGACCGACTGTGTCACATCAGGCTGTAAGGAACAGGTTACGAGAATACACCTTACAGCCCAGACGTCCTGTTCGAGTACATGACATCATCTCGCAGCTGCCCTTCAGTGCTGCCTTTCCAAAGTCAACTGGCAACTTCGTCAGTGGAGAAACATTCACAGACGACCAAGACTTCCTCTGACGCAAGTGATGACCCTGCTCTTGTGTGGGGACGCTGTAGTGAGCGGTACGTGCCAAATGTTGTCCAGAATCTCGACAGATTCGGTCAAGGTTCTGTGGTGGTGTGAGGATCCACCAGTGTTGACAGCGGTACGGACCTTTTCGTTGTCCATAGTCACCTTACCGCCAGACGGTATATCGAACAGATCCTATTGGACCATGTGGTTGATGCTGCTTGCGTTGGGGCCCTGAATTCTTTTCACGCACGACAATGCCACTGCCCACGTGGCGGATGGCATCAGAGATGTGTTGTGAAGCCCAGACATTGAAGTAATGGAACGCCCAGCGGTGAATCCCGACCTAAAATTCGTCGAGCTTCAGTGGAAAATGCTTGAAAGACAAGTTTGTGGTCACCCTGTTCAACCACAGACTCTGTAAGAACTTTCAAGGACTCTTACTGACGAATGGGAACGGAAACCACAGGATGATCTCGCTTGACGAGATGAATAGTTGTTTCCACATTGTTTTCAACAACTGTCTGTCATTTCAGTTCTTGTTATGCAAATGAATGAGGATATAATCATGTTTTGTTGTGTATGTAAGTTGTTAAAATTATAGATATGCTTTGGTAACGTTCCCAACCCTCAGTTATTCCTCAGTGGAGAATGACAGAACCCCAGAGTCACGTCCCCCTAATTCTACTGAGCTGTGTGTATGGTGAATGACGGAAGGTGCCTCGTACCACTAGTCATTTCTTTTCCTGTTCCACGAGCAAATGGAGACAGGGATAAACGACTGTATTTATTCCTCCATACGAGGCCTAATTTCTCTTATCTTCGCGGTGGTTACCCGAAATGTACATGGGGGGGGGGGGGGGGGGTAGTACAACAATCGTTCTATAGTCAGCCGCAAATGCCGATTCTCTAAATTTTCTCAGTAGCTTTTTGCGAAAAGAACGCAGTTTTCCCTACAGGGATTCCCATTTGAGTTCACGAAGAATCTCTGTAATACGACGTATTGATCGATCCTACCCCCTAACAAAACTAGCATCATGCCTTTAATTGCTTCAGTGTCTTCATTTAATCCGACCTTGTGGGGATCCCACATACTCAAGAATAGGTCGCCGGTTGTTCTGTAATCGGTCTCCTTTATATATGAGCTACAATTTACTAAAATTCTGCCAATAAACCGAAGTTTGCCATTTGCCTTCTTCACTACTAGCTTTCCTTGCTAATTCCATTTCATATCGCCTTGCAACGTAAATCTTAGATATTTAATCGAAGTTTCTTCGTCAAGCAGAGCACTGCTGACCGCGCATTCGAACTTTACCACACTGTTTTCCTTACTCATCTGTATTAACTTACATTTTTTTTCACGTAGATCAAGCCGCCATTCATCACACAAAATTTGAATTCTAAGTCACGGTGTATCATCCTACAGTCGCTCAACGACGACTTCTGTTGCCTTTAGTTGCTTCTCTCATACAATTTTAGGCCACTACCTTCAAAGCATTCAAAAAAAAGTCGTAGAAATGTCTTACTGGTACGTTATTTTATTTTTCTCCCAAATTAGATCGTTCGTATATGTCGCAGTCCTGTACACAGTGCGCACATACTTGCTTTTATTTCTGACAATTCCCTCTCAGTCATGTCTCATCCCTGAGATATTGTTTTCTCCCAACCGAGGCAATCTGTTTGCTACGGTAAGTTTCATTCTCTTAAATTGTGTAATAGATAATTTTGAAGTACAATGCATTTATTCAGGAGATAGAGAACAGTCGCTCTTACGACCATCTCATTCAATTTTTATAAGTGGCACTCAAATGTAAACGAGACAGATGGAAAAAGTAAGTAAACTGTTTACTATTTCAAAAGTAATCACCGTAACTATAGATGTATTTATCTAACTGTGAGACAAGACAGTGAACGCCTTCGTGGAAAAATATTTGCGCTTTCCAACGGAATCATGATTGTACCCAGGCGTGCACATCTTCGTCCGAAGGAAATCGACGGCCACAAATATCGTCTTCAGGATTTCATAAATATGGAAGTCGCATGGGGAGAGATCAGAACTGTATGGAGGATGAGTATGGGCTTCCCAGCGAAGCTTCTGCAACGCAGTCTAAATAATGTTGGCAACATGTGGGCGCCCAGTATTCTGCAACAAAATGATGCCGTCTGTCAACATTCATGCGCTTTTGGATTTGATGGCGCGCTTCAATTATTACGTAGTGTCCGCGTACCACTGTGCGTTAATTGTGGCTCTGTGTTCCAGAAAGTCAATGACCGGTGGGCCTTTGCAGTTAAAGGAGAAGATCATCGTGATTTTCCTGGAATTAGCGTGCACTTATTTGGATTTTTTTCGGTTGCTATGAATTCACGTGCTTCCTTGCTGGCTCTGACACACCGTTTTGAGTGCAGCAATGATATCGACATTCTGTTCAACTCACGCTCCTTCATCAGGTTGTGGGGAACCCACTGCGCACGGGTTTTCAAAATGGTTCAAATGGCTCTAAGCACCAAGGGGACTTAATATCTGAGGTCATCAGTCCCCTAAACTTAGAATTACTTAATCCTAACTAACCTAAGGTTATGACACACATTCATGCCCGAGGCAGGATTCAAACCTGCGTCCGTAGCAGCAGCGCGGTTCCGGAGACTGAAGAGCCTAGAACCGCTCGGCCACAGCGGCCGGCCTGCACGGGTTTTCCGTAACTTCAGATGCTCTGCCATGATGCTCAACCTGAGCCGAACCTCTCCACAGAAGGTGTAATGACACGATAAGCGTGTTCTGGCTGACTGTTGTCTCTCAATGACACTTGACTTCCTCGAAATAGTTTATTCCATGCAAACACAAGTGCACCTGACATACTGTGTTCACCATGTACAGCAGACATTCGGACATGAAGTTCACTTCCTGACACTCCTTCCAAGTCCAAAATCGTGCTAAACCTCTCTTTTGCCGGCCGGAGTGGCGAAGCGGTTCTAGGCGCTACAGTCTGGAACCGCACGACCGCTACGGTCGCAGGTTCGAATCCTGCCTCGGGCATGGATGTGTGTGATGTCCTTAGGTTAGTTAGGTTTAAGTATTTCTAAGTCCTAGGGGACTGATGACCTCAGTAGTTAAGTCCCATAGTGCTCAGAGCCATTTGAACCATTTGACCCTCTCTTTTCCTCTTTCCCGATCTCCATAATGAAGTCTGACGTAAACACGACTTTCTAACCTCACGTCGAGCATGTCTAAGACACAAATGGCGCAGCGGTCAACGTTCCCGCTGTTCCATACAGATTCCCAATGGAGGGCAGTTCTGTACTCACACATACCTGCTTTACAAACGCGCCACGCTCGTTACGTAGCCTCTCTCGTTTTCATTTGACTGCCCCTTATAGTATTCACTCCGAATTGTTACTGTAACGTAACAGTGAATCCTTTCTCGCTGTTTTTGTGTGTTCTCTTCATTCTCTGCTCTAAGAATAAGAGTGATCTGTTTGAGATCCGTCCTATTGCGGATCTGCTGCTCTTTTCAGCGAAATATCCTATTAACCTAGGAGTGATCCAGAGGGATCCCAATTATAAATATTTTGAACGGGGTTTTCAGTTTCAGCATTCGCCTGATGACCAAGGGGAACCTCCAAATTACTTTGGTCGAAACGAGGCGATTGGGATAATTTTAATTTACTTCTGGAATCATATTGTCATTTGACCCAAACAAAAATTAAAATATTGTGGTTGTGTGTGAGTGTATGTGTATTGCGTGTGTGCGTATGTGTCGGTATTTGTCTTTTTTTTTATTCCTTATGTAACATACGAACATTGTATACAAGTTTTCTGTTTTCAGATCATGCCACTTGTCGATTTGTATAGAGGTGTCATGAGTCTAATTACTTATCGAAAAAAAAAAGTATTAGCCATTTTGCACCGCTCTCAGAAAACCGCTGCGCTACACGGTCTACATGCCACTCGTGTGTGCGAGCACGTGGTTACTCTCCCTCCCCGCTCTCTTCCCCCCCCCCCCGCACAACTAAAGATATTCTACGTAGGAAATACAGCTGCTACTGCCACAAAAATCTAATTATATGTACGACGTTGTAAATCATTATCTTTCCAGCCTTCTGCTAATGCCACGTGGTAATATCGTATTTGTCGATAACGTTATTGGATATATCTGACATGTAGTCTGCATTAGTGTGTGTGTGTGGACACCCTGCTGTGTTTTCGATACGCGACTTGCTGTTTTCACTCTCGATTGGTGCGTAGTGAGCAGAGCGGCGCGGTTGCTGGGTGCGGGCCGAAGCTCGGGTTCCCAGCCGCGGCCACCCGCGACCGCTTCCCGGAATCGCCTCACGGGAGGCCGGAATGATTTCTCACTGAATGCGACGGCCGATTTTTCGTTCTTCATGGCAAATTCAATTAAATAAGACCTCCTCTATTTGAGAGTCCGTTGTCCATTCGCCGAGCTGCTGGGCCGCTGTAAAATTCCAAAGGGTCTCCATCACGTTTCTTGCCGCGCGCGCTTTATCCGCCTGGCAGGAAAGACGTCCCGCCAACACGAGATTTTCGACGGATGCTTTGCTCTGAGACTCCCTGCCGGACGATTTATTTCTTTTTCTTCTGGTTTCGTCGCATGCCGTACAGAATCCTGCGTAAAGTACTCGAGGAAGCTAGCCAGTTGGCACTGTGTTACAGATTCACCGTAACGTGGACGCCGCGTTAGACGCGTTCTCATAAAACAGTGACACCGTTTCCAACAACTTTTTGTACCTCTAATGTTTTTGCCAAAGCGTTAAACTGGCTTCGATGATGAAACTAATCGCCATGCACAGTATAGTAGTACAAATATAGCAGGTAGTTGTTCTTTATCATCATATTTTCAGAATCGTGAGTATTTCCCATGGAGAGATAATGTTGTCGCCAGGTAAACACGTGCACGCAGCTTCCACCCCGTTGGAGATTAGTCTATTAAAAGTTTTTTAATCACTTCCGACAGGCGCTAAAATCGTTGTCCTTCAATCCGAATGCGGTACAAGCAAGCATTTGCGTTTAGTGGCGTGTGTAATCTGCGATCCATTCAGCGTGTAAATGTTACTGGTAACAAATAAACAAAGAGCCTAGATGAATATATAGGCATATTCCTTTGCCAAATCCTCCCAAACCCAAATAAGAAAGGTTAGCGATTATTGTCCCTTCGACGACGAGATCAATGGAAACGAAACACAAGCTTAGATTGGAGAAGGAGAATAAAGGAATTGGGTCGTGACCCTTTCAGAGGTACCATTCCAGCGTATGCGTTGAATGGGTTAGGAGAACCGAGGAAAGTATAGAAATGGATGGCTGGATGAAAATTTGACTCACAATCTCTTCAATAATTACGGGCAACTTCTTCGAATGTAGGAGACATGAAAATATGTTACAAATGGAGCAGTTCCGAAGGCACTGGACTTTCATTTGGAAGGAATAGCCTCCAAATCCCCATCTTGACATACTAATTTACATCTGTCGTGTTTTTCGTAGGCCATTGAAATCGTGTTATTGGACGGTTACTTCTTTAAATCATTTACTTGGTATGTCTTCTCTTTAAATATGTCGAAATCAAACATTAATCTGTTCTTCTGCCTGCAGAAGACAATTGAAAGCATACTTTTTTTTTTATAATGTATATCAGCGAAATATCAGCTTAGCTTCTGTGTGGACCTAAAATTTATGCTAAACGTTGAATCATGGTCGTGAGAACAGCAGGTTAATTACGAATCGTGCGTCAACCAGGATTCACTTATTCCTTTGTGAAAGCGCTTGAAGAGAGTGCGTAAGGACACTGCACCCTATGTGGGTAACACCAAAAAGTGAATTGAGAAGGAGGGCCAAGTAGCTACGATTTAGAGTTAGTCTGTAGAATGGCTCGGGTTACACTGCTGATATCAGTTTCTGTCGTCTTGGAAAAATTAAACTACTGTTGAAGGAGAGCGGGAAAAATAATCATCTGTATCCAGCGATCAAAGCTTCGAAAGATCACGCGCTATTTTATAAAGTTGTCTCCGCCTGTGTTTCCTGAGATATCTAGCTCGATTAGGTCGTCTTCTCCAACTCATCTCGTCAACCGAGTCCTGGTCTGCCGATGGGGAGCTACGTCACCACCACTGGCATAGCCTTTTCAGATATCCTTGTTGTTTAACTACGCGACGCACTACGCTTACTTTTCACAGTTAACCCGTTGTCCATCCATCATAAATCGTACACTTGGGATGTTTTACCGTTTTCTGCCCTCTGCTCCATCTTTGACTAGTTCAAGGAAACCCCTTATCACTCCTATTTCATGGATTTCGAGGTTCTTTCTATTCGACTTTCTTTTGACTAGTTCAAGGAAACCCCTTATCACTCCTATTTCATGGATTTCGAGGTTCTTTCTATTCGACTTTCTGTTCACGTTTCTGGACCATAGTGTACAGTTGGTAGAACTATGGCGTCGTGGACGGTGGTCTGGTGTTCAGATCTGGTTGGTGCTGAATATTTTCTTGAACTTATCAGTTTTATTACCTCCAGAAATTATTTAAGGATGAGAAAAATATCGAACTGCAATGTGGTTTGGAATCCACTTTAAACTGTAGTTTCCCCTGCAGCAAGCTGAGTAAGTCAGTTCGAGGGTCGGAGAAGGCGAAGGCATACCTACTTCAGGACAATGTCAAGTACCGCGCTGCGGTATTGAAATCAGTCCTCGGATTAAGGACATGTCACTTCTTGTTACTGTACATGACAGCAATTCAGCTCAGTGTATTTCTCAGACCGAGGGAACAGTGTAGATCACTTTAATAGGGATGTAATTCACTGAATTTTGTGGCCCATGATTCTAGGAACCACAATTTCTCCACTGATTTGGAAGTTAGAAGGGAAGCAGGACTCTACGACACACCGATTCCGACAGAATGTGGCATATTTATCAGGGACCACTCGAAAGTAATTCCAACTTGCGAAAAAAATTGAGGTCTAAGGTCAGGTCCGTTGCGAACCAGCTGGAATCGCTAGAATAGACGAAAACAAGGGAATTTAATTTACGTGTATCATGACTGAAACGAAGTATTTTTGGAGAAATCGATGAACTAGTGATTTCGATCCGGTGTATATGGATGATGTGCAGAGTGTGGTGCTATTTCAATTTAGCCTTCTAGGCTGACACCACTTCCTGTACCTTGCAGCTGGCGAGTTTGTCTTGTCTCTGTGGTTTGGGAGGGTTTATCTGACCGCGTGCCTTGCACTGTGAGCAGTGAGCAGAGCGAGGACAGAGACAGTTGGCCGGCGGGCGGCCCGCGGGTTGAGAGCGGAGTTGTTGATACATGGCCGTCCACACGCACAGTGTTGTTTTGTGGGTCTGCGGAGCTGTGGCTTACGGATTTGCTGATAGTGTGTCTAGGTTCCATATACGTCAGACACGGAGTTATATCGTGGCTACGAAGTATGCGTAATTGATTGTGGCAAGCAACGGTCAATTCTGAACAGGTACTATAATCTGCTGGGTAGTATAACCGATTACCTAACAACTACTTACGTGCAGTGCGTCAATGGATTGTGTTAATAATTGATGGTACTGAACTTGTGGCCTACAGTGGTTGGTGTTTGCTGTATAATTATACATATCTTGAACAAGTTTATGTTGTCAGCGGACAGTAGGCTTGGTAAATTTTGTATGTGTAGCTCCTACTACTAACAGAAGGCACTGCTGTTTTCTGTTTATGATTCTGATCTGTTTCAGGTTGGTTTCTGAGGTATTTCTTGTGCATTGTATGTGCCGGTGAAGTGAGGTTCGAGTACCAAGGTGTATATAACGACAGTGGTCGTTTGGACTCGGTGTAGTTCCAAATTTTCTTGCACCAGCTCATTGTACTATGCTATATCGTATTGAAAACTGCGCTAAATTAAAATGAATATTGTATTATCATTCCCTTTTATCGCTTTTGAGGTAATGTTTAGTCAAGGAAAATTACTACTCAATTCAATGAACGTAGCTTAATGTTAATAAAATATTGAATTTATAGTTTTATGAAGCTACTTATTTATGTTATTAATAAATGGATAAATGTTGTACTGTTAACGCGAACTCAATCACTTAATTTCGTCCAAAGGGCTCTACTCCACATAACAATGTCAGGAGGAAAACATTCGCTAACTGGAACGGTGAATAAATGCTGTAAGGTCTGCACTCTGGTCACGGTCAGGTTCCGTGCGTGTTAGACGCACACTTCTTGCTCTTCGACCTCACTTTTTGCAAAAATGAAAACGTAATAACTAAGGCCTTTCAAAGCGATTACTTTCGAGTGTGCTCCGGCTGGGTTACTGAAGTTCATCTTTTACCTGCAGACAGAACGGCATTATCTTGTCTTACCGCGACATCTGAATGTTTATCGTGTTACTTTCTTTTATTTGCAGGTTCACTTTCGCATGTTTTACGTTATGATTTCTGCCAATCTATTCAGGTCGTCTTCGGTGTGTTTCTTCACCGCAATTTCATCTCCATAGACTCCTCACTTACTGTGCCCGTTAAGTTCTACTTCACGGCATTGTGCGAACAGTGAACACAGAATTTCGCATATCAGAGACTAATCGCATGCCGTCCTACACACGTGCGCTGCGTTGCGCCGGGTGTTCGTATGATAAATGGGTGTGTCGGAGTCACGTGTCACGTTAGCAAGTTTCACGGAAAGCTGCGAGCCGTCATAAGTCAAGAGCACTCGCACAGAAGACAAACGCAGAATGTATCCGAGTGGGACGTGCTACCGTTTACGCCACCATGTCGGCAATGCAGGGAGCGCGAGGAATTCCGTGGCACGCGCAGCGCCTGTGTCGGGAGATAAGCCACAGCCGCCAGGCCGGCCTCGCGTATGATTCAGTGCTGCCGAGGTGCTCGCCGCTTTTCGTGTCAAGGCCGCACTGCTAGCCCGGCGGGAGTCCCATAGCGCCGACAGCTTCACGAGGCTAAGCCAGTACAAGACGGCTCACACAAAACCCGGACTTAATTATTGCTCTAACGGTCAGTGGGGAGATTATTAATACGTCTGGACCAATCTTACAGGACAAAGCTGCACTAACCACGAAGGAATCAAAGCTAATATAGCGGGGTTGCTTAAGGCGAGCTAAGCCAAACCCACCACAGACTGTTGACGAAGGTCCGAGCGTGCGGTTTAGATTCCCAGATATGTGAGTGGCTAGAAGATTTTTTTATGTATTATGCCACAGTTCACTGTCCTCGACGGCGATTGTTGGTCAGGGACAAGGGTGACGCCAGGGGTCCTACATCTACATCTACATTTATACTCCGCAAGCCACCCAACGGTGTGTGGCGGAGGGCAGTTTACGTGCCACTGTCATTACCTCCATTCCCTGTTCCAGTCGCGTGTGGTTCGCGGGAAGAACGACTGCCGGAAAGCCTCCGTGCGCGCTCGAATCTCTCTAATTTTACATTCGTGATCTCCTCGGGAGGTATATGTAGGGGGAAGCAATATATTCGATACCTCATCCAGAAACGCACCCTCTCGAAACCTGGACAGCAAGCTACACCGCGATGCAGAGCGCCTCTCTTGCAGTCTGCCACTTGAGTTTGCTAAACATCTCCGTAGCGCTATCACGCTTACCAAATAATCCTCTGACGAAACGCGCCGCTCTTCTTTGTATCTTCTCTATCATCTTTGTCAATCCGACCTGGTACGGATCTCACACTGATGAGCAATACTCAAGTATAGGTCGAACGAGTGTTTTGTAAGCCACCTCCTTTGTTGATGGACTACATTTTCTAAGGCCTCTCCCAATGAATCTCAACGTGGCACCCGCCTTACCAACAATTAACAATTCCAGTGAAGAGTGATAGAACAGGGTGAGCGCCAGTTTACGGATGTATGTTGATGACGCTGTGATGTACGGGAAGATGTCATTGTTGAGTGACTGTAGGAGTATACAAGATCACTTAGACATAATTTCTAGTTGGTGTGATAAATGTTAGGTAGCCCTAAATGTAGGAAAATGTAAGTAAGTGTGGATAAATAGTAAAAAAATTCTGTAACTTTCGAATACTCCATTAGTAGAGCGCTGCTTGACACAGTCACACCGATTAAATATCTAGGCGTAACGTCGCAAAGCGATATGAAATAAAATGAGCACGTCAGATTGGTAATAGGGAAGGCGAATGCTAGAACGTGTAGATCAGCCATAAAAGAGACGGCATATAGAATGCCAGTGCGTCCCACTCTTGAGTACTGTTCGAGTGTTTAGAATCAGATTAAAGGAAGACATAGAAGCAGTTCCGAGGCATCCTGTTAGATTTGTTACCGGTAGGTTCTATCAGTGCGTAAGTGTTACGGAGATGCTTCAGGAACTCAGGCGTGAATCCCTGAAAGAAAGACGACGGTCTTTCCGCAAGCCGCTATAGAGACAACCGGCATTTGAGGCAGACTGCAGGACGAGTCTACTGCTGTCGACGTACATTTCGCGTAAGAACCACTAAGATAATATGCGAGAAATTGTTGCTAGTATGGAGAATTTTAGACAGTCGCTCTTTTAGAGACTGAAACTGGAATGAAAATTTCTCGTAGTGGAACGTGGTACTCTCCGCCATGCACTCTACGGTGGCTTGCGGACTGTGTATGTAGAAGTAGATGAAGTTGTTTCCTGTGAACAAGTGGTAACCATAAAGGTTTAATTATCATCTATAAAAAATCGAGCTGTGGCCATTTGGTGATGGTGTTACTCCTTCTCTATATTTTCACTCTTCAATGCGACACATGACACATTTTCCCCAACAATGGATGGCTCTTCGGAAGCCTTGGTTGTAGAAGTCATCACTTTGGCTGTTCAGAAAATATTTCAACTCGGAAATCACCTCGTCCTCTTTATGGAAATGCCCGCTACACAATAGTTTCTTCATTCGAGGACAGAGGAAAGAACTCGCTTGGCGCCACGCTAGGAGACTACGGCGGTGACGCAAATTTTGGTAGTCCACAGAAACAGCTCATGTGACTGCGCTATGTCCAGCACAAGCTTGGTCTTGTCGTGGAGCAAACTACCTCCTAGGACAGCTTTCCGCGACGCCTCGCTTGATGGCATTCCGTAACCTCGCCAGAAGGTTTCGGTAATATGCTTCTGTGACGCTTTACCCCCGAGAAGCATAATATTTTAGCTCCACACCATGGAAGCCCAAAAAAACCCTCAGCATCAACTTGTCCGACAATTGTTGTGCTTCCGCCATTTTCGGTAGTGGTGAATCCACACGTTTTGATTCCTTGTTTTGCTCCTTTGTCTCAGCGTCATGTGACTCATCCGCATCTACATCTACACCTACATACATTCTCCGCAAGCCACCTGACGGTGTGTGGCGGAGGGTACCTTGAGTACCTCTATCGGTTCTCCCTTCTATTCCAGTCTCGTATTGTTCGTGGAAAGAAAGATTGTCGGTATGCCTCTGTGTGGGCTCTAATCTCTATGATTTTATCCTCATGGTCTCTTCGCGAGATATACATAGGAGGGAGCAATATACTGCTTGACTCCTCGGTGAAGGTATGTTCTCGAAACTTCAACAAAAGCCCGTACCGAGCAACTGAGCGTCTCTCCTGCAGAGTCTTCCACTGGAGTTTATCTATCATCCCCGTAACGCTTTCGCGATTACTAAATGATCCTGTTACGAAGCCCGCTGCTCTCCGTTGGATCTTCTCTATCTCTTCTATCAACCCTATCTGGTACGGATCCCACACTGCTGAGCAGTATTCAAGCAGTGGGCGAACAAGCGTACAGTAACCTACTTCCTTTGTTTTCGGATTGCATTGCCGTAGGATTCTTCCAATGAATCTTAGTCTGGCATCTGCTTTACCGACGATCAACTTTATATGATCATTCCATTTTAAATCACTCCTAACGCCTACTCCCAGATAATTTATGAAATTAACTGCTTCCAGTTGCTGACCTGCTATATTGTAGCTAAATGATAAGGGATATTTCTTTCTATGTATTCGCAGCACATTACACTTGTCTACATTGAGATTCAATTGCCATTCCCTGCACCATGCGTCAATTCGCTGCAGATCCTCCTGTATTTCCGTAAAATTTTCCATTGTTACAACCTCTCGATACACCACGTCATCATCCGCAAAAAGCCTCAGTGAACTTCCGATGTCATCCACAAGGTCATTTATGTATATTGTGAATAGCAACGGTCCTACGACACTCCCCTGCGGCACACCTGAAATCACTCTTACTTCGGAAGACTTCTCTCCATTGAGAATGACATGCTGCGTTCTGTTATCCAGGAACTCTTCAATCCAATCACACAGTTGGTCTGATAGTCCATATGCTCTTACTTTGTTCATTAAACGACTGTGGGGAACTGTATCGAATGCCTTGCGGAAGTCAAGAAACACGGCATCTACCTGGGAATCCGTGTCTATGGCCCTCTGAGTCTCGTGGACGAATAGCACGAGATGCGTTTCACAAGATCGTCTTTTTCGAAAACCATGCTGATTCCTACAGAGTAGATATCTATTCTCCATAAAAGTCATTATACTCGGACATAATACGTGTTCCAAAATTCTGCAACTGATAGACGTTAGAGATATAGGTCTGTAGTTCTGCACATCTGTTCGACGTCCCTTCTTGAAAACGGGGATGACCTGTGCCCTTTTCCAATCCTTTGGAACGCTACGCTCTTCTAGAGAACTACGCTACACCGCTGCAAGAAGGGGGCCAAGTTCCTTCGCGTACTCTGTGTAAAATCGAATTGGTATCCCATCAGGTCCAGCGGCCTTTCCTCTTTTGAGCGATTTTAATTGTTTCTCTATCCCTCTGTCGTCTATTTCGATATGAGTTTACTGTACACTTCCGGCCACTAAACTCCACGGATTTCAACCCAATCAAGAATCTGTGGGAGCACATCCACAGGAAATTTGTGGGAAGTTCCTATGGTACCAAACTGCTGAGGTCATCGGACCCTAGGCTTACACACTACTTAATCTAACTTTAACTTACGTTAAGGACAGGACACATACCGTTGCCCGAGGGAGGACTCGAACCTCCGGCGGGGGGGAACCGAACGAACCGTGACAAGGCGCTCAAGACCGCGCGGCTACTCCGAGAGGCGCCACATCCATCTGGCTGTTTGTGCCATAGGACCTCAACTGAGAAACCTAGCGCAGCTGGCCACGTCACTGGAGTCGGCATGGCTCCACATCCCGTCCCGTACCTTCCAGAGCCTCACTGACTCTTCCTGCTCGCCCACGCTGCAAAAGTTGGGTTATTCAGGTTTTTGACAAGTGGGCACATAGATGTGATTGGACCGTGTATGATCGTGCTTTGCTGCACGCTTCTACTTATACAGCATTCACTGTTGCAGTTTTTATGCACAAAACGATTTACTCTACCTTATGATTGGAAACCTCCATGTTGTTTTGGGGCCTGCAGTGGTGTGATGTGCTACTGTAGCGCGGAAATATCAGTTTGTACCACGACTGCAGAAATGTACCTAAATAAAAAAAAGCTGTGATGGGCGATCAAAATGTTTCCATTTGAGCACGTGGCTTCAGTAGCGCGCCTCAGGTGCTGATATATAAGCACTGACATGTAGGCAGGGGATTGATGCGGCATTCGTGTTTCCGATATGAATGCGGTAAATGTGGAAACGTGAACTATGGCGACGTTCTTACCAAATGCATCCAAACAGGAATGTAAATGTCACTTCTTGGGTCTCTTAAAAAAATATACTGAAGGCTCGAAGATTCTTGTCGAACGATAATGTGCGGGTTTCATGCAGCAGGTCACGACGTTCTACTAAACGGGTAACTTCAAACTGGTGCTTCGGTGGGATGACTGCCTCAATGCTCACTGTGAATTTGTCTGATTGGCATACCGATTCTAGACTGCACGGTATCCGAACGGATACTTAATGATCGCCCCTTATACATAACTCTATTTCTTCGAAGTGATTATTAAAACTTGACAACTATCTCTCGTATGATGCCTCTGCGAAGTCTTAAGGGCTGACCAATTAGTGATTGGTGTTTGTTGGCTTAGAGAGGGCGCGACTATGATGCGAGGGACATGCAGGTACACTCTATTTAGAAATACTGTTGGCACATTCCGAGCTATCAGTGGCAAATCACTGTCCAAGTTCGTGATTCACAAAGCGAACTCGACATTTGGTGCATTTAATTCGTTAGTAGGTCTGGTTCTCACATAAGTTTACAAATACGTAATTATGATCATGACTGATGTTTCTGGATCCTTCGAGAGTGTCTGGTGGACTTAATTATTCTCCTGTTTACGGGAAGTAGAGTGTCTATATGATTATCTACAAAGCAATGAATTATTAGCTTTTTGTCGCCAAATGCACCAGTCGATGTTAGGGATCAGTGTTCAGGCATACATTTCGGGCTGTATATGTGTAACAGTTAATGATATCTTCACAGTATGTTGATGCAACTGTGAGGTCGATAGCTCATGCTGATGACTTATTTTTGTTACTGGTAATATTGGGAGAGAGTTGCAAGTTAGGGCCAGAATTATCGTGGACAATTTAATGCAGTGGTGTGAGCAATGGAAAGTTATTACTCCCAAGTGAATTTGCTTATTATTTATAAAGATCTAGTGAAAAGTAAATACTATAGTCAGGGTACAGGAACAGAATGAGAGGGAAACAGACGTGGAATATCTCGGCGTTAAATTAGACCAAAAACGGTGTTTTGCTTCAGAAATTAAACAAGACAGTAGAAGGGCGTAGATATTACAGGAACTTATAAGCTTCTTTTTTGATGGAAATGCAATACGTGTTTCGTCTGTGAACGACATAATATATCTTTTTCACGTTTCTGCAACACAGTGACTTAATTAACTCGTTGTTTATAAGCAACGAGTCCCATTTCAGCTGTTATGCCATTTTCATGTGCTCCTGAAATTTTAACGATGATGATTTTTTTTGCATGAAGTTATATAAGTATATTATATGCTGGGTGGTTTACAATTATTTGCCTTTCTATTTAGATGTTACAATATAGCGGCCTGCAGTGCATTGCTGAGGCTATTTCTCAGTTTTTGTGCTTTTGGAATTAGTCACTTTTGTATTTGAGCCTATGTTTTTTGACAGGAAAGCTTACTCCACTGACACATATGTGTTTACATTTCGCGGGAAATCACTGGCAGTAGCTACTTACCAAAGAGCATGTTACCGTATGTTTTAGTATGTTGTGCTAAGATACTTTTGTGTTAAGAATTCTGCTGTTTTTAATGTATTTCCTACTCTCGGGAGGCACTTAAATTTATTGTTTTTCTCGTGGGTGATCAATATAGTTTCTCAGATATTGTTTGTGTTTGATTTCTGTTCTTTTGTTAAGAATTCCGTCTGGATACACATGTTTATGGATATGGATTTGGAGTTCTTCCAAGAAATTCCGTGTAGGTCATTTTGGAATACAATGTAGAATTTTCATTGCCTTTTCTATTGGCTCTATTTTGTGTTTTTGGTTGCGCAAAGTGCATTGATTACGTTCACTATTTAGAGGGTGTTCTTTGAATCTGACTACGAAGTTGATACCGGATTGTCCAATATCAAATTGGTTACATTCATTTCATGAGATTTCATACACACCTAGATTCCAGAAAATTGGAATTCTTAGTTTGTCCTCTTTTTACTTTTGTATTTAAGGTATTGGAACGATAACCCATTTTCACTTTCGAATTCTGAAATAAATTATTGAATTTTCCTGAAATTTGGCCAATGTATGGAGTTATGATGTAAGTAGATTTTCTGTGATTTTTTCGTCTCTTTTCAGCGTTCTTTATTTACTTATTTACACTTTGTGCTTTCCATTGTATGTATTGCATTTGTAGTCTGAATACTATTGCTGGCTTAAAAGCACTCTGTTATGATATGTATCGTAGTGTTTCTATATATTTTTGTGTTGTCAGTGACAAGGCGTATGTTTGTGATTCGGTTGATCATTGATATAAAGAACGCTTGTTTATGCGAATTTGAATGACAGAAGTGATCGTTCACAATAATGTCTGTGGTAGTCGCTTTCTTACACACTTCGTATCTCCGTAGTTGTTATTATTGCTGAATGTCAGGTCAAAAATATTTTTTGCGTTGTTTTGTTCCACTTCTATCGTGAATTTTATTTTAGGGTGTAGCCTGTTTAGTATTTGGAGGATAGTTTGTACGTCAGTGTCATTATCATTTGCAAGTAGTAACTTGTCGTTTAAGTGTTTGTGGTAGTAGATAATTTTATCTAAAGTGGACGAGTTTGTACCTTTTTTTTGTCTTACAATGTATTAATAAATGTATCAGGAATCATGCCTGCAATTCAGTTGTCCTTTTCTACTCCATAACACAGTTTGTACATTTTGATCAAGAGGTCGAAATAGAGTTGTGAAAGGATGAGATCCAGTAATTCTATTATTTCCTATTAATATCGCAGGATCACTTGAAAATGGAATAATAGCCGAAATGGGACTCATCTTGCATAAATAAAGAGTTAATAAAGTTCTTGTGGACGACATCTGTTTCCACACAAACGCCTATTCAGACGGAATCTTAATGAAAACGTGGCACCAAAACGCAAACAATATTGGGAAAACTTTAGCGACTTCCTACATGGAAAATAATAAACCTCAGTGCCTCATGAAACCAGGAAATAAATTAAAAACAGTAGAATGTTTAACACAAAAATATCTCAGCGCAATATATGAAAAGATACAGTCATACAATCTTTATAATGCAGCTATTATCGTTGATTTTCCGCGAAATGTAAACATATATATGTCAGTGGAGTAAGCTTTCCTGTCAAACGAAAATAAAGGCCAATACAAAAGTGGCGAATTCCAGGTGCACAAAAACGGAGACATAACCTCAGCAAAGTACTCCAGGATATTATACTGTAACATTTAAAACGTACGGAAAATAATTGTCAACGTAGAATTAAGCCAATCAACTTTTAATATACTTCTATAACTTTACACAAAAACAGTACCCTCAATTAATATTGCAGGATCACTTAAAAGTGGCATAACTACGAAACTGGACTTCTCGTGCATAAATAACGAACTCATAAAGCCGTTTGCAGTAGAAACTTGAAAAATATAGACGATGTCATTCACAAACGTATAAACTTTGGGAACAGGCGCTTCCATCTGTCAGCAGGTGTTTTAAAGATCAATCAAGACGGTTGGGATATCTCAGTATTGGACTACGCTGTAGCATTTGAAACTACAAACTACATTTTGTGAAACTGTTACAAGAGTGCAGAAAAACATTATTCCGAAAAGTACAGCAACTTCTTCAATTACACCGAGAACTACGCCAGACACAGTACTTAGAAAATGTCCTTTGGACAAAAGAGCAAGCTAAGAATTTTTGGATAAAACATAGGAATTTTGAAATTATCGAGCCATGTTAATAACTTGGTGATGAACGTTTTATGCACGATAAAAATAAGACACTTTCAGTCAACGAAACGAATATTACATTTTCATGGACCCTATTCGACATATCTCTGTGTACTGGAAAAATATTAACACTCAGTTATAGGTGTCGCGCACCAGAAAGAACTGATCACGCAGGGTTTGAATTAATTACCATACACACATGTCGCCTCTGTGGGACAAGAGGCATTTATTTGGCATGATTAGAAATTAGGAAAACTAGGAGATATGGATAAAAGTATAATTCTGAAAAAGCTCAAGCAGACTACAGTGGAACAAGAATCATACATAAGCGAACAACAGGTAAGTCTACGTCTGTTGCAAATGTCATTACGGGTTTCTTGGAATGGAGAAGGTGCTTGACTGGCGCTTCCCCATATTTCCAGGGAATACTTTCATTACAGTTACTAATTCTAACATTTTATGTAAGATGTAATAGTTTCGCAGGAGTGCTACTTTTGTCGATATTTTGTTAGAGCTGTTAATTAACATATACTCTGCCTGACGAAAAAAGTGAAGAATTCACAAGAGAAGGAGCAGCGCGGAGTGGCCGCGCGGTTTAAAGCGCCATGTCACGGACTGTGAGGCCGCTCCCGCCGGAGGTTCGAGTCCTCCCTCGGACATGCGTGTCTGTGTGTTGTTCTTAGTTTTAGTTAGTTTAATTAGTGTGTAAGTCTAGGGACCGATGACCTCAGCAGTTTGGTCCCATAGGAAATCACACACATCTGAACATTTGAACAAGAGAAGGAGCAAACGAAATGAAACTTTACGGGTTGAGAAGGTATGTGACGTTACTGCGGTGGTTAGAAAGTGAAATCAGCTTCACAAAGAACTTGGCAGTGTGATTCCACTTACAAGTTGTGACGTTGCCTCTCCCTGTTGCCTGGATGCATGCACTAACTCGGTTGGGAAGGATGGTATGAAGCTGTTATTTTCTCTCCTAAGACAGTCTGACCGACAACTGTTGTATCTTGTCCTTGATACCATGGGTGCTGGCACTGGGATGGGGATGACATACGAGTTAGTCCCACAATGTTCTATTGGTGGTAGATCTTGGGATCTTGCTTGTCATGGATGTATCTCAGCATGACGCAGTCAGTTCATGGAGACATGTGCATATATGGGCGAGCATTGTCCTGTTGAAAAACGGCACCACAATACCATTGCATGAGAGGTAACACGTGGGAGCGCAGGATGTCTATGACGTACGTCTGTGCCGTCAGAGCTCTATCAGTCACCACCAGTCGTGACCAAAAGTCCTACCCGATGTCTCCCCAACCATGTCACTAGGAGTAACACGGCACGGTCTCTCCTAAACATGGGGAGAGATTCCACTCTTCCAACTAGGAGTTACATGGCACCTTCTCACCCAGACATTGGAAGAGTGAAACCTCTCCCCAGGTCGCTGCCATACTCGCCAAAAATGGTCATCCGGGGTACAGCAGAACCACGGTTCGTCGCTGAACACAGTGCAATGCCATTCGTCAGCAGTCCATGCTTGCTGGGCACGGCACCACTCCAAATGTTGTCGCTTGTGTTGTGTTAACGACAGCCTACACATGCACCCTCTGGCTGCTGTTATTCTCCAGCCAATGGTGCGGGATGAAACAGAATGTTTTAGGCAATCCATTAATTACGCTCGGGTGACAGGTACAGATGTGAAGGGGTTACGACGTCTCTGGTGCATAACACGGAAATCCTCCAAATGTTCAAATGTGTGTCAATTCCTAAGGGACCAAACTGCTTAGGTCATCGGTCCCTAGACTTACACACTACTCAAACTAACTTATGCTAAGCCACTCTACGCGGCGGAAATCGTCCCTTGTGGTGGTCTGCCGTGGTCGACCACAAACTTGACGACGAGTGTATCAGCCTACACTCTCCCACCCTGGGGCACTCTCACACCCCAATGACCCAGAATTCTGGATACTGCACGATTCGACCAATCGGAGAAATGGAACTCACAAAGAGACCCTTTTCAAACTACAGTATGTTAGGTACTGGTAACGCTGTCTCACACGGGCACGCGGCATCTCAGTGTCCTTCACATTGATCACTCATCATCTGAGGCTGTCCGCCCCCGGTAGCTGAGTGGTCAGCGTGACAGACTGTCAATCCAAAGGGCCCGGGTTCGATTCCCGGCTGGGTCGGAGATTTTCTCCGCTAAGGGACTGGGTGTTGTGTTGTCCTAATCATCATCATTTCATCCCCATCGACGCGCAGGTCGCCGAAGTGGCGTCAAATCGAAAGACCTGCACCAGGCGAACGGTCTACCCGACGGGAGGCCCTAGCCACACGACATCTCATTTCATATGAGGCTGTTCACTAGCTTTACATACCCTACCAAGCGTAGTGACAACACTAAGCACGAACAAAATTAATGCACTCTGGACAACGTTCCAGCTGTTACAGATAATTGCTGCTCTAATAATTATGTACTAACCGATGGTGCGTACATGTACGAAGTTACATCGGTTTCCGGTTACGTTTTCTGAGTGCTTACTATTTTTGCTAGGCAATATCTTTCTATGTTCTCGTATATTTGATATAACGCAGTAGAGCAAGTCAGAAGGAATCAGCATTTTTGTGGGAACCCATTTTATATGGGGCTAAGTGAGTATAGGAAGAGGTAGATGCATTTCAACGGTTTTATTAGAATTTGTGAATCGTTATTTGTCATACAATAAGCAGAACTCTATCTAGGTAACGTGCATTAATGTGCCAATAAGAAGTACCAATACCTGAGTATTACTTCTCAATAATCTGATAATAGGCAGTTATCAGTGCGAATAGTGAAGGGTTGGTCAGCGAGCACTGGACAGACGATTGTCGCAGTTCACAAGGTGTCCCAGAAGAAATGATCAGTATGTGGGATATGGCCGGAACTGTCATTCGAAGTAAATAAATATGTCTTGTAAATACGGGCTCTAAAGTGCATAACTTTGGAGCTATGAGCCCTTCTTCATCTTGCAAACAAATCTCTTCTACTGCAAGCTCTTTGCTTTCCATTGTTTGAAAGGTGGCAGTACGAGTATGGACAAAAAGAAAAAAACAAATGTCAATTAATCATGGACTCTAAAGTGCATGCTTTAAGAGCTAATCCACTCGTTCTTCTTTACTACTGTGAAACACGTTCTTCTAGTGAACAAGTGCTCATAGCTGATAAGGTATGCGTTTTAGAGCCCATGCTGAGTCTTTTTTTTTATTTTTTTATTTTTGCACCGAACGACCTTTCTTGTCACATCCCTTAATATTAACCATTCCTCCTAGAACACCCTCTATACTCTGGATCAAGGTCACCCTTAGACTCGATGGGAGTTGAGATACTCGAGGGAAGGGGGTGAGTGACACCTAAGCTAACGCCGGGCAATTAGCCAGTAATTCTACAAATATTATCTAGAATCTACTGAGAGACGAATTACATCCTTTCTGCAGTCGCCAAGACCGGATCTCAATGGAGCTTTGTGGTCATTTATCAGTCGTTTAACATGTTTTACGAGTTAACATGTATGCAAAGAAGTAGATCTACGAGCCTAAGAATTTTGTGCATACAGTACTTATAATTTTCTGTTTATCATCATGATTTGGTCTGAAGATGCAAGTCCACAGTTTCGTGTAATATTTGAAATTTATTTATTTACAATGGCGACAAACAAAATGGTATACCATCCAAAATTGCTACCACTGACACTGTTCAATAAACATGGCTAAAATCAGTATTGCGATCGTATAAGCCCTTTCTTGCGGACTCTTTGTGTTTCAGTATTCAAACGCTAACTTCAGCTGAAGTAAATTCTTTTATTACTGTGGCTCGTGACGTCACTGTTCGAGCGCCAAGCGAGCTATACGCTGTAGTAGACGGCATGACTCCTTGGTCAATTAACATAGAAAACGTTGATTCTTTGAGCCGAAGGCCAGTTTACTGGATAATTTTTTGGCTAAAACAGCAAATAAGACTCACCCAAAGTACCGATTCCTTATTCAAACAATAATGTTTGTAGCGTAATGACTGAATTAGTCTGAAGTAGAGGTAGGAAAGCTAGAAACAAAAAATGCTGTAAAATTACCTAAATAACATAAGTTACCTAAATAAAAATTAAGTGCAATGTAATCGATAGCAATTGATCTCAGGAAAACTGTATTTTCTCATGGTAGCCTGTATGGAAAGTAATTCATGTTTTCATTTCGATGTTTTAGTTAATTCATAGAAATTAAAATATCGTCTTGTGTGGGAAACAAGGTGTTTAGCCTGATGTATTTTGACTTCATACTTCGATAGACATAGATCATTTACAGTAAAAATCTGTTTGTAGAAATAACTAGAGGCGAACTACTTTCGCATTATGAGTTTGGTAGTATTAGCTCAAGGAAACTGGCCCCTATAATACCTGTCATCTCACTATGAATAAAAGCTTGATATAACGAATTACGTGTGATAGTAACTTCCCAGATAATCCCGTAAAAGGAAAACAAGAGTGGGAAACGGATACCTACGCTGATATCTGTTTGACAGAATACGAGTATTTATAACTGGTATTAAAAGAAAGAGGAAACTACAAGCAACGATATGCAGTATGCAAAGTATAGGCTGTGCCACATCAGAATAAACTGGCATTTTTATATTATGAACAAGATTATTGTCATTCTCCGCTACAAAATGCCCCCTTTCTGAGGATAAACTTTTCTTATGTGGAAATTTGGGTTAGAAGGCTAAGGATTTTGTATTCCGAAGCAGCCGACTCGCTATCAGTCGGTGGTTGCTATCGATTATCGATCTTTGGAATCTCAGGAATGGTCTCTATTTCACATAGAGCCCTCGATCCACCTCATAAAGGAAGGATGGAAGATTAGAGTAGGTCTTGTCGACGATTAGATCGTTAGTGACTGTGCCGAATCTCAGATTGGGGAACGATAGGAAAGGATGTCGGCTGTAGTGGTTACAAATGAACCATCCCAGCAACTGCTTTAAGCAATTTACAGAAACGTCTGTTAACATAAATGAGGACTGCTGAACCCAGTTCCTTCCGAATGCGAATTCGGTGTCTTAATCACAGAGCCACCACCCGATAGAAACAACGTCATATTATTTACAAGCATATGTGACAGGTGAGGTGAACCAAATCCTCTCTTAAAATGTTTTGTTGAGAGAGGTATTTTCCAGTTTTGTCACTATTTCTAAAGATGTGTATTGTCTTTCAGAAATTTACTAAATATATATTTTGGACACATTTGTGGGCGAAATGTCGTCAGATTAATTTTAACGTTGGGCTCCATCCATTCCGACGCCCTGTACGGGTGACACCGCTACAATGCTTGATAAGCGTAACTACTGAACATTAGTATTGCACGATCGAAAATTCACTCTATCTCGTTTCTTGCAATTATCCCGTCGTAAAATGTCCACTTTTTCGTAACTTGGAAAATTTATTTTTATTACTGTTTTTGACCAGGTGCCCTTCCCGTTAAAGCAGACGTCAGTTAACCTAGGAAAAGAAAATTGCGTGTACCATCTGTCGGCTAATCGCGTATTATGGTATTTTAACTGTTTGTGTATCAGATTTTCGGAGGCGGAGATTGGGGATCAGCCCAGCATTTGCCTAAAAGAGCGTGAAAACAGCCCAAAACCACACGGTGCCTGGACGGTCTACAAGACCGAAGGTCGCTAATTCGCCATGCGGCTTCGATCCGGGTTTCGCTCATCTTCCTCTCACGCAAGCTAGCGTGCTGCGCGTTATGCTAAACGAGCAGATGATAGTACGAGCATAAACAGTCTACAATAAAGACTGTGATATGAATATATTAGCAGCTTCACGGACGAGTAAGGATTTTTGATAAAGACTCTATTGTTCGCTCTGTGAATGAAGGGCAACGGAGCCGGTATTGCGCAGTAGTGCTACACTGTAGGAATAGTTGATAATGAGGCAGTAGCGGTGTCTGGGTGCGTATTGCTATCGGACCGGCCGGGAACGCGCGCAGCATGCTGACGGCTTTTTGACTGATGCTCCACATCATTAGCGGCGTGGCAAAATACCGCGGCTGCCCCATCGGAAACCCGTTTCCCGCTGCCGCCTGTTAACGGCGCCTAATTTACAGTGCTCTCTCTGGTAATGCTGTGGCCCGGCCGATCTCGCTTTTCTAACTTCATATTTTACCCGCGGCGAAAATGTGTGCTGGCAGGCGTCTGGCACTTAAACCGAATATTAAAATGAAATAAATCCTAAGAAATCGGGCTGTTCGTTCGTCAAGCTTGTTTACACTAATCCCTCGCTTAAAAGCACATTTTACTGCGTGTGTTTGTATCCAGCGAAGGGGATGGTAATATTTATTTCAAATCACCGCTGTTTGGAGATTTCCGTCTTCCTTTGCTTTCATGTATATAATAAGTTGGTCTGTTCCGCAGGGAAATTTATACGTCACAACACGGGAGAAAAATTCTTTTTGGACAATTACGCCAAAACATATTTATCGATTCTCCTCGTCACATTACACCACTATTTTATCTTCTTGGCTTTTAGAAAGCTTTGTTCTGTTATCTGCAACTGTTCTATTGTTCACACTAGAACTGCACCTTGCTTACTTATCTTGCATTTGAGAGTAATGATGACAATTCTCCGTTCTTTCATCTTTATTTAGTTTTCCGTTATTACCTAAATCACGTCAGCTAAATATCACTACAGTACTTTCACCAAGTTGGTTCAAATGGCTCTGAGCACTATGGGACTTAACTTCTGTGGTCATCAGTCCCCTAGAACTTAAAACTACTTAAACCTAACTCACCTAAGGACATCACACACATCCATGCTCGAGGCAGGATTCGAACCTGCGACCGTAGCGGTTGCGCTGTTCCAGACTGTAGCGCCTAGAACCGCTCGGCCACCCCGGCCGGCTTTTCACCAAGTCCACGACTGATTTCCATACGATTGATTTACTTTCCCTATGCCTGATAATATGAATTAGTGCTCCATTTGTAATCATCCCTTCGTAGACGACTTGTGAAAATGTAACTAATTTCTTCTCCATATGTCTTTGTGGAGCCAAGATCGTTCTGGATTTTTAACAATAAGAAGCAATGGTGTTGAAATTCCTCTTTGGCGTGAAACGAAAATTAAGTAATTCTCGCCGTTTTATAAGTTGATCCTATCTCCGAATGTCACATGATAAAGTGAAAATCTCGATTTTTGGTTCCGTTTTGGTCATATGTGTGAATTTTGAATGTGCTGTTAATGTCTACTTACTATGCAGACACTTAGTTAAACGTCAGACATATAAGTCAAGTGCATGCACAAGAAAAATGAGACATAATCATGGAGTTTCCCGGATTATTAAATATGATTTCAGGAATGATGAAGACGCACAAATCAATCAGTTTAAGATAAAAAAGGTTAGACCGTAAACAAGTAAGTCGAAAGTTACGAAGCCAGCCGTGTTCCGCGGTGGTCTAGCGGTTTTAGGCGCTCAGTCCGGAACCGCGCGATTGCTACGGTCGCAGGTTCGAATCCCGCCTCGGGCATGGATGTGTGTGATGTCCTTAGGTGAGTTAGGTTTAAGTAGTTTTAAGTTCTAGGGGACTGATGACCACAGAAGTTAAGTCCCATAGTGCTCAGAGCCATTTGAACCAGGTTCGAATCCCGCCTCGGGCATGGATGTGTGTGATGTCCGTAGGTTAGTTAGGTTTAAGTAGTTCTAAGTTCTAGGGGACTGATGACCACAGATCTTAAGTCCCATAGTGCTCAGAGCCATTTGAACCATTTGAACCAGCCGTGTTCTGAGATACACTAGGCGAGAACCGACGATGCATTGACTTTTTATTCACGTAATTGCTAACATTGTAGAGTAGATAAACCGGCGGACGTTTTTAAGTACACCATGAGGTAGTGGGGAGAAAAACTTCACTAAATGGTGAAAGACAGTGATCTTGATATTAGTGGACGTATGTTAATCCAATATGATGGAGCTCCAGTTCACTTTGCACGTCTTTCTTGTGATTATCTGCTTCAGATGTTAGCTGGGAGGTGAACAGGAGGAGGGTCTCTGTTTCATGGCCATTTCGTTCACCTGAACTGATCAGACTTGATTTCTTCTTGGTGGTCATGTGAGAAGTATCTGCTACGAGATACCTGTAGAGACCGAGGCAAGTCTTACAAGAGATCAAGCTGCCTCTGACATTGTTTAAGTAGCATCGAAGTTAAGACTTACCTTTCATGAGGCATGCTTTTACTATCATGGCACAATTTCCAGCGCATTCTGTTAGTACATCTCCCCTACATTCCAAACTACACAGCACCTCCACTGCAAACTCGCTGGACTAGAATACATGGACGAAATGATATCAAGGAGAGATGGCTTAGTCGCGGCCTTGATGATTTTTTTTTTCAGGATGCATCCTGTGTAGCTTAGTAGGTACGATCACTGACCATGTTAGATGAAGTTCCGGGCTCCACCTTCGGTCCGACAGACAATTTTAAACTGTGAGGAAGGTTCAGAACTGCGCACACGCTGCTGGAGAATGAAAGTTTCTTTCTGAATACTGTGATTATACGTAAGGTAACGACAACTTTTCGCTGGGAAGCCGATGGACACCACTTTCAGCAGCTGTTGTAAATATAGGACCTTGTACAGTCTGTACAGATAAGTAAAATTATTTGCAAAAAATCGGCCTACCAGAAATATGTTTTGAACCCTAGTAGTTAGCCGACAAGGTAAGGAGAGCTTAGTGGTGTAGAGTTCACCAGTGACCTGGGTTAAATTTCAAACTTCTCCGTAGTGTCTCATTGAGAGAGAGCATACGACAATGTTGACAATGATCCTCAGTAGGATGGGAACAGTTGTCCCCTTGGCACTATTTTAGGGGAGCAGGCTATGTACTCGAACTGGTATTCACCCCCTCGCTCCTCTCATTATCGTTACACCAAAAACAAGATGCTACACTATACACACATTCATTACAGTCCTACGCAGAAGACAGCTACACTTACGACAGCTGACATTAAAGTAGCACAAGAGATATCAATTAGAAATTGCTTGCACTAACCTGTGTGCTACACCAAATAATGTCTGAATACTTTGGGTTCAATTTGAAACCTCACAGCAGCGATAATTTGGAATGAGGAGTTGCAACATGATTGATTAAGCTGCCTCTGAGTGTACCTCAGAGCTGGACAGACAGTTGGTTACGAGTGTAATAATTAACAGAGTCGCAGTAAATTACTGTCCCCATTACCTAAATGGGCATGACTTGACGTAAAATTGGAGCGTGGTTCCACAGCATTCGTAGCCATTGTTTTACTCGCAGCACCACATTGCTTCGAACATACTTATTTGCAAAACACCAGGAACTTATGGATAAAATACATGCACTAAACTTCAAAACAAAATACAATATGAACATTTTGGAGAGTAAGACGCAGGCGAATACTGTAGCTGTGAAAACTTTTCCAACAGTGAAATGTTCAATCATTAGTCAAATAATAGAATAAGTAATTGATTTTATATAAATGGCTGACCGTATTTCTCACTTTACTAATCAGACACAGAGAAATATATCAAGAGGTGAATTAGGTTAAATTAAATGTTAAGCAGAAACTTTCGCAAACAAACGCGAAAAGAAACGAAAATCTCATTTCGCAGGTCAGAACCGGCACTTTTATATGGGAATGAATGCCGAATTCTTTACCAGAATGATAAAGCCAGAACAAACAGCGCACAGACATATTTATTACGTTGCGTAACTTGGGTAAATTGAGAGATACCCAATATTGATGATGGAGGATCACGATAATGACGATGATGATACTCAATAAAAATGTACATACGAAAATGTGCTAACACAGTGTTAGTTTACTTGATGATATGTTCTAAAATTTTGCTGACAAAATAATTTGCTTCATCTTAGTTACTACTTGTACAATATAATGGTACAGTGGAACGTAATTAAGGGCAGCGTTCTGCAGTTGGTTCTCCAGCCCAGACTATCTTGTAAGCCACCACCGCGAACGCGTTCTGTTCCCATTACTAGTGCTCTCACACTACTAGTTGGTCGTAATTTCTTTTAATTGATAACTCATTACGTTGAAACTGAAATTTGTAACGTCTCTTCTGCAGTACACAGTCTAGCGACAGCTCATTAAACTTCTATAATTAGTGAAGTGCCACATTAATTAAGGATATTTTACAAATGTCGCTTTCATATCCGTCCGTTGCGCACTGCGGGAAAAACTATTGCAGAATGTTCCGAGCGGTAGTGGTATTCCCGGCTCCAGGAATGCAGCGCTCCGGCGTTTTCTGACATTTGGCGGCAGCAACTGCGGGACGATCTTCTGGCAATTTTTTGCGCTGAACTTGTTGCTGGAAGCGAAACATCGCTTGAAATAGCAGTAACGCAGAAAGCTAAGTGGAAGTATTACGTTGCAGCATGGCTTTCATATGAGGTTTCTTAACATTTCACTAATAAAACACTTTTGGCTGGAACATATAACTTATTTATATCACATTATGAGTAATTTCTTCGTGTTTTCTTTTTCATCTTTTTTTATTTGCTTGTTTTCCATTTGTACCTCTGAGAAAATGTCACGAGGTTATAGGATATGACGAGTAACATAAGAAATTCTTTTGAGGGAAAACGTTAGAATAACACAACACCGAACTATGCTCGATAGTAAATAAGATCTGAAATAAGTTCAATGCAATCGACTAAACATAACAATGTTCAGTAAAGAAGGATAAGTCAGCTTTCTCCATAGACATCATTGAACCCAACATAAAAAAATTTACAAACCACATTTGTCTAGGAAACAGCCGAATATAGTGACCTGGAAGATGAAGTAAGAGCCATGTATAAACAGAAGTTTCCGCAAAACGTCCCAGTGATGACATAGAGGTTATCCCAAAGCAAACGATGACGGGCCTGACAGACGCAGGATTTCATCCTTCTCACTGTTCGGAACTGATGAACACCTACAAAATAGGTCATAGAGTTATCAGAGCACGTAGATACCATACTGATTTAATTTATTTGACCTGATCAGATTTGGATCTTCAGGCCCTCTGTTATACTGGATCAGGGTTTCACACATACACTATGTTTTTTCACGTCATAGTTACCTAATAAATAATAATAACTTTGATATTACAGGTAGTAATAAGGTAGTATTAATATAATTAAAATGATTTGAATATATGTAGAAATAACTAAATGAATAGTACTGACTAAGAACGAATAGAGTTAATATTAGCAGTAGATATACAAGATAATATGTGATCTGAAAAATTATCATTTGTGTACCATGTGAAAATAAGTGGGCCAGTAAATAATAGCAATTATACAGGCTGATTCAACTGCCCTTATTGATAGATTTTATTCAACACGCATCACCTTAGAAAACCATGCACAAAATTTTAATATTCTTTTGCTTGCTATGTGCAAACTGTTAGTCCTACAGAAAAAATGAACAGGATCTTTTTAGTAGGAAATTAATGTAGTAAATTTCGTACTATGGTATGTTTTTGCTGGGGCCACGGTTTTCGAGTTATTCAAGGAAAACGCTTTTGAAGGTCACTGTTGTGCGTTTTTCTTGAATTATTCGAAAACTACAGTCTCTAGCGGGAACGTATCCTAGTACAAAATTTAACTACATTAAATTCCCCACAAAAAGGTCCTGTTCATTTTTTCTGCAAGAACTAATAGTCTGCACGGAGCGAGCAAGCAAGTATGAAAATCTTGAGCATGGTATTTGAAGGCGTTGCGGGTTGCATAAAACTAATTGATAGCGGTAGCTGAATCACCCTTATAATACCTCATTTTGATGCTTGTAATGAAGTACAACAATGAACGTAGTTTAAACCACGACTTATTGGTAGAGTTCTGTCTGGAAATATTCTGAAGAGATTAGGGATGATGGAAAACAAAACTTAAATCAAGAGGGATAGATGTGATAAACAAGCCTGCACTCTGTTTTCTTATTTTTAAATTCATTTTACTGAGATAAAATCACCACATCTTAATAAATTGTGTGTGGAGAGACCTAATAAAACTGAAAAACACATTCAAAGAAAGCAGGAAAAGAGGGAAAATACTACATAAGAAAGTAAAACCTAAGGGAAGGGAAAACATAGCAACAAGAATGACACAGGAAAGCGTCATTGGCTGGCCACTTACGTAAAAGATGGGCGAGCTTGTCACACAGTGAGCAAATTGTTTTGTTGCTACTGCGTTAGCAGCACATAAGTTTCAACTATGCTTTCGGTAGAATGCAACGCGTATGATACACTGAGTATCATCGAAAGAAACTTTAAAAGTTGAAGCCAGTACACACCTTCTCTTATCGAAGTGTTTCATTTGTGGAAATACACACACATCATTAGGAAGTACACAGATACAGTCAGCGCTATGAAGTAACGCTGTTAAAATAAAGGCGACACTTAGAAATACGATGCCTGACTACCTATTTGTGTCCTACGAGTCGCTAGTGATAGGCACTATCTGGTCAAAAGTGGCCAGACACTCGTACGTAATGCGGAATAGACCACCACATCTGGTGAGGCGGACCCGCCAGCATAAAAGGAGGCAGAGAGTATTGCGTTGTCAGTATAGAAGCAGCAACGACAGAATATGTTGGTCAGGAGAGCTCCGTGGCTTTGGAAGTGACCTAGTTATTGAACACCATCTCAGATACAGATCCATCAGGAAAACTTCAGCTCTTCTAACGCTGGTTTAAGTCAAATGTAGGTGATGTGGCCGTGAAATGGAAACGCGAAGGAACAGTTACACATAAACCAAGATCAGGATGACCTCACGCACTGACGGACACTGACAGTCGAGCACTGCGGAGGGTGGTTGCAAAACATCACACGATATCAGCGGATGCAAGAAATTGTTTGGTATCAGCGGAAGGAATAGCTCGTGAGTTACAAAGAGCCACCAGCTTTCAAGCAGCGCAGTTATTGTGCGTTCTGCTCAAAAGCCACACATTTCTGTAGTCAATGGACAAACCTCATATTAATGTCCACTAATAGATGTCTGGATATCTTTGATCAGGTAATATAGGGGCTGCGTAGTAGGTAAGAGCATTGCCAGCTAAAGACAAGGATCTGCCTTCCATTCCTAGTCCAGTACACTGTTTTGATACCAGAAGGATTCATTAAACCGAACACTTTGCTACAGAATGAAAAATTCATTCTCAGCTGCAGTGGTGCAGTCCGTCACTTGCACACTTTACCCTACGATTGAAGGACATTTCGTTGGGACGCTTTCTTAGCTTGTATTTCTGTGTTAATGGTTACGAATTTCGCATTTGACACGATGACGGATGATCACTACTCACCCACCCAGCTCCCCTAACTCCCCTCTCCCCCTCTTCCACCCGTCCACACACAGGTAGGGAGAAAGGGAGAGGGAGAGAGAGAGAGAGAGAGAGAGAGAGAGAGAGACAGGGAGGGAGGGAGGGGGGGGGCTTAACAGGGTGGCTATAATTAAACTTCCGTTACTTGAACCAGTGTAGACGGGAAACTAAAGTACCAAACTTTATAGGAACGAAGTTCAATCTGTGGGCTGCAGGATCTCCGTTATTAATATTGTCATGATGTCTTGTTAAGCGCCAGTACTGGTACGGCGACGTGGAGTTGATACACAAGCATCTGTGTGCATTACATTTAGAGACAGTCAACATGGGTCTGGACAAAGTGAGCAGGGCTCTACTCCTAAAGCTGTTTTATTAAAACATCAGCAACGTTTCCGCTAATCTTCCCGAGTATCGACGCATTAAAGGAATACGATTAGTCCTCTTTCTGCACCTGGGTTGAAGTCCGTGATTCGGAAGATCGAATTAACTGGCGATTTGAGAATTGCTCCTGGAAGTGATCGACGGCAAATTGCGCTACAAAATCGTTGAGGAAGTTACTGTTGCCATGGCTGATAATGCTGGACGCAACGTGCCACCTTTCAACTATGCACATTTTTGAAATAGTATCTCTAGTGCGGTTCCACGCTATCGTGGGAGCAGACGGTCGTCACATTGAGCAACGTTTGTAATGTGGAATGTAAACATGCTACTCCATTAATAAATGTTACCCTACCACGTGGGAGTTAAAGTGTGTTTCTTTCAATGGTTTATTCGTTATTTCTCTTCCTCAAGTCCTTACAAATATTTCCACAAAGTTTCATTGTTCTACCACCAATGGGGGCCTCCTCAAATAGCTAAAACTTAATTAAAACCACCCTATATGTCCAGTGGGTCATTACCGCCTTCTTTCCTTAGAGGAGAACCATGGTATAATCTAATATTCATTTCAGAATTCAGAATTCTTTTTGTCACTTTGTGTTGCAATGTCGAGAATGTAAGTGTGGGCTTGGCATTCACTGAAAAGCTACCATTTGTTATGAAGTGACGTGGATATGTTGCAGTGGTGAAATAGTGTGAAATGTGCTTCCATCATGTCGTCGGTATTAATCTTTTCTCAAAATTGCTGTTGCCCCTGTTAAAAACGCGACGTATTCAGCCACCTGTCTAAGCTAGACACGAATCTTGGATTAGTTTGGGGTACTCCAAAGCAAGGAACAAAATAGAGTCTGATCCTCGTCGACAGCTAGCTGATTAAAGAGAGGCTAACAGATCAATTAGTTCAACTGGACTAGGTACAAAGGAGAAAATCAGCCATGAAGCTTTTAAGAAACCATCCTAGGATTCATTTATACTAATCCGACCTTGACGACCACAGGTCCATTGTCAGCTCACTCGATGGCAAGGCGTGAATCTGCAGCACAATGGAAGTACGAAATGCGTCTTATGTTGTTTTCCACATTTGTATCCGTGCTAATCCGGCGATTAAGGGATTTGTGTTAAATTCTCTCCTCTGCCGTTCCTTTCTGCTCTCTGCAAGGCAGACTCTCTCCTTGTTTTACCTTTCCGAGACTATTGGAAATGTGATTATCTTGATATAAACACAAAGCATCCACCTTCTGAAGAGTTGCATTGTCATTAACCTGACGAGATTCTAGTACTTTAAATCACAGGAGACGATCAAATATACATGAAGTAGAACTTGATGAGGAGAATGTTGATTGTCTTTGGATGCTGTCTGAAATCTTAGACTCCTGAAGGCTCCTTTCTCATTTAATAAACAAAACAAAAGCTCTAGTCCGCACACAGATTTTTGTTTTTTACTTGGAACAGTCAAATCTTTGTGGCCTGTGTATACCTGATTCATTTCAGAACCTGTAACCTAACTTATTATGTTTTAACTATACATTATAATTCATTTGCAATACAAATAGAAAATTTTACGTCTAAAACATGAAGAACAGCTGCCGTAGGTGAAAATGGTAAGATGTAAATTCGATATCGTACTGTGTTCGGCTTAATTACTGTGGAAAGTCATTGTTTTTTCTCTGATAATGGAAATTAATTTCTAACCGTCGTATAAATTCTAGTACGGTTATTTGTGCATGTGTATTACAGGTGCAGAAATGAATTTTTATTGGAGAATCGTTTAATTGTTAAAGATGATAATTAAAGCTGATAGCTGCCAAAATGTTTCATAATTGTGACTACAAATTGCATTTATTCGTCATAGAGAAGGAAATATCTTTTGTAAAACTATGCAGAAATACAGCCTCTGTTCCGAACTTTAAACGAGCATGATCACCATCCAGATCAGTATGAGCAAATATTCACTAAACGATTCATTAGTGGACCACTATACGCGACATAATATATACATGTTTCTGTCGTGCTTTTCGAAAGTACCTGTCTATTGTGTTGTCTGGACAACGATCGTCCCTGTTTAAATTCCGGAATAGCGTCTGTCTTTGTGCGAATATTTTCGCATCAGCAACTCTCTCTACCTACTGTTTACGTCCATCGAACCCTGTCCACGAGAGAGTTCTCCATTTTTTTAGAAAGACGAGTGTCTGTTGACTATTTTAAAGAAGACAAAAATGTTTTACTTCAAATCTTCAAAATATAGCAGCCTCCTTTAATAATTTTAAAAACCTTAAAATATTTTAGCTGGTTTTGTAAGCTCTGTATATTTTATTAATTGATGTGATTTGCTCCAAATGTTATTTACGCGTGTCATATAGTGTCTTTTTATATATCGCACCCCTGCAAGAAAAGAAATACAAGACGAGAAACGTCATCTTTAGTTTATGTCACTGAAAAAAGTACGAGTGAAGTGTCGCAACGTGTACGATAAATATAACGGAATTTGATGCCAACAATATTTACCTGAAATTTAAGGGAAGCTTATATTATTTCAACATACGTTTTATAGAATTAATTCTGTAAGTCGAGTTATCTCGGATACTGAATTGAGTTGTGTCACTGTTCTTCCCGGGGTTGCAATAGGTCTTTTGCTCGCCTGTAGGCATTAAGTCTTATTCGTCCGTCTCTGTCGCTATGGCTCATTCGTTTAGTTTTCCCTTACGTCTGGCTTCGTGTTTATGTCTTGTTAGTTCGTCTGTCCATGATGTAAGTGTGCGCATTCTTTTGCATGCTGTTGGTGTACTTTTCTTTTGTGCGTATTTTATGATTTCTGTCAGTTTGTGAGCCTTGTAGTCTATCCCTCCGTTTATGATGTTCAACTTGTGTTCATGCACTGCCTCTGACAGCGTATCTCACTCTGCATTATGAAGTAATAGATCTCTGGTTAGTGTTGCTTCCATTCTGCTTTGGTCTTGTGTCACAGTAAATGTTATTACATCTTGGCCGCTGCTGGTTACATCACACGTACTCTCCAGTCTGATATGCGTGTGACAGCGGCATTGTATACAGATGTAGCGTCACCCGTCATATGCTGAATAGGTAGGTGTTTGTCCGTTTGTATTCACTGTGCTTCTTGTATTGGGTCACTGATGATGCGTCCCCTATCGTTAGTTCTATCTGAATTACGTAGGGAAGACTTGGAGTTGATGTCTGCGGTTATGACTAATTTTCTACCTCTTGCCTATATGCTTAGTTAAATTCGCACGAGTCAATATCCTATGGATGTGTTGTGCATACAACGTGGCAGTCACCCGCGTTTCCTTGTGTGTTATTTCCGACGTGACTAGGTTTTCATTGAACAGTTCGTTTATTTTGACAGCGTCTATGCTCTTATTGACTATAACTATCGCTGTTTTGCAGTCTAAACCTCCAGTTATTATTGTGACGTTGATGGGAAGACACATAAATTGCCCATCCCTTGCATAAGGTTCCTGTATGGGTAGAATGTCCTTATGGAATTTAAGGGTCACAGTGGAGCTCCGCACTTATAGTGTGCTCCTCATTTCAGTGATATGGAGGATCCTCGTTATGAATGTTTAACGTGGATAAAGCCTCCAGTACCAGCTCGGTGAAGTCAAAGTATGTTCTCCGATGTGCCTTAACCTGATTTTTACATATTTTTTCGAGGTCAAGAGCCTCGACTGCACCAACGAGGAGTGCAGTTGCGTGCTCTTCTCGGATGAGAGTACATTCAGTGCGCATAATGGTTCAGGAGGTACTCCCATATGACGAGAGGTGGAAACACGTGATACACCCAGAGCCACAATGGTTTTGGTAGTCCAGGTGTCCTGTGTGAGGAGGCATAAAGTTGCATGGGCATCTGACCCCCTAATCTTTGAAAACTGTACACTAACCGGTCAGCTTTATTGTGAGGCAACACTCCTTCCCCGTGTTATGGAATGTACTTAATACCTATTTCACATTACTGATAATTGCGCAATAACGCTTATTTCCTGCGTAGTGCTCCGTTAATTAATCACAAACTTATAGTGATAAGCTTCGCCATGTTCTCCACGTTTCGCTTCGTGGGCGTTTTCAAATGTTCAAATAAGACGACATCGTGTTCGACACAGAAATGTAACATACGAGATGAGTGGCAACATAGAATGTGAAGACCTGCTCCTGCTCTGACGTGTTACCCTCTTCTCTGAAACCTGTTACTCATGGAAAACTGCAGAACTACTTGAGACCACACCTAGCATCGGCGGGCGATAAGTATCTTTTGCTCGCGTCAGCGACGCCTCCAAGCCATCTCCACAATGCCTGCGTTGCCCCAACGTCCTGCTCACTAACTTGCTTTGCGTAGGTAAGTATACCAATTAAAATTAGATCGTGCTTGCGCTTATGTGCTGAAAGTCTAGCTATGCGCAGAATTAAAAACACGATGTTGTTCTCTGCGGAAGTTATCGTGTTTGTCGGGCGTGATATGCTAAGTACATCAACATATAGATTTATATTCCACAAGCCACCATATGGTGTATGGCCTAGGGGGTTTGGTGACTTTTATATTGCTTCATTCAAAGGTACTGACCAGGGAGAATGACGGTCTGTTCCGTACCTGATGCACGCTAACCTATGTACTCGTATCTCTCCTTCTTTGCTTTTTTCGCGATACATAATTTCATAGGACGGAGTAACATCTCCTCACAATCCGCTACAAAGATTGCTTCCAGTTATTTTTAAAACAGCTGTACAAGAGACGCTGAGTGTATCATATGTGAGTTTGTTGCACATTTTTGTCGTGTTCTAATGTCCGTCAGACACTTCTTTCACAAGCCGTGCACTTCTGCTCCCAAATTTTCCAAATTTCTTAAAAATTGATAAGACTTGCAGACATACGAACAGTACAAAGAATTTTATATTCTGAGCATCCGTAAATGTTAAGAGCAAGATGTTAAGAATTCCTCTGACAGTTTGTAAAATTAGTTTTTATTGATACACAACTGGTTTCACTGCCTGAAGTTGTATCATCAGGTGCCACCGACATGGTATGGAGTAATATACAAAGTCACTATGTTTATAGATTATCACAATTAATAAAGATACTAATTAAAATAAACTCACAATGTTAAAAAGTCATAGATACACCAATCGATCCGAGTCAAGATGTATTATTCAGTGAATATTTTTCTATATTACATTTGCGAACGAAAGGCGAGAAAGACGAGATCGATTAATTTTGTTAAAATTGCTGGTGTGTGTATCATGTAGTTTTTGTTTTAAAATTTGCCTGCATCTGAAACCAGAAAAAAATATTTTATAATTTAGAGAACGCTAAATAACTTCTTAAAAGCCGGATTGGCTATAAAACTGTCACTACTGACGTGATTAGTCAGGGGACGGTACAATGTAAATTACTATGTGGAGTGTTATAAGGTGGCATTTTCTTCCGGGTGTGACGTCACAGTAACCCGATGTTGACAACGTGGTGCTTTAGTTGTCGCGTGAACTGTGCATTTTCTTTTTATATCTAAAAATTTCTTCTTCCTCTAATATACTCAAAATATTGCTCTTTTTCTTTTCGTGGTGTGCTTTTAAACTTTCCGAAGGATTTATGATGCTGTATTCCGCTTCGCGTAAGTGCATTGTCAATGCAGTTTGGGGATTATTTAAGTTAAGTTCTGCATTAACAACGAACGTACGCTAAGTGCGGCACAGCACCACAGGCCCTTCAGAAAATTTATAAATCGTACGCTAAGTGCGGCACAGCACCACAGGCCCTTCAGAAAGTTTATAAATACTTCATAAAAAAGAAAAACAGCAATCTTCTGATGTTATTAGAGGAAGTACAAATTTTTAGATACAAGAAAGAAAATGCACAGTACACGTTGAATGATCAGTTAGAATTAAAGCATCCAAGGATTCTAGCTAATTTTCATTGTTTGTACCATTAAGTATTAGTACTTAACAAAATTCAGTATGTAACTGGCTTTTAAAGGAAATGAACGAGCGCTCTTAGTCGTAAGTACGTGACCTCACACCGTCCCCACGTTTTCTTCCCGCTAGCCTGTTAGTCCGTCTTAGTCGCTTCTGCAGGCCGGTTCTACTCTTCCCAGCACCGGGTTGTCCTGCCATCACACCGGTAAGAAAGTGTCACCTTATACCATTCCGCCAGTAATTTGCACTGTGTCCCGGCTAATCAAGTTATTAGTGACTATTTTACAGTCAGTCTTAAAATTCTTTAGCGGCATCTCAATTATAATTTTTTTTTCTTTTAGATGCGGGGAAGTCTTAAAACAAGGATCTACAACTACATGATCCACCCACCATCAATTTTATGGAACTTAATCGATCACCCCTTTATCGTTCTTCGTTCGCCAGTGTAAAGCAGACAATAGTCACTGAATAAAATTTCTTGACTAGGATCGATGGGTTCACCTATGACCTTTTAACATTGTGAGTATATTTTGTACATTACCTTTCTTAGGTCTGATAATCCACATACACTCCTGGAAATTGAAATAAGAACACCGTGAATGCATTGTCCCAGGAAGGGGAAACTTTATTGACACATTCCTGGGGTCAGATACATCACATGATCACACTGACAGAACCACAGGCACATAGACACAGGCAACAGAGCATGCACAATGTCGGCACTAGTACAGTGTATATCCACCTTTCGCAGCAATGCAGGCTGCTATTTTCCCATGGAGACGATCGTAGAGATGCTGGATGTAGTCCTGTGGAACGGCTTGCCATGCCATTTCCACCTGGCGCCTCAGTTGGACCAGCGTTCGTGCTGGACGTGCAGACCGCGTGAGACGACGCTTCATCCAGTCCCAAACATGCTCAATGGGGGACAGATCCGGAGATCTTGCTGGCCAGGGTAGTTGACTTACACCTTCTAGAGCACGTTGGGTGGCACGGGATACATGCAGACGTGCATTGTCCTGTTGGAACAGCAAGTTCCCTTGCCGGTCTAGGAATGGTAGAAAGATGGGTTCGATGACGGTTTGGATGTACCGTGCACTATTCAGTGTCCCCTCGACGATCACCAGTGGTGTACGGCCAGTGTAGGAGATCGCTCCCCACACCATGATGCCGGGTGTTGGCCCTGTGTGCCTCGGTCGTATGCAGTCCTGATTGTGGCGCTCACCTGCACGGCGCCAAACACGCATACGACCATCATTGGCACCAAGGCAGAAGCGACTCTCATCGCTGAAGACGACACGTCTCCATTCGTCCCTCCATTCACGCCTGTCGCGACACCACTGGAGGCGGGCTGCACGATGTTGGGGCGTGAGCGGAAGACGGCCTAACGGTGTGCGGGACCGTAGCCCAGCTTCATGGAGACGGTTGCGAATGGTCCTCGCCGATACCCCAGGAGCAACAGTGTCCCTAATTTGCTGGGAAGTGGCGGTGCGGTCCCCTACGGCACTGCGTAGGATCCTACGGTCTTGGCGTGCATCTGTGCGTCGCTGCGGTCCGGTCCCAGGTCGACGGGCACGTGCACCTTCCGCCGACCACTGGCGACAACATCGATGTACTGTGGAGACCTCACGCCCCACGTGTTGAGCAATTCGGCGGTACGTCCACCCGGCCTCCCGCATGCCCACTATACGCCCTCGCTCAAAGTCCGTCAACTGCACATACGGTTCACGTCCACGCTGTCGCGGCATGCTACCAGTGTTAAAGACTGCGATGGTGCTCCGTATGCCACGGCAAACTGGCTGACACTGACGGCGGCGGTGCACAAATGCTGCGCAGCTAGCGCCATTCGACGGCCAACACCGCGGTTCCTGGTGTGTCCGCTGTGCCGTGCGTGTGATCATTGCTTGTACAGCCCTCTCGCAGTGTGCGGAGCAAGTATGGTGGGTCTGACACACCGGTGTCAATGTGTTCTTTTTTCCATTTCCAGGAGTGTACGTTGAAACATTGTACATTATTCCTCAGCATGTAGGTTGCACCTGATAATGCGAAACCGGTTGTGTATCAATATGACAACAATTTTACCAACTTTCAGAGGAATTCTTCTTAAAATCACACGAACAGTAGAAAAAGAGGTGAATGATTAGTCAGAAATTTAGTTCTCCGTTGAGTCAATCCAGTGGTCTGTAGATATCATTTCTCGTGCGCAAGAGAAAATCTGCTTGTATACTCTATACTTTTCTTTAGGCGCTGTAAGGTTCGTAAATGTAATTGCTTGTTAGTCAACTATAGGGGCTGCAGACTTCCGAATCATCGAAATGTAAATCATTTTCTTTGTAATTCCTTCTCAGTAAGAAGAAATATAGGTTGCTTGCTGCAAATTGTGGTGTTAATACCTGACGGAGGACAAAACCTAGGGCAGGTTGCAGTCGTTGTCTCTTGGGAATCTCAGATGTTCACAGCTGTCAGCTGTGAGCAGGATCAACAGCTGGAAACGCTGTGCGTATCGGAGGAGCGCGCCATCGTTTGCACTCCGCATAATGGCCTTGAGTGAACCGAGGGAGTATCGAGTTACACATGATTTATATGGGAACGTCCTCACATGCGCCTCATGTTTAATTCACGACGCCGCCGTCTCGTCTGCTTTCGGCAAGGAGGCCAGCTCCGAGTAGCGGCAGCAAGCGGCGAGCACCGACCAGAGCTTGTCCGCAATTCCTGTGGATGCTTTTCACAATTACACGCAGTTGCCTCATCCTCTCGTACGCCATAGCCGAACCTCTCTCTCCCCTAACCGTAGCGCTTTCGGGATAACGTAGCTTTTATGATAAATTGCTCCTCGACGTTTCTGCTCCTTTTAATGCCGTAACGGAAATGAAGAACTTGCTATGCGCTCATGAGTGGCTATATATATATATATATATATATATATATATATATATATAATTGAACAAGCTGTAAGTCACTGTTAATTGGCATCACGACAGGTTATGAAATATAATTAGACCTTTCGGCGCAAATTGTAAACTCATATTCTCGAGTTGAGGTTTCTACACTGCCAGCAAAAAAGTGAAACACCTTCAAGGACACGGACATTTCATTGAAAAGTGATGGCACAGGTAGTTTATCATTGTACGAGTATATGGCAACAAATTCAGATCCAAAAAAAAGGTTCAAATGGCTCTGAGCACTATGGGACTTAACATCTGTAGTCATCAGTCCCCTAGAACTTAGAACTACTTAAATCTAACTAACCTAAGGACTTCACACACATCCATGCCCGAGGCAGGATTCGAACCTGCGACCGTAGCGGTCACGCGGTTCCAGACTGAAGCGCCTAGAACCGCACGTCCACACCGGCCGGCAATTCAGATCCAATGAAACGCGCGTGTTACAGTAAAAGGTGCCAAAACAGTCGATTCAACAAACAGTGTATCCCTTTCTGGCGGCAATGCGGCCCTGCATTTTCGCACGCAAAAGATCGAAAAGGTGTCGAATTGGTTCCTGTGATAGATTGTCGCGAGCACTTTCAACTTTTGTTGCAATTCGGCCTTGGTTTTTGCAGGCTGTGAAGAACGGGTAAGTTCCCACTTTACCCCCACCATTCGCGTTCAGTTGGCGTGAGTTACGGTGATATTGTTGGTCAGGGCAGTTGTTTTACATCATGAAACGCACGGTGCGTCGCAGCAGTCGTATGTGGACGTGCATTGTCCTGCTGAAAATGCGTATCACATTCCTGGCGAAGAAATGGTAGTAGTACGGATATAACAACCTGTGCAGTGTAACGGGAACTGGTTGCTTTACCCTGCAGAAGCAGCAAATGTGACCCCGAGTTGTAACTGATGGCCTCCCGCACCATGAAGTCCTTGGGTCGGGCCTGTGTGTTGTGGGCCATTACACTCCGGAATAGGCCCCCCATCAGGTCTACTTCTGACACGTGTACATCCACCACTCACATACAGACAGAAGCTACTCTCATCACTGAAGACGGCAGAGTGGCAGTCCACTTTCCAGTCGACTCTTTCACGATACCAGAGTAGGCGTGCTTGGCGACGTCGCGGTGTCAGTGGCAGCCTAGCAAGCAGACGGTTCCCGACGGACCTCTGTGACATCCGGTGCAACAGGTGCCCAGATTTCTTCCCTGCCCGGCCACTGCTGTTCTTACAATGTGTAGATCTTTATGTGCGTCTGTACTACGCAGACATCTACAAGCTAGTTTACGGATGTAGGAATGATCCTCAGACACCGGTGGAGGCAGCGACACACCAGCAAGTCACCGTGCGCTACATGTGCAGCAATCCGTCGATACGTCCATCCAGCTTCCCGCAAGCCCAGAATGTGACCCTGGTCAAATGGCTGCAGTTTTTCAGCAGGAGTACGTACTCGTCAGTGGGACACGATTGTACCCTAGATAAATGTTCCAAACACTGTTCACGTCTAAAGTCAGCATAGCTACAACCTGCAAAGTCAAATCAGAGGGTTCACAAACAGGCCGCAGAGCACCATCTGATCGTCGACGACCCTGACAGATGAATCACTAACACTACAACCTCTCAGCATGCACCTGTTATACCCTTGTGCCAATGAACACCGTTATTGAAGGTTTGTATTTTTTATAGCAGTGTATTACGGATGCATGAATTTTCTGGCCGGACTAAAAATTTTAGCTAAATCGTCTACGTCTTGCAAATACTTACCGACTAGCTTGTTAATTTGCATGATTAAAGCAATCACATTTTCAGTGTAGCATATTTAATGACTCCCTACACTATTTGTAGACTCACAAATTTTGAGGAAGTTCTTCACTCAGCTTCAACAAAATCCATATCATTGCCACTCGATAAACAAGAAAGTGGTTCAGTCGACGTGTATAAACCGAACATTTGTACGCCTGTTTCCAGTAGACTTCATGAGGACAGACAGAAATTTAGGCTTGCAAGGGGGGTCACGGAAGGAGATTTCATACTAGAATTGTTCTTAGAGGCACATATCACATTCTTAACTGGAAACAGAGAGGAGGAATTGGTGTTAATCTAAAATATCTAAACCAGTTAGGTTTTGCTGTTGTAATTCTACTATTTGCGTCTAGGGGCAGATAAAGTTCATCAACTAAAGGAATAAATTAACAGAGAATGATTGAAAGAAGGCTGAAAATACATAACAATCAGACTAAAATAATGTACCATAAACACAAGAAAAGAATATAAGACAAATTTAGAATGAACCATAGGGGCAGATGGTGGGTATTTCTATTTGGGACAGTTGAAGACGACTGCTTAACTGTCAGGAAAATGTAGATCAGTTTTGAAAAGTCTGTTAACTTAATCAAAATCGATCTGTTTGTGTGTCTGAAATGAGAAGTTTTCAGTCACTGTGTATGATATGTTTTAACTTATGGTACGGACACAAGGACTTTTAATGAGGAAACCGTTCAAAAACCAAATTTTGCTCAGCGAGCAATACAGAGATGCCTGTGCGTAATTACCAGGATAGATAGGTAAAAGAAAATCGGGGAACTGATTGGAGTATGAGAGGTAATTATGATTGACACGAAGGGAAAACAGAGGTGGGCAGGAGATGTAGCCTGGCGAATGTGTGGTAAGTTCTTTCGCCGGCTGTCAAGAGATATGGAAAGACGAAGAGCACGACCTAATGGAGCGAGCGGGATGGTGGTGGGGGAAGGGGGGGGGGAGGGGAGAAAACATCCAGGAGCAGCATGAATGCGTATAGCTCAAGACCGTATTGCTACGGGGAGTCTACAGGAGACGTTTATCTAGCTCTGTGGGCGTAACGCTATGGTACTTTCCACTTCTCAGCACCCACAAAGATTCAAGTACTTTCTCCCTGTGTTCACACGGCAAAACAATGTTCTTCTACCTATTTTCCAAATACGAAAGTTGTCATCTAGTTCCACTGTGCGCTGTGTTACGCAGAAGTGTACTGGTGCTCTAAACAGTCAAATGCTTTTGTTTTCTCAAGGAAGTTGAAAGCAGCAATGGGTGACAATTGTTACCTTCCATATCTCTTACAACATTCGAAGGATTATATCGTGAAAGTGCAGGAGAGAAGAAGACAGGCGATACAAAAATTAATCAAGAAATGAACACCCACTCTTCGTGCCATTTATATTGCCGATGTCACTATTATTTTCAGCTGATGAAGTAATAATATAAGAAAATGAAAATAGCTCCCAACTAGCAGTAAATCAGGTAAATAAAATAAGTACAGTTTTAAAGTATCAATACCTAAGAGGCAGTTTACAGTCTTTCAACGAAAATACTCAATGTCTAGCAGATAGTAGTTGACAACGAAATAAAATAACAAATGACACATTTTAAATACCCAAGCTGTAACACGAGGAATGAATATGATAATAATATAATTGAAAAGCTGCACAAATTTCAAGCGATATGTGGAAGAATAACCAAAAACTAAAAAAACCTAAAAGGCACTAAAATTAAAATTTTGTAAAACTATAGCGGCACCATGACCCTTGCATGTTAGTGAGAGCAGGATAGATAAAAAGCAAGATGTCAGTAAAATACAAGCAGCAGGGATGAAGTTCTTGAAGATATGAAGGTGTGCACTGGAACATATTTAATTTAAAATGAAAATGTTCATAATTAGTTGAATTCACATGCTATCAAAGAGAAAATAGCTAAACAAAGAGGAATGTGGAAACAATGTGCGGATAGAATGAGAAATAAAAGTTTACCCAAGAAAATCCTGAATTACAAACAGAAAGGAAAGGTTGGCATAGGCAATCAAGGAAACGATGGACATAAACTATATGAAGAAGGAACAGAGAGATGTCCAACACCTGTATTAAGACGATGATGACGAAGTTGCTTTAATTTATTATTTAAACCGTCAAGTGCCATATCTGGAAGTCACACCATTTCGCTTCACACTAATCGTACCTACAGTAGAAAAACTATTGAGAGCGCGTTTACGAAGAACGGAGCTGGCCAACTATGTAGTGGTGCAGCATCCACCGGTTGCTGGAAGGAACAATGGCAGTGCGCAGCAGGCGGCACGCATGTTGTGAAAGAGTACGCAGCCGTTACGCAAGTAATGCGTGTAATATTTTCCGGGAAGCTCCCGGGCCGCGGAGTAACCCGAGCTGGGGTGCCGTCGCGAGATGTGATTGCCAGATGTGTGGAAACGGCTGCCCTCGCCCGCCTCTCTTGTCTGAATTCGTACGTGAAGTAGAGTAGATAGAGAACTCGCCTTAACCAGCGCGACGTTATAAAGATACGAGGAGCGCCGGGCCGTAACTCAAATAATAAGCGTGTGAACCGCGTGACAAGTTATGGCGCTCCTGTCATCTCGCCGATAGCCGCGACTGCTCGCCTCCTCCCTGCCTGAGATGACAGCGATCGTTAACGAGTCATGTTACCTGCTATATTCCCCTCGCTCCTGAGAAAGGCCCCATGCTGTAATTCACGACTAGCGCGCCTGTAGACAGCACCGGAAACCCACGTGTAGCTCATTGAACGATAAGCCACAGGGGTAAGACGCTTCACTTGTATTTTTCAGGATTTAAATTCAAATTTTGCCTTTTGGATCCTTTTATAAGTTTATCTTGTTTTCACTAAAATACTACATAAACACAACGGATTAAAATGTTCGCTCCAGGAGATATCATGTCATTGCTGTGTATTTATTTACAGTTCAATGTTACATCTGAATGCACTGTCTCGTGATTTTAAGACAGGCAGGTTGCCTATATGCTATACATTCGATATGTACACTACTGGCTTATAAAATTGTTACACCAAGAAGAAATGCAGATGATAAACGGGTATTCATTGGACAAATATATTATACTAGAACTGAGATGTGATTACATTTTCACGCAATTTGGGTGCATAGATCCTGAGAAGCCAGTACCCAGAACAACCACCTCTAGCCGTAATAACGGCCTTGATACGCATGGGCATTGAGTCAAACAGAGCTTGGATGGCGTGTACAGCTGCCCATACAGCTTCAACACGATATCACAGTTCATCAAGAGTAGTGACTGGCGTATTGTGACGAGCCAGTTGCTCGGCCACCGTTGACCGGACATTTTCAATTAGTGAGAGATCTGGAGAATGTGCTGGCCAGGGCAGCACTCGAACATTTTCTGTATCCATAAAGGCCCGTACCAGACCTGCAACATGCGGTCGTGCACTATCCTACTGAAATGAGTAACCAATGGCACCCCATACCATCACGCCGGGTGATAACGCCAGTATGGCGAAGACAATTACACGCTTCCAATGTGCGTTCACCGCGATGTCGTCAAACACGGATGCGACCATCATGATGCTGTAAACAGAACCTGGATTCATCCGAAAAAATGACGTTTAGCCATTCGTGCACCCAGGTTCGTCGTTGAGTACACCATCGCAGGCGATCCTGTCTGTGATGCAGCGTCAAGGGTAACCGCAGCCATGGTCTCCTATCTGATAGTCCATGCTGCTGCAAACGTCGTCGAACTGTTCGTGCAGATGGTTATTGTCTTGAAAACGTCCCCATCTGTTGACTCAGGGATCGAGGCGTGGCTGCTCGATCCGTTACAGCCATGCGCATAAGATGCCTGTCATCCCGACTGCTAGTGATACGAGGCCGTTGGGATCCAGCACGGCGTTCCGTATTAACCTCCTGAACCCACCGATTCCATATTCTGCTAACAGTCATTGGATCTCGAGCAACTCGAGCAGCAATGTCGCGATACGATAAACCGCAATCGCGATAGGCTACAATCCGACCTTTATCGAACTCGGAAACGTGATGGTACACATTTCTCCTCCTTACACGAGACATCACAACAACGTTTCACCATGCAACGCCGGTCAACTTCTGTTTGTGTATGAGAAATCGGTTGGAAACTTTCCTCATGTCAGCACGCTGTAGGTGTCGCCACCGGCGCCAATCTTGTGTGAATGCTCTGAAAAGCTAATCATTTGCATATCACAGCATCTTCTTCCTGTCGGTTAAATTTCGCGTCTGTAGCACGTCATCTTCGTTGTGTAGTAATTTTAATGGCCAGTAGTGTATTTCAGAATGACACTGAATATACGAGGGGCGTTCAGCAAGTGATGCAACACATTTATTTTTGAAAGGAGGTTGGTTTTATTCAGGATTCCAGTACGCCATGTTATTCCCCAGGCTTCTGGCCACAAAACCCTATTTTTAAACATTATCTCTCTGCTGTGCGACGGCCTTACGCCGTATTACTGGGAGGGCCTGTCTGCCCGCATGGTACCACTCTACTGGTCGATGTCGGAGATAACGGTTTTCTGCGTCAATAACTTCCCCGTCATCCACGTACTACTTCACGCGAAATGCGTCCTCAATTGGGCCAGACAGATAGAAGTCTGGAGGTGCGAGATTGGGTTGTCGGGTGGATGAGGAAGAACAGTCCAGTGAATTTTTGTGAGCTCCTCTCGGATGCGCAGACTTGTGTCAAGCCTTGCGTTGTCATGGTGAAGGAGATGTTCGTTTGTACTTTTGTGTCAACGAACACTATGAATTTCAATTTCCTGACGGTAGGACAATACATCGTTGCCATGACTTTACCGGGCGAGGGTGCGGCTTTGAACTTTTTCTTCAGAGGAGAGGTAGTGAGCCGCCATTCCAAGGATTTCCATTCTGTTTCCAGTTCGAGCTGATGAAACAATGTGTCAACGTCTTTGACGATGTCCGACAAAAATTTGTTCTCATCAGTTTCTTAAAGCGCAAGCAATTCCGCACAGATAGTCCGTCGTTGCTCTTTAGGGTCTTCTGTTAGGCGGTGAGAAACCCAACGGTCACACACCTTTGAGTACCCCAACTGGGGGTTGAGTTCGCCACTACTAATAACAGAAGCATCCAGATGAGTAACGAGGTGTTTGATTGTGATCCGTAGATCACCTCGAGTAAGAGTGTCCTCACGTTCAAACATTGCAGGATTCAAAGCTGTGTGCGGCCGGCCAGCACGCGGGAGATCGGAGGACAGGTTTGGACGACCTCGCTGCATTGAAGACAGACGTCTCGCCCACCGATTCATTGTGCTTTTGTTCACTACCAGGTCCTCGAAGACATTCTGCAAGCGCCTATGAATATCTGCGATGCTCTGGTTTTCCGCCAGAAGAAGCTCAGTGATAGCTCTCTGGTTGGAACGCGCTTCCGTTACAGACGCCAGTCTGAAGGTTACGTACAGCGCCGCCAGATATCGGAATTTCATGAAACAATAGGGGCTGAAACTGGAATATTCCACGAAGTCCCACAAAAAATTTCGCACTTTTTTCACCCGAAATTGGCCAAGAAGAAAAGTGTTGCATTACTTATTAAACGCCTTTCGGATTATACTGAACACGTACAGTAAAATTATACAGCCTTATCAACAGAAAAATGTAGTTAAGGACAGCAAGAAGAGTGAAGCAAAAGTGAAAAAGTCCCACCACCACACGGCTCTTTTTCTGTTACACTGATAACCGCTAATAGCTCAAGACTGCTGACGTTGCAGTTCTCTACATGTTGGTCCCCATACTAAACTACTGCCAAACGGTCATGCGTGACTCGGCAACATTCGAGTCTCCGCTTGTCATTTGGGTTCCTATGTCTTACTTTTTTCTGTAATTTAAAAAACTGTGTACTCTAAATGAACATACCAGTTCAGTAATTAACCTACTAATCAGCAGCCTTTCCGGCTCATCATCATCTCTAACTGAACTTAAAACTTCGTATGAGATTTCCTCCTCACGGTTCCTTGTTAAACTTCTTCATGCGGTTGTCATTCTACTGCTGGTCTTTCTCAAAGTTCCAGCTGCAAACTTCGTTAATATGTACGTATTTGGCTGTGCCGTCCGCCAGCAAAAATATCCTTATGTTCCCACTTGTAATACTCATACTACAGTGCTCTTCATTGACAGCAGAGTTAAGTAACTTCTTCCCTTCGATATCCTGTTGATTTCCGTCCAAGTTCAACTCTTCCAGTCCATTCTCGCTTTCTGTTTCGTGTAAATTGCTGTAAATCAGCAAATGTTCAACTGTCTCTGTTTTTCCACAATGGCAGAGAGCTGTTTCCCGTCTCCCTGCTTTGTGCTGGTGGACGGGGTAAGGACCACGCCCAGTAATGAAAAGCAACATTCCTCAACCTTGACACAATCCGAGCTTGGCTCCGTCTCTAATGACCTCGATGTCGACGAAACGTTTAACATAATCTTCCTTTTTTCGATTAAAGCAGCAGCACGCTGCTCTATATCGCACATAGCGTGTAACACCGGCTCTAGAGTTTAAAGTGACCTCTATTTGGCGAGGAACAGCGTCTACAAGTTTGAACAGATGTGATGTATCCAGGTGAAACCAATCATTGATTATTAGATCTCGCAACGCTACCGAACTGTAGGAATGTTCAAAAATTATTCAACGTCTGAGGTCATCAGTCCCCTAGAACTTCGAACTCTTTAAACCTAACTAACCTAAGGACATCACACACATCCATGCCCGAGGCAAGATTCGAACCTGCGACCGCAGCGGTCGCGCGGTTCCAGACTGAAGCACCTAGAACCGCTCGGCCACAGCGGCCGGCTGTAGGAATGTTGACTGCTATGTTCCGAATACTCCCAGATATTTTCTGTAAGATTATGATCGTATCATTTAGCGGTCCATTGCGGTAAGATAGGATGCCTGAGCTCTCTTCAAACAAGGAACGCATACTTGTAGCGCTTTGAACATGACTGCTGTCATCTTGCGGGAATATGCGCACCATACACATCATGCAGCTGTAGAAGAAAGTTTAACACTTGACCACTGAAAATGTTGAAAATAAACGTCTTCTTTAGTCATATTGATGGTAGCCTGAATGAGTGGACCCATGTCATAGTACTAAGATCATCCCCAAAACCTCACAGAACCATCTACAGCCTGAAGTAAACCCTCCACACATTGCATTTACAACACTTGATTGGTCAGTTGGTGCATTCTACGCCTTTTATAACTTGAAAAGAGGCAAAATCACAATTCGTTGGACCACATTACAAGCCTCCAGTCAGCTAGTGTCCTGTTTCTGTGTTGTTTGTCCCACTGAATTCATGTAGCTTAACGCACCGCTCTGAGCGGTGGCATTTTGGAGGCAACCCACTCCAAGTGTCCGTTACATGCAGTTCCCTTTTCAGTGCTTGTTCGGAAACTGGTTGAAACGGGCCTTCATTCACTGACAGCAACGTTTCCTATCAGGTTTGAAACCGATTGTCATTGATAAGGTGTCGCAATCGTTGTCGGGCCCTGTCAGTTTGGATATTTTTATGACCAATGTTCGTACGTTGTATTATATGGTTGTGAGTGACACACTGTTGCTTGCGTAAATGCTGGACAGTCCGTGTATACCTACATATCGGGCATCTTCGTCCCAGGGCGTGGTCGTGGTCACGTACGAACACGATAAATCTTTTCTGCCATTCGGTCACATCTCCACGTCGACTCGTCATATTGTGCTGATTTCATACAACCGACTTGCTAATACATACCACTTCAGCGCCATGAATTAAGTCAGTGGGGGAAGGTAACATGACCTCTTGGCACCAGTTTTACATCACATACAGCGTTGCAAAGCGACCTGTATACTCTTTTAAGGTGTGAGTAATATTTTTCCCGTGGGCTTATAAATAGTGGAATGAATCAACTGAAGGCCAGAGTGGCCGAGTGGTTCTAGGCGCTTCAGTCTGGAACCGCGCTGCTGCTACGGTCGCAGGTTCGAAACCTGCCTCGGGCATGGATGTGTGTGATGTCCTTAGGTTAGTTAGCTTTAAGTAGTTCTGAGTTCTAGGGGACTGATGACCTCAGATGTTAAGTCCCATAGTACTCAGACCCATCTGAATGAATCAGCTAGTTGTAATTCGTGGTCGATTACCCACCTGCAAACACCAGTGCCAAAACCAAGTTTTTCATAGTCGTTGACTCCATTAATAATAGGACACAGAACCTAAAATAAACGATCATGTAAATGCGAGGTCTGTTCGTAAAATAACCGAACTTTTCTTTAATAATATTTTTATTATACGTACACACGTTTATTGTTATCACCTTCAAAATACCGAGCGAAGTGGCGCAGTGCTATGGCAGTGAGCTTTAATTCGGGAACGAAGGCGGTTCAAATACCCGTCCGGTCATCCAGATTTGGATTTTCCGTGATTTCACAAAAGACCTTGATTCAATTGCCCGGATGATCCCATCGAAAGGTCGCTGCCTCTTCCCTCGCCATCTTTCCCCAGTCCGAACTTGTACTCCATCGAATGATGTCGTCGTCGTCGGGACGTTAAACGTAATCTCTCTTCCTTTTTTTCCTTGAAGGCATTTCCTTCCTTTAATATGTCAACGTCGTTTTCATCTCGCCTTTCGGTTCTCGAAACCTTTTCTTAGAATGTTCTTCAGTAGACTTGAAAATTTGTCTTAAAATTTATCTTCATTATCTTAATACCTTTAATGGTGTCCAAAAGGTCTCCTGTTAACACTGATTTTAATTCTGTAAACAAGGGAAATTCTCATGGAGAGATGTCTGGGATTAGGTACGGTAATCTGATTTTTGGCACAACATCCAAAATGGTTCAAATGGCTCTAAGCACTATGGGACTCAACACCTGAGGTCATCAGTCCCCTAGACTTAGAATTACTTAAACCTAGCTAACCTAAGGACATCACACACATCCATGCTCGAGGCAGGATTCGAACCTGCGACCGTAGCAACAGCGCGATTCTAGACTGAAGCGCCTAGAACCGCTCGGCCACATCGGCCGGCTTGGCACAAAAAAAAAAAAAAAAATGAAGTGACGGAGCTGGATGGGTATCACAGTGTCATGGTGAAGGATTTATGACTTTTCTTGGCACAACAGTATTTTGTATAAGCAATATTCACTCGCAACCTCTTTCAAAAAACTTTCATATTAATGACGACTGACAGTCTGATCTTGAAGCAGGATTCCGTTGTACTCAATTCCGTTGTACTCAATTCCTGTGCCGCTGAAAGTGTTGTAAGAACTCTTTGACATCTGATTTGTAAAGTCTGGACTTAAAAGCCATATCTGATACCAAACACTTGTCTCCTGTTTGACATGAATGTTCTATCAACGTGAACTTGTTCAAAAATGTTCAAATGTGTGTGAATTCCTAAGGGACCAAACTGCTGAGGTCATTGGTCCCTAGACTTTCATACTACTTAATCTAACTTAAACTAACGTATGCTAAGAACAACACACACCCCAATGCCCCTGGGAGGACTCGAACCTCCGGCGGGAGAGGCCGCGCAATCCGTGGCATGGGGCCTCAAACCGCACGGCCACTCGGAGCGGCTGAGCGTGTTCGAGGAAGTCCTTGTAATCATTCACACGATAACCCAATAGCTCTTCCATGATCAACTAAGAAGAAAATTTTATGCAACTTGATGCCCTTCCATTTTTTCGATTGAATTTGCAAGACACGAATCACTCAAGTTTTTAGCTTCTTGTACAAGTCCTCTGAAAGTTAATCGATGGTTGTCGGCCGGCCTTTTCTTGAATTCTGTGTGTGTCACCGGTTTATACACAAATCCTTCCAAGTAGAGGGTCATTTAGAACTGACTGAGAAATGCTTTATAGTCTGAGAAGCCATTAGTAACGCTGCGTTAGAAATAAAGCATCCTCTCCCTAAGCTTGTTGCAAAAACTCAAACATTTCCGAAAATTTTCTCCTCACATTGGCGCAAATTTCATGTTTCATCGTTGCTTCTCTAAATTCAACATAGCAAAAATCAGTAATGAATACGACAACTCCAGTTACAATTAATTTATTTGTTGACAAATCACAATCGTTTGATGCCCCATTGGAGGTTATTATTAAGTGAAAACATAACTCCGTTGTATTGTTCTATATATTTTACATTATTTACGTTATTTAAGTATATTCGCAAGTTCAGTTTGTCCTGCTACTTCTTTCAGTAGATCAGCTTGTCTGTTGCCGTTTAAAAATCTTTTACCATTGTGGTTAGATTATCTGCAAAAAATAAACAATCTAGTTCAAGAAAGTTGTTCTTAAAAGAGTAAAGAAGTTCCGAAATTTTAATTGCTTGCCCCAATACTGTATTATTTTAACACTTAGCTGAGCAAGAGCAGCGAGTCAGTCTCCTTAAAGAGCTCGTGATTTTATGTCATACTCTTTAGGGGAGCCTCTTTATAATTTTGTTTCGGGCTTGGTGTTAGTTAGGGCTGCTTGTATAATGTCTAGTAGTGTTTCATCAATTCCCAGTTACGCCAGTATGTTAAGTAGCACATCACAATCAATGGAGTCACAAGCCTTTTTATAGGCTACACATATAATACATATCGTATTCCTCTCATCATATAATATTATTAAATTTTTCGGATTCAATATTTTTTGTACATTTATCATAATGCACATAAACAAATAGTAAGAAGTAACTTGGTTTCGGAATTTAGTTCAATATGTTGTTAAAAGTATGTGCTCCATCAAATACTGTAATGAATTATGTCTATGTTGATTAATATATTTGCGATGGAGATTTAAATATGGTCGTGTTGATTCAGCACTTCGTGGTGATGATGGTTAATTTTAATGGACAAGCATTGTTGCACCATCTCCTTCCGCTTCAGTTTAGTTTCGCACAGCGCTTTCAGAATTCTTACACCGTATTCGGTTGGTCCACTTGGCCTTCATCTTCAGTGTAAAGTAACAAGCACAGTCACCTCCTTCAAGGACAACATAATTTGCTCAAAATGTACCTATCTTCAGTGTCTTATCATGCCCGAGAGAGAAAAATGAGTATGCGTTAGTGACATTGTGAGCTTTTGTGGCTGTTTTCGGAACATTACTTCAAATTATACAGCATAGTGATTTGTGTGCTGGTATTGATTTCCGGAAGGGTGTGCAATCCTGCCTCGAAACTAGTGACTTTCATTGCACTTGCTATTGACAATGATATTTGTTCATTAAGCCAAATTGGACGTAGAGCGAAGGAGACGGTGACATTGCTAGTTGTGAGACGTTATAGGACGGTGTGGGCTTTCATCAAGGACGGAGCAGCGCAGCCGTGAGGTGAAAACTGGATCTGCCTACCAGGAGACGTATGTAAATATTAGTACAATGTGTGGGTTCAGTCCCTCGGGTCAATCCGGGTTGTTAGGCGAGCTTGTAGCTCGCCGGAGCGCTTCTTTGTTTTTCTTTGATTTATTATATACAGAAACATTAATATTCAAAGAAAAGAAACAAGCTGGCAAAGAGTGGCGTCGTTGTTTTGTTAGCCATTGCCCTGGGGAGGACACTTGTAATGTCCGCTATGGGACGTATAAATTAGGGTCACGCGCTTATTGTTTCGGCCCAAATGTTGTCATTGCCCTCGCACCGACGGGAACACACCTGGTGTCAACCTCTGATGGATACCGTGCAATCTTCTCAATTTATCTGCTTGTTTGTACGAAATAAGACGACACACAATACCACTCCCATATATCCCGAAACAGTAAAAGTGATTATTCACTGCAGCAACGCCAATATTTGCTTGGACGCTTCTGGATTGTTCACGACGGTGCGCCGTTGTCCGAGGTGATTGTTTGTTACCGAAGGGGCATTAGCTATTTGCATACTGGACTGTTTATTTATACACGCGGGGCAGTGAGGGTCTCACTGATATTATCGACCACTCTTTAAGCAAAACAAACATTTCACGATCGCCCAGCGTAACAAAACCCGTTGACAAGCTGCGTACGGTATGTAATAAGCCTAACATCTCTCATCTCACTGTAGTTAGGCATTCATTTAAATTTCTTCCTTATTTAAGTCCATGGGGCGCTATCCAAAAGAGCATCTTTGTGTGATGCTTCTGTGCATCATTCCACAATTTTTGTGCGATCTAGAATTACTACATAGCCTTCAGGTTAAGTTTGAAGAACAGGAGGAAACGCGATATGCTTCTCGTAGTGAATATCAATTTAATTCTCTGCGTGAGGACAAGTACTTCGTAAGCCGCTTACTAAACAAAATATTTTATGGAGGCGATGATTTACAGCTTTAAACTGTTTTTGAAAATTCATGATTTCCCACGACAGCTATATGTCAATTCTTTAATAAAACTGTCAGTTTTGCTCAAACGATAGACCATCCTCAGGTATGAAAAACTACATTTTTTACAAGTTATGCATCAAAAACATTGTAAATTTTATTTAGATCAACGTTTATACATTAAATACATCAAAATTATAGAATGCAGCGAAGTACCCAATTTATACAATAGACAGTGTGTTGTTAGGGTGAAGGTCAACTTTACTGGAGGGTATAAATTGTTAATCCAGACTGTCGACAAAAATGAAAGTCACATGGTTATGTATTGGGAATCTAATACCCACGAGAATTTTAGCATGATGTTGCCCATGTTCTATTCTGCGGCTCTGCAGCCGCATTCAGTGCTATCCACGATACTAACTCTATGTAGGATAGTCCTAGTTTTGGTGAGGATTGTTTGGATCCTATTTAGGCGGCAGCAAATCTTAGTTGATAGATCACACCATGGAGCTTATAGTGAGGCATTCACAGCAACTGCGATGGAAACCTTTCCTAGACATCCACACTTTCTCCACTCTTTTCTCCACGGGAAGGAAGGAAGGAAGGAAGGTTGGGGGTTTAACGTCCCGCAGAGATCGAGATCATTAGGGACGGAAAATAAGCTCGGAATACTGCAAGAATGAGGAAGGAAATCGGCAGAGTACTCTCAAAGGAACCATCCCGGCATATTCCTGGAGTGATTAAGAGAAATCAAGGAAAATCTAGATCTGGATGGCTGAAGGGCGGATTTGAACAGTTGTCTTCTTGAATATGAGTCCAGTGTGCTAACAACCCCACTCGGTTTCGTCAGGAGAGGCAGTTGCTTTTACTCAGATGGCGAAAGTTTCCTGAAGTTCCTTCTTTTGCTAGGAACAGGAAGAGAGGAAGTGGCACACCATTCATGATCACCGACTGTGCATTACCGTCCTGAGTTACATGCTTAGGTTTTTCTCTGTGTCTCACTAACTGAAGGCATGGGGTACTATTGATGGTGATCCGTCTGTCGAATGGACAATTTAAGATCAGCCACTCTTATGGTGCTACTGGGACAAAGTACACTCCTGGAAATTGAAATAAGAACACCGTGAATTCATTGTCCCAGGAAGGGGAAACTTTATTGACACATTCCTGGGGTCAGATACATCACATGATCACACTGACAGAACCACAGGCACATAGACACAGGCAACAGAGCATGCACAATGTCGGCACTAGTACAGTGTATATCCACCTTTCGCAGCAATGCAGGCTGCTATTCTCCCATGGAGACGATCGTAGAGATGCTGGATGTAGTCCTGTGGAACGGCTTGCCATGCCATTTCCACCTGGCGCCTCAGTTGGACCAGCGTTCGTGCTGGACGTGCAGACCGCGTGAGACGACGCTTCATCCAGACCCAAACATGCTCAATTGGGGACAGATCCGGAGATCTTGCTGGCCAGGGTAGTTGACTTACACCTTCTAGAGCACGTTGGGTGGCACGGGATACATGCGGACGTGCATTGTCCTGTTGGAACAGCAAGTTCCCTTGCCGGTCTAGGAATGGTAGAACGATGGGTTCGATGACGGTTTGGATGTACCGTGCACTATTCAGTGTCCCCTCGACGATCACCAGTGGTGTACGGCCAGTGTAGGAGATCGCTCCCCACACCATGATGCCAGGTGTTGGCCCTGTGCCTCGGTCGTATGCAGTCCTGATTGTGGCGCTCACCTGCACGGCGCCAAACACGCATACGACCATCATTGGCACCAAGGCAGAAGCGACTCTCATCGCTGAAGACAACACGTCTCCATTCGTCCCTCCATTCACGCCTGTCGCGACACCACTGGAGGCGGGCTGCACTATGTTGGGGCGTGAGCGGAAGACGGCCTAACGGTGTGCGGGACCGTAGCCCAGCTTCATGGAGACGGTTGCGAATGGTCCTCGCCGATACCCCAGGAGCAACAGTGTCCCTAATTTGCTGGGAAGTGGCGGTGCGGTCCCCTACGGCACTGCGTAGGATGCTACGGTCTTGGCGTGCATCCGTGCGTCGCTGCGGTCCGGTCCCAGGTCGACGGGCACGTGCACCTTCCGCCGACCACTGGCGACAACATCGATGTACTGTGGAGACCTCACGCCCCACGTGTTGAGCAATTCGGCGGTACGTCCACCCGGCCTCCCGCATGCCCACTATACGCCCTCGCTCAAAGTCCGTCAACTGCACATACGGTTCACGTCCACGCTGTCGCGGCATGCTACCAGTGTTAAAGACTGCGATGGAGCTCCATATGCCACGGCAAACTGGCTGACACTGACGGCGGCGGTGCACAAATGCTGCGCAGCTAGCGCCATTCGACGGCCAACACCGCGGTTCCTGGTGTGTCCGCTGTGCCGTGCGTGTGATCATTGCTTGTACAGCCCTCTCGCAGTGTCCGGAGCAAGTATGGTGGGTCTGACACACCGGTGTCAATGTGTTCTTTTTTCCATTTCCAGGAGTGTAGATTGCTGCTTTTACTTCATGGTTAGGGACCCAGCTTCAGTTTTCCAATGAGTTTCACGAAAAATAGGCCACAACAATCGGACGCGACATTTTTGGCTTTGATATTTCTTAGGGAACTGAATGTCTTTTTGACAAATGATCTAACATTTAGTGTTTCCATCACATTAATCGATTTACTAGCTTTAGTATAAGATGTCTACGCTCCTGACCATTTCTTGTACCTTCACGGGCAGACTGTCATATCATTGCAACTACGAATTTTTCTTTCTGGTCGCGGGCGAATTGTTTCTCGGAGAATGACCCCCGTATGAAGTCGGCACATCCCTGGAGAGGAAATGTAGCATGGCTCCTTCGTTTATTAAAGATCAGTTTTGTCCATGAACTTTGCCTTTGCAACAGATACGGTAGGATTTAGCTTACAGAAGCATGTGTTAACCATCGCAGGCCGCGCTCGTTCTGCACTATAGATAAAAAAGCATATTACATGGCGACAGTCAAGTAATAATCTGTACACGTCTTTTCAGTGGCTCTTTATTGTGTATCAGAACAAGCTCCGGGTGAAGCTCTAAAGATAATAATCATTCGCATCAAGCCGACAGAATTGAATGAAGCAGAGATGAAGTCGCCACTGAGCGGCCCATGTGAAGAATAGCACTAGAACAGATCGAACTGGAGACCAATAGTAGCGTGGTGTCAGTCTGCAAAGCAAAGATTCAGTGTCAGGTGCTGTTCGTGCTGCAAGTCTGAACTTCGTATTGACATAGCGATGGCAAGAAAACGTTGCGCCCCCTCCCTCCCCCTGCCCTCCGGGGTGGTGTGCGAGGGGAGTCGCCAAATGTCACCTCACGATGCGCTCATCACCTTTGCGACACCAAGGACAGGACAGTCGCCTTTTAGTGCCTGCGTCTGACAGTCGAGCTTCACGGCTTAGCACTCCCACAGTTACCGGCAGACATTTCTGTGTCCTGCAAGCCCAAGCTCTTGCGCGATGCCTACGCGTATCATCGAGGAAAATATGCGTCTTATACGTATCTGAAGATACGTTGGTGAATACTGTATCTTAGCTTACGCGGAGAAACTATCTGTCATACTGAAAAATTGTATCAAAAACTTTATTCGTATACAGATAGAAATGACAGCCATCTAAATTCGAAATACAGAACTGCGCTAGGAATCCTATCGTTTTCCGTATAGAACTGTGAGTTACATAAACTGGAAGTCCTCATTTCATTTCTTCTCTTTACCCCATTTCATTCTAGCAAACTTGCTGAAGGAATAATTTACCTGTGCGAATACAGATTTGTGGACAACAGCTTTAGATGCATGAATTTTTAGTAAACGACTATTTAATATCGCGAAATTAAGGGTGGAAGTTTGGAGTTTGAGATATCTCAACGTCAATAGAGAAAAAAGCTGAAGTACACCCTGTGGGGAATTCTGCACCATTTCCATCTTATTTCACACTGTCATGTTCAAAAATATATCACGTATTAGATCGAGGGATATTTCTGGGCAATATCATGCAGTTCATAGACGCACGTGCCATGTGTGGATGAACGTTGACCTGTCCCAAGATGGTATCAGGATATTGTCACTTGAGAGGTAACTCATGAGAAAGCAGGATGTCTGCGACGAGTTGCTGTCAGAACCCTGAATGACTAACAGAGGTGACATGAATTGACACCAGATCGCTCTCGACACAACACAGGTCTCTGTATATCCATCTATTAGCGATAGTTGCGGGACTCAGCTGTTCGATAGAGAATTTCAAATTAAACTCCAATCAGCTGTCAATTTTCAACCTTATTTTATTGGGCAACCAGTTTCAGTATTCTACTACGCCATCTTCAGGCCCCGACCGTTGTGTAGGAATAATCTACCTCGCTTGTGATCAAAACAGGAGCCAGCAATACTGATATTAGTAGATGTTTGTTGTAGTGACCACTTCAACCATCACCTGCCGACGTGTCAGGGGCCTGAAGATGGTGCAGTAAAACGCTGAAACTAGTTGCCCAATAAAATAAGGTTTAAAATTGACAGCTGAAAGGCGTTTAATTTAGCATCCAATAACACAAGGTATAACACATGCGAGTCTGTACAAAGCATTGTCATAACGCCTTCAAACTCGCAGGTGACTGTCATCTGTCATAGTTCAGAATCGAGATTCATCGCTGAAAATGATACAGCGCCACTCATCTGCAGTTCATATTTCCCAGGTACGGGTATACTCCAAAAACAGCCACCTGTGTTGTGTCGGCGGCGGCCTACTCACAGGATTGCAATTAGTAACCCGGCTTTTGTTAGTCGCCAATCAATGGGGCGGTCTAAAATGGAGTATTGTACTGATTAATTGCATCCATATGACAAGTGGAGACATGAAGTGGGTGAATATGCTTGACGCTCAAATAGGCGTCTCTCTTGGTGTGGTCAGACTTGGTCGACCACAAGGTTACATGGTGGCAACACTATTGATTTCTGGATACCCTTTACGATATTATGTCTACATCGGCTATTTCTCCTAAGTGCTTAACTTTTTTGGCAGTAAGTATATCTCTGTGAAGGACAGTGCTGTTGTTACCTTTCGCAGAGTACACATCATTCTGAAGCAACTAGCTTTCTGATTTTTATTTGAATGAATTCTTGTATCTGTGTTTCTAACGAAAACGACGTAGTAGTTGCCTATTTTACTGCTATACTGGTTTAATTGAGAAACTGGGAAGAGTTTGCCACTTTTCAGAGTAGCATCTTGAGTTATAACTTCTTTAACGCACCCAGAATTTTAAAATGACTACCTGATGATGATGATTTTATTAGCCTCAAACCGGTTAACAACACAAATAAAAGAATATTTACAATTATTGTTTTCAAATCATGTATCAAATCAAAAGACAAATCATAAATCAGCTGCTCATTTTTGGAACATAACCTACGACCAGCTTAGAGACAGAAGTGATGACACTTTCTGCAGGACCTGACCACCATTTTGCAGGACAATGCTGAAGCACGTACAGTGCAAGCTGTTACTGATTTGTTTGACTGATGGGGCTGCTAAGTGCTATACTACCTACTGCACTCCCCTGACTTAAGCCCTCGTGAGTTCAACTCGATACAACGCCAACGCCGCGTGGGACTAGCCGAGCGGTCTACGGCGCTGCAGTCATGGACTCTGCGGCTGGTCACGGCGGAGGTTCGAGTCCTCCCTCGGGCATGGGTGTGTGTGTTTGTACGTAGGATAACTTAGGTTAAGTAGTGTGTAAGCATACGGACAGATAACCTTAGCAGTTAAGTCCCATTAGATTTCACACACATACACTCCTGGAAATGGAAAAAAGAACACATTGACACCGGTGTGTCAGACCCACCATACTTGCTCCGGACACTGCGAGAGAGCTGTACAAGCAATGATCACACGCACGGCACAGCGGATACACCAGGAACCGCGGTGTTGGCCGTCGAATGGCGCTAGCTGCGCAGCATTTGTGCACCGCCGCCGTCAGTGTCAGCCAGTTTGCCGTGGCATACGGAGCTCCATCGCAGTCTTTAACACTGGTAGCATGCCGCGACAGCGTGGACGTGAACCGTATGTGCAGTTGACGGACTTTGAGCGAGGGCGTATAGTGGGCATGCGGGAGGCCGGGTGGACGTACCGCCGAATTGCTCAACACGTGGGGCGTGAGGTCTCCACAGTACATCGATGTTGTCGCCAGTGGTCGGCGGAAGGTGCACGTGCCCGTCGACCTGGGACCGGACCGCAGCGACGCACGGATGCACGCCAAGACCGTAGGATCCTACGCAGTGCCGTAGGGGACCGCACCGCCACTTCCCAGCAAATTAGGGACACTGTTGCTCCTGGGGTATCGGCGAGGACCATTCGCAACCGTCTCCATGAAGCTGGGCTACGGTCCCGCACACCGTTAGGCCGTCTTCCGCTCACGCCCCAACATCGTGCAGCCCGCCTCCAGTGGTGTCGCGACAGGCGTGAATGGAGGGACGAATGGAGACGTGTCGTCTTCAGCGATGAGAGTCGCTTCTGCCTTGGTGCCAATGATGGTCGTATGCGTGTTTGGCGCCGTGCCGGTGAGCGCCACAATCAGGACTGCATACGACCGAGGCACACAGGGCCAACACCCGGCATCATGGTGTGGGGAGCGATCTCCTACACTGGCCGTACACCACTGGTGATCGTCGAGGGGACACTGAATAGTGCACGGTACATCCAAACCGTCATCGAACCCATCGTTCTACCATTCCTAGACCGGCAAGGGAACTTGCTGTTCCAACAGGACAATGCACGTCCGCATGTATCCCGTGCCACCCAACGTGCTCTAGAAGGTGTAAGTCAACTACCCTGGCCAGCAAGATCTCCGGATCTGTCCCCCATTGAGCATGTTTGGGACTGGATGAAGCGTCGTCTCACGCGGTCTGCACGTCCAGCACGAACGCTGGTCCAACTGAGGCGCCAGGTGGAAATGGCATGGCAAGCCGTTCCACAGGACTACATCCAGCATCTCTACGATCGTCTCCATGGGAGAATAGCAGCCTGCATTGCTGCGAAAGGTGGATATACACTGTACTAGTGCCGACATTGTGCATGCTCTGTTGCCTGTGTCTATGTGCCTGTGGTTCTGTCAGTGTGATCATGTGATGTATCTGACCCCAGGAATGTGTCAATAAAGTTTCCCCTTCCTGGGACAATGAATTCACGGTGTTCTTATTTCAATTTCCAGGAGTGTGTAAAATGAAGGAAAAACTTCACGGCATTCGCTTCAGAACTGCTACAAATTCGTCGGGTAATAGACCGCACCGCTCGAACTTTCAACACAACTGGCACTGCTAACAGTATCCTACGTCTTCCACATCACTGGCATCGGGTTATACACAATGCTGGTGACTACTATGTAGGTCAGTAAAACTTTGAAACACGTATCTATTTTGTACGAGCTGTAAATAAATAGTTGCCACTGTTAAAGTTCCAACCCTCGTATTTAGTTTAATTGATTACGGTTCTCAAGCTGTCTACTTTCGTGCAGAAACGCTATCTAACTGATTATATTGTTCCGAATTGCACTCAACTCGCAACTTGATTGTAGGGGTGTCACGGATGCCAGTCGATGACTATAAAGATATTTACGTCCCGAGAGGAAAAGTCCAAAGAAAGTGTGCCAAGACTCGGGCGGTATACTTGGAAGTAGCTATATTTAAGCACCAGTGCCATAGCCTACTTATAACAATCCTTAAAAATAAATGATTAAAATTGCCGCTTGATGTATAGCACTTGTGCTGGTGTTGTCCCCTGTTTCCCGCCAAAGATTGCCTTGGCCCACATGCATTTTCGTGTTGTAACACATTCTACCCAAAAACCTTCCGCTACTCGATGCCTCAGGCGCCAGCGATCATGTCGAAAACTTCCAAGGACACAAAGACTGCACAAAAACAGAAAAAAAGTGCCCCCATCGACATATTTCAAGTTTCCCATCGTCGTCTTTATGGTACTCAAGGAATTATTGTTGCATTATATACCTTGCGTTTACAGAATGAAATTTTCACTGTGCAACGGAGTGTGCGCTGATATGAAACTTCCTAGCAGATTAAAACTGTGTGCCGGACTGAGGCTTGAACTTGGGTCCTTTGCCAGTTTTAACCTGCCAGGAAGTTTCATATCAGCGCACACTCCGCTGCAGAGTGGAACTTTCATTCTGGACACATCCCCCAGTTTTGGTTAAGCCATGTCTCCGCAGAATCCATCTTTTTTCAGGCGTGCTAGTTCTGCAAGGTCTGCAGGAGAGCTTCTGTGAAGTCTGGATGGTAGGAGACGAGTTACTGGCAGAACTGAAGCTGTGGGGACGGGTCGTGAGTCGTGCTTGGGTAGCTCAGTCGGCAGATCACTTACCCGCGAAAGGAAAAGTTTCCAAATTCGAGTCTCGGTCCGGCACACAGTTTTAATCTGCCAGGAAGTTACATTGTGTTCAGTTTTACTGGATATCGTGCGTGATAGAATAGAGAAATGTGAAGAAAGGAAGTTCGGCAAACGGATCATGAATCTTCTGTCGAAAACGCCAGTGAAGTATGGGACATGAACGAAGGCAAGGACAGCGGAAACGTGCAGTGATAAAGAAAAGTTACTCATGTCATACGCCAGTCCATAAATTTCAATGAGTCATTCTTTTAGCAAAACTTCTGCTCAAAGTGCAAATACGCCGCTCCTGTTGGACTTCGCCGGCCGCGGTGGTCTAGCGGTTCTAGGCGCTCAATCCGGAACCGCGGTACTGCTACGGTCGCAGGTTCGAATCATGCCTCGGGCATGGATGTGTGTGATGTCGTAAGGTTAGTTGGGTTTAAGTAGTTCTAAGTTCTAGGGGACTGATGACCACAGATGTTAAGTCCCATAGTGCTGAGAGCCATTTGAACCATTTGAATCTGTTGGACTTCATCCTATGCTTTTAGGCTGGAGGTTTTACTGTGTTGCAGAAAGGCTTCTTCATCCTCTTTTTAGTACAGCGATCAGCAGGCCAAACGTATCTGTTATACTGTTGTAGATCATTCCTCTGATTTCCTATATTTACCAAAAGCCTTAAAACTGAGTGCAGCCGTTTTAGTATTCCCAAAGACTTGCATTTCGTACATCCAAACCGACAGGTCTTTACCATCCCTACCTCTTTAATTTTCCTTATTTTCTTCACCATAAACTCTTTTTCAACACATTGTTCTACTCAAAGGTTAGAAGTCGTGCAAGAATATGAATACGAGTCCCTAAAGGGAAGGAAGAAGGTTAGGGTTGAGCGTGCCGACGGAGACGTAAAGTAAGCAATATCGGTAATCGGTGTGTCATGTAGACGCAGCTGGTGGCAGCGGCAGCGGACGCAGGACATTAGTTATTCGGCAGAGCCGCGAGCAGATACAAGGCGGCTGGCGCAGCTGGTTGAAATTCAGCCACGGGAAGTGTCCGCGACGGCGGCGCTGTCGGCTGGCGGGCGCCGTCCGCCGCATAGTAAGCACCGCTCTGCTTGCAGCTTGTCACCGCGCCTTGCGGAATTAAAGTCCACCTCGTACAGGGGCACAGGTGCTGACAAAAGTAGCTTATCTCAAAAATACGCACGCATCCGGAAAACGTCGACACGGCACGCTTTTGTCACATACCATACCTTGCAAACTGCAGGCTCAGTTAACGGATACAGTCCGTCTTCCTGGCTTTCTGAAAGCGTCCGAGCACACCGCTTTACAACCACACGGAGTTCCTTTGCAGATATACGAGAACGATTCGAAACGTAGAGTCTACTGCGTGAGCCTAGACAGTAAATATCCGAAACAAACGAAAGGAATATAAAATGTGCCTAATAAAGCGTAATAGAACCGCTGTTTTTTAATTAACTGTCAAAAAAACTAAATATATTTTGCCGAACTGCACTTTCATGGATATAATGTTAGCTTCTAAGTGCAGTATAACATGTTTACTGAAATGTGTGAAACGTAGAATATGTAGAAAGACTGATTAAATGTAAGTTACGGCATGATGGCTCAAATCTTGCCAGATTAAAAAATAAATAAATAATGAGAACCCGGAAGTCCAAACTGAAACGTTTGAACAAGTAAAAGAATTTTAATATATGGGAATCTTATTCAATACAACAAAGAATGTAGCAGATGAAATCTAAACTGTGATTAAAAATTCAAATAAAGGATACTACGTCCTGTCAGGTATCTTAAAGTCCATAAATATCTTCAGGATAACCAAAAATATGCATTTATATGTCAATTATACACAAAGTTCTAACATTTGCATGCGAAATCCTGATCATCTCAGAAAAAGATGAGGAAACCTTCAGGACATGATAGAGGAAAATAATGAGTAAACCGGAGGAGGTAGGCTCTATCAGTGGATACTGGTTAATCTGGAAAAGTATAGAACTGTTTAAAGAATCTTCTATTGTAGCTCAAATTAAAGTTGAAGTGATTAAGTGCATTTGTTATTTAATGAGATGACAAGATTTTATGAAAACTATGATGAAAATAAATGCGCAGGAAGGACGACAATGAAACTTATAGATGATGTGAAAAGGAATTGAAATTTTTCGAAATAACCATTTGAAGAGAACACTGTAAAAACAGACAAGTCTGTCAAAATATTTGTGAATCAACAAAACAGAGCTTACACAACTTTTAATAATTTCATTATGCAGGGTTTAACTAAATTCCCTTTGCAGACTTTGAGGATAGGTTCCTTACATCAAAATAAGAAAAAAAAGTTTATTAAACATCAGCTCTGAAATGATTTCAAATGGTTCAAATGGCTCTATGGGACTTAACTTCTAAGGTCATCAGTCCCCTAGAACTTAGAACTACTTAAACCTAACTAACCCAAGGACATCACACATCCATTCCCGAGGAAGGATTCGAAACTGCACCGTAGCGGTCGCGCGGTTCCAGACTGTAGCGCCTAGAACCGCTCGCCCACCCGGCGGGGCCAAATTATTTCCTTAAGAGCTATAAGCGCTTCTATTGCAAGCTGTTTGCTTTCCATATTTTGGAAGGAGGTAGTACGCAACAAAACAAGAAAATATAACCAATAAACATGGGCTCTAAAATGCATGCTTTAAGAGCAGTGAGCAAGTCTTCAATGGAAGTATGTGTTTCACAGTGGCAAACCTCAGCAAGTGTTTATAGCTTTTAAAGTATGCATTTTAGAGCCAATGTTTACTGAAACTTTTTTTATTTTGGTCCTCACTACCTCGTCCTAAAATATGGAAAGTAAAGGCCTTGAAGCAGAAAAGATGAGTCTCACAGTATCAGAGATGAACAAGTGCTCATAGATCTTAACGTTTGCATTTTGGAGCCCATGTTTACTACACATTTTTTTCTTGTTTTGGTGTAAGGAACTGTACATATAAAAATTGTTGGATAGTGAAACACATTCCCACATTGTTCACTTATATTTTCTGTGAACTAGAGCCCGAGCCTGTCCAATAATAGTACTAACGGTATATGACGTGTCATCTCGTACGGGTAACAGTGCTACAAAACTGAACGAGCCTGAGCAGTTATTAAATTAGTAATAGGGAATTCGAATATAAGACACGTCCGTCTAGGGAGGATTCTGGAAAGTGCTGAGCATCTGTTAAGTGAATTTTATAGAAGATGCTAGTCGCTAGTCGCTTTATCTGTCGAGCATTCCTTGCTCGGCAGGTGACCAGATTAAACATTAAAATGTTTCTAATCTCTCGGTGTGGTGTTACGTTTTACCTGACTTTCTGGACTGGTCTCAGGTAATGTGAAGATCATTTTCCTCAAGCTGCTGCAAACGAAACTATTCTCGCAGCAAGAATGACTTACAAGATGCTAATTCATGAACCGAATCATTATGACCAGCTGCTTAATAGCGTGTTGGTCCACCTTCGGAGTGCAATGCAGCAGCGATTCTGGGTTGTATGATTCTAAAAGTCCTCTTAAGTTCTCCGCGTGCAGGTCACGCAATTCTCATTAATTAGAGGATGGTGGTGTCTGGACGCGGAACTGGCGACCAACAACGTCGTAGATGTTCCGTCGGGTTCAGACCAGGGGAATTTGGTGCTCGAGATACCAATGTGAGTTCACTGTCGTGCTCCTCGAACCACTATAGCACCATCCAGGCCTTATGATATGGAAAGTTATCGTGCTGGAAGACGTCATCATCGTTCGGGGCAGACGTAAAGCATGAAGGGATGCGAGTAGTCCGCAAGGATACGTAGTCCACAGCTATCATGGCACCCATATGAATGCACGACTGTTGGATTATACTGCTTTCACTGGCCCGCGTCCAAGGCACAGTGAGCGTTTCGACTAGCTGCTCTTCTGGATTATGGTGTATCTGAGCTTGATCATCGACCTGGTGTAACAAGCAGCGTGAATCATCCGTCCAGATGACATTTCCATCAACAGAAGGTCCAATCTCGATGATCCCTTGCCCACTAAAATAGTAATTATCAGTGTCGTTGGGTCAACAAGGGAATGCGAACTAGTTGTCTGCTGCAGAGCCCCATGCTCAACAATGTGAGCTGAACAGCGTGTTCTGAAACACTTGTGGTTGCACGCGAACAGTCGACTACCTTCGCCGTTCCCTAGATGCTCGTTGCCCGACCAGCGGACACAGCAATCTGCTCTTTGTCAAAGTCGCGTATCTACGTTTATATCTACATCCATACTGCACAAGCCACCGTATGGTGTGTAGCGGAGGATACCTGTACCACTACCAGTCATTTCCTTTCCTGTTCCACTCGCAAATAGAGCGAAGGAAGAAAACGACTGTCTATATGCCTCTCTAATCTTATCTTCACTGACCTGACGTGAAATGTACGTTGGCGGCAACAGAATCATTCTGCAGTCAGTCTCACATGTCGCTTATTTAAATTTTCTCAGTAGTGCTCCTCGAAAAGAACTTCACCTTCTCTTCAGTGTTTCCGGTTTGAGCTTCCGAAGCATCTCCGTAAAACTTGCATGCTGCTGGAACCTATCGGTAACAAATCTAACAGACCAACTCTGCATCGCTTCGATGTCTTCCTTTAATCCGACCTCGTGCGGGTTCCAAACAACCCGAACAGTATTCAACAGTGGGTCGCACTAGTGTACTGTATGCGGTCAACTTTAGAGATGAACCACACTTTCCTAAACTTCTCCCAACAAACTGAAGTCGACTATTCGCCTTCCAAACTACAATCCTTACATGTTCATTCCATTTCATATTGCTTTGCAAGATTGCACCTAGATATTTAACCGACATGAATGTGTGAAGCAGCACATCGTGGGTTTGTTTTTCTTACTCATCTGCGTCAAGTTACATTTTTCTACATTTAGAGCTAGCTGACATTCATCACATCAACTATAAATTTCATCTAAGCCATCTTGTACCTTCCTACAGTCAATCACCTTCCCAAACACCACAGTATCATCAGCAAACAGCTGCAGTTTGCTGCCTAACCTGTCCACCAGGTCATTTATGTCTACAGAAAACTACAGCAGTCCTGTCCCACTCCCCTTCTGATGATACCATTGTTTCTGATGACCACTCGCCGTCGAGGGAAAAATACTTGGTTGTGTTACTTAGTAACTCTTCGAGCCACTTACATACCTGGGAACCTACTCCGTGTGCTTGTACCTTCGTTAAGAGTTGGCGGTGTGGCACTGTGCCAAATGCTTTACGGAAAACTAGGAAATCTGTTGCCCTTCATCCATGTCATTGGAGTATCCCGTTTGCAGCCAGTACCGTCACTAGAATGGTTCCTCAATGATCACTGCTCCGGTTATATTCTTTTCTTACCGTGTCAAGTGCCGGTAACGTCACCAGACGGAATTATCTATCGCGGTTCACGAAAAGTAATAAATGCAAACATCTGAAGACGTGATGAACATAAAATTAAAGTACTCTCAGAAAGGCGAGTTTCGAACCATAATTTATTGGCGTGGCACGCCGAGGAAGCGGTGCCATTCATATCGGTGCATTATCCCACAAACATTTACGTCACGAGTGCTGTAGTTTTGACTTTATGAGCTAGGAGCCATGCTGTCACGTCACGTGATGACCCAGCCCGCGAGCGTAAGCAAGCACGTGAATGAGGTCCATGGGCTATCAAAAGTTGCCCATGCCTATTAGAACAACAGACACTAATTGTATCCGGAGTGGCCGTGCTGTTCTAGGCGCTACAGTCTGGAACCGAGCGAACGCTACGGTCGCAGGTTCGAATACTGCCTCGGGCATGGATGTGTGTGATGTCCATAGGTTTAATTAGTTCTACGTTCTAGGCGGCTGATGACCTCAGAAGTTAAGTCGCATGGTGCTCAGAGCTATTTGAACCATTTTTTTGTATCTGGTGGGCCGCTTGAATTTGTGCACGGGCGAAGGTGTGACTGGCTAACTTCAACGCTAATTAACTCAGAAATGGCGCAGTATATCGAATTTTTTGTTAAAAATTATTACTCAGCACAACCTACCCTACAGTACCTTTGCAAGCTTTCCAGACTGTTTCTGATCAGACTATACAACGTATGAACGGTTAAGGCATATTTCGTCGGTCGTGCATTATCTTCTATCTTAAAACAGAAGATGATCTTTTACCATAGAACATGGGACATTTACAAATTAAATGTATTTCGTCAATGTTTAAACAATTAAATATTTGCGTTGATTTCCCATAGCTTTGGTTTCAAAATATGTTATGACTGGTTTCTAATAACAATTCTGCTTAATTTGATTTCACTTACTGATTATTGGTGTGTAATAGAGTAATAATGTAACAGATATACGAGTGAGTAAAATATGAACAAGGTTTCTCGATTGCAAGCCTTTTAAATGGCCATAGAATATTTTTCCCTAGGAAAATGATTTTTCACATTTGGAAAAAAAAAATCAGAGTATTTCTTTTACATTTCAGAAAAAGGCAGCAGCACATTACAAGTGAAGACATCATTAAAAATGGAATAAAAAATATATTAAACTTCCATTATTGGGCTGGCGAGAGACGAAAGTCTGAAAATTATTCGTAGTTACAGCAGACTATACTACTTGTAACAGTAATGCCCAGTCAACGATTCGCCCTCAAACTTCCATTCAGTATTGCTCGGTTCTGTGTCGGGTTCGTTTCCCAGGCACTGTTAATTTACGATAATAGTGACACACACAGTAGGGATAGGTTTACAGATGAAGAGTTGATTAATATATACCTCGTGCTGAAGATGAAACGTCTATCATTATCAACAGTTCTTTTAGTTCAGCTCTCTCCTACCCAACTAACATTCTGCAATGTGATTGTGTCACCTGGCGTAAGAGATACGTATCCTTTCATTAGTGTAGCAATTCCGAAATTGCGCACGTGATCAATAGTTCGGTTATTCAAACGGTACTGAAGAGCGATGTCAGCTGTTTCCTGCACTCCTGTTTAACACAGAAATCTTGCTTCAATATACATATGATCCTCGCAAGGCGGTAGGCAATTGTTTTAATTTTGAATCAGAATCGATATGGAATGGTTAGCGAAATCTGGTTGTCCAGATGGTTTCTGCTCATACTCGAAACGAGTAATAGGGTCGTCAATGAGAAATTTTTCTCTCCATTCAGTATTTAAATAATCACGTTATTGTTCTCGTTGTTGTTGTTCTTCTTCTTTACTCACCACAACGTCGAATGCGAGCTCACAGAGATTTTATAGCACTGTACTAACGATAGTATTTGTTGACCGCAAGGAGTTAACACATTTTTTCCTTTCTTCTTCTTCTTCGTATGAGTCTTTTTCTTTTAAGACACAAGAAGCTGCCTAAATGCGGCCCCCATTACGTTTGCCTAAGCGTAATCGGTTAGTTATATCTTCATTATCGAAATCCACAACATTTTCGACTTTGACTAAGTAGTAACTTAATTCTGAAACCGTCTTATCACAACTGGCATGTAAGTGGGCGAATTTGGTGATTCCACAATAGTATACGCAGGTCGTAATACAGGTTAGAACTTTTGTAAACGTATGTGTGGGAACAGCATTGTAGTTTGAACATCGAGAAGTGCTACAGTGAACGCAAATGACCTTAACGTTCTGAATATTTACTGGCTGTTTTTCTTTCTTTAGGGTTTCTTTTTCTGTTATATTTCTCTCGAAACCTAAATTGATCCTACATTACTATCCAGCTTAAAATCAACACTTACATTACTCTTCGTCTTACGTCGTTTGGCAGTTTTGCTGTAACTTATATGCAGTTTTATCTCGATTTTTTCTTTTTCTCCGCAACTTCGTAGCAATTCTTGACGTTGTATGACTACCTCTCTCAACAACGTGGCCGGCCGCTGTGGCCGAGCGGTTCTAGGCGCTTCAGTCCGGAACCACGCTGCTGCTGCGATCGCAGGTTCGAATCCTGCCTCGGGCATGGATGTGTGTGATGTCCTTAGGTTTGTTAGGTTTAAGTAGTTCTAAGTCTAGGGGACTGATGACCTCAAATGTCAAGTCCCAGAGTGCTTAGAGCCATTTGAACTATTTTCAACAACGTCGAAAGAATGTCATACAGTTCATAAGTTATTCTCTTTAAAATTACTGTGTTCAGAATTTCCTTACCGCCCATCTGATTATGAAATTAGAAGTTCTCGTTTCTTGACGTGTTTCACAACGACGCATGCTGAGCTGTTCATGCAGCGACGGCTACCGCATCATAGTACTTTTGCGCCTGTTCATATGAAACACCGTGTTTTAGTGATTGCATATTACAGTCCTTTTTAAGAGTTGTGTAGATATTTTTGCAGAAACATAGGTAGCTGGAGGTAAGAAACGGAATAAACCACAACGAACCACCAGAGACCCTCATAGCGAAAGACTTAGGTAATATCCATGAAAGATCTCTAAAATATTGTCGGTTGAGTTCGACTTCATCCCTTATAAGATTAGGATACATTAGTAACCAGACCCCCCTCCGGAGGTTTGTGTCCTCCCTCGGGCATGTGTGTGTGTGTGTGTGTGTGTGTGTGTGTGTGTGTGTGTGTGTGTGTGTGTGTATGTTCTAAGCATAAGTTAGTTTAAGTTGTATGTAAGTCTAGGGACCGATGACCTCAGCAGTATGGTCCCTTAGGAATTAAAAAAAAAAGTAACCAGACAACGCCAGATAAACAGCTAGTAAATAAAACAAGATCAATACCCTTATGAACGTTCGAGGTCCTACTGAATAAATGAACAATTTGATGATGATGATGATGATGATGATGATGATGATGATGATGTTTGGTTTGTGGGGCGCTCAACTGCGCGGTCTTTAGCGCCCGTACACAATCCCAATTTTTGCACAGTCCAATTTTTACACAATCCAGTGTAGCCACTGTGATGATGATGATGATGATGAAAATGATGCGGACAACACAAACACCCAGTCCCCGGGCAGAGAAAATCCCCAACCCGACCGGGAATCGAATCTGGGACCCCGTGATCCAGAGGCAGCAACGCTAGCCACTAGACCACGAGCTGCGGACAATGAACAATTTGTGTACATATTTACGATAGGGGCACGTGGATTATTACTACCATTGCGATATCTACACTATATGCACAAAAGTATCCTGACAACTATCAATGGACATTAATTTGGAATGTATATACCCTTCGCCTTTGTGATGTTGGGAACTCTTCTGGGACAGTCAGTGAGGTGTTTGAATGTGTGTGGAGGAATGACTGCTAATTCTTTCTCAAGAGCCGAAACCAGGGAAGGAAGTGATGTTGGACTTTGTGGTCTGGAGCGAAGTCGACCTTCTAACTCATCCGAAAAGTTTACCACTAGGTTCTGGTCGCGATTCCAAGCAGGCCAGTCCATTTCAGGAATGCTATTGCACACAAACCATGGCCCTGTAAATGCTGCTTTTTACCTCTGCTGAATACAGTAAACAATGCTGTAAAACATCTTCACTTCCTTCCGAATTTATCATTTTCTTTAACACAGTAATGGAACCACACCATAACCACGTATAACAGCCCTACACTGTCACACAACCTACTCCGCACTTCAGTATTGGTTCTACACATGATGGCACGTAACGCCATCCAGGAATTCACTTAACCCAAACCCTTACATCGGAATGCCACGGGGTATAGCGTGATTCACCACTCCAAATGACTCGTTTGCAGTTATCCACCGTTCAGTGACTAAGCATCGGTTAGCACGACTACAGAAAAGTGTGACTTATGATAAGCTGCTTCACAATTGTACCCCATTCTTTCTGACTTACTACACACAGTAATTGTGGTACCTGGACTGCTAGTAGCACTTTGGAACACTTAGTGATTTCTTGCGCTGATTTCGTGCAATTTATTACAACCAGAATCCACAACACTCGGCGGTCCGCGTCCGTCAGTATATGAGATCTTCTTAGTCTTGGTTTAGCTGTTCCTTCGCGTTTCCACTTCACTGTCACTTCACCAAAAGTCCAAATAGGCAACTATTCCTTTTATGGTGGCGGCTCCGCCTCCAGCAACAAGTACTGGTTAAATCCACATTACATATGGGTGTCCGGATACTTCCGATGAGATATTGAATGTAGATGAAGCAGTAATGAAGTAAGAAAAATTAATATCGTACTAAGAATTTGCCTTATATTTATGTTTGATACGCATTACAGTTTCAAGTACTGAAATTAATCCCGGAAATTCAACTTAACTGTAATGGGTGTAGATGTACTACTTACACCGATATTTGAAAATTTGTAATGGATCGGTATTCGAATCCGGATTTCCCGCATATCGCGAACGGTCACCTTACTACTAAGGCTATCCGAGATCGCTGCCCGGACCGATTCCAACTTCCATACGTCGCACACACATCTGCTTCCTCTCACAGATTAATAATTCATTTATCCACACTTGGACGTCTCGTGATTCCCGTGCATGTTTTAGAAGCAATCAACGAGAAGTCATAGACTATCTTGTCCTTGTCGTCACAGACTCGTCTTCGCCTTATATATATATATATATATATATATATATATATATATATATATATATGAAGCGGCTTGGACAGCTAAAGGATACAGGGTACTTTTTTCGGCTCAACATTATGTAAAAATCAACATCTATTTCTATCAGGCACTGTTTATAATGTATATATTTTACAGATTTTTTGTTGATATCAGTTAATCCAGCACACTTTGTAAACAAATTAGAAGTATTTTGAATATTTTTGAACCTCCTTAGGGTATTTAAGAAAATTACAAAGAAACTGATGCAATTTTTTTCCAAAATACTTCCTCAAATTAAGGTATCATTAAATCCAATGTTATACGTTTGAAGGAGACTAAATTTTTACCAAATATGCATGATATGATGGCTGCGATATTAGACCTATTTAATTCCACCTATTGTGTATATTACAAGGATAAAAATATCACATCTTACATTTTAATTTTTATAATTTTTTCCTAATAAAAATGTTATTTTTTATGTAATTTAGTTGATTCTGCAATAAACCTTAGGTGTACTACATAAGTATGGACTATTGAAAGTTACAGAAAAAAATTAAACCAATGATTTATAAACTTTAGGAAATCTACCTGAATTCTGAAAAATACAATTTGCGGGAAATTGGGAATGAAGATATGAGTCCTATTAAACTGTGCCTCGGAACATTCCTGAAGCATAATCTTCATCCCGCAGCGTCTCTTCATCTTCAAGTTTCCCCTTGGCATTCCTTTTAGCACTTTTTGCTTCTTTGGTAACTTGAAGAGCGAATCTTTCAGCTTCATGCATCCGTTGTCTGTCATACACAAGCAATTGATCTTCCATATTAGAACAACGTTTTATGCCTAAATTTCTCAGGACTTCCAGGCTTCCTATCACTCCATTACTGAAACATATCAGTGCACCTAGTACACCAACTTTTAATGTATTTAGTCCTACAAAAACATTCTCGGGTAATCTTAATCATATGCAATGGGTGAAACTTTCATTTGTGTTCTGAGTGCCCCCATGAAGTCATTTACTAAGCAAATCAGGGTCACTCAGGTCTCTAAAAATTGGCTTTAATTTCATTCATAACAGGCTAAGGAAGAGAATGCTTATGATGGTATAGTTGACCACTTTCTTTTGCTTTTTGGTAACCACACCAAGAATCTGCTCCTTTAGGGCAAGGTCCGTGAACAGGGTATTATCTGTGGTCAACTTATGAAAGCAGGTGGCCCATACAGCTTTTCTCATTGCTGTAACATCATTCAGAGGTGCAGTTCGTCTAACAGCCAGTCCAAAGTAACTCTGAAGAAGGTCAATCTCAGTTTCCGTCAATCTGCCTCGGACAGACAGAGATTTTCCATCAGATAGCAGCTTTCCTTTCATTCCTCTTCGTAGCTTCCTCAATCTAGCACCCATCCTCTTTTGCACATGTCCACAACACTCAAGTTTTGTTACCAAGGTATCACCATAAACATTGAACTCATTAATTTTATCGAAAGCCTTAGAGTCCCCATCACCTAGGCACTTCGTATATCTAACGTTATAAACGGGCACCGACTTCTGAAACATTTTTAGAGCTCCATCACACTCCATACTTCTACTGTAACCATCATAATTCTTAGAACACTGATGTTCAATATGTCCTTCATTGTTACCGTGGCAGGTGTGGCAGTACTTGGATAAGAACTCAACATCAACAACTTTTCCATTCTCCAGAGAAGTAGCACATACAATACCATTCAAGGAACGATGTCCTCGACGTTGCCATATCCCATTAAGTGCGACAGCAACGTCCCTGGTTCCACTAATGTTTACAGTCTCTTCTACTGCACGTTTCATAGATGCCTTAGACACGACCGCCAAGGCACCTAAAAGCATTTTTAAGTACTTGCTGAACCTACTGGGAGGAGGAGGAAGGCCCATCAAACCACAAAACGTTTGAGCAGCTTTTTTTTCCTTTTCATATTGCACGCATTGCATACACTAACTCCAAATGCACCTCATATAAATAATGCACAATGTTAGAAGCCATTTTTGAGATAGATTTATTGCAGGATCTACACAGAACAACTAATTTTGACGCTAAACGCTTCCTGCTACTTTGTTGTTCAGTTATTTCCAGACAGCCTACACCATCACATTGTTTACATTTCGCCACTTCTTTCATCAAAGAAGATAAGATGCACACATCAACAACAACAAATCCACTACAAACAGCGTCATTCTTAACACAAAAATTTGAATCACCAGCAGGCGTGCCATGTGGGAGTTTCTTCCCTGAAGAACTGATACATAGGTTACTTTCAACAGTGTGGCTTGCTTTGTTTGTGAACTGGTTACCACGGAATTTCCTTTTGTTGAATTTCTTGATGCGTAGCGTAGTTCGTATTTATTGCACACTAAAGGATATGTACTTCCAAAAATATCTGTAGCACCTGGACAACAAACATTCAGCAACACGTGAACAAACTGCTTTAGCGAAACAAAACTAAATACTAGCAAAGATAATCATTCACAGACACTAGAAACCTGGACTGTTACCAACATATACAATGTATCACACATATAATCGCTGGAAACGAAGTTGACAGTTCTTTTCGAAATAATGTTGGGTTTTGTAATAGAAATAAAGGGGGTGTCGCGGCATAAATGAACGTAACTTTAAAATTTGGTAAATATAGGTCATTTTTTTCATTTGAAACCCTATAATGTATATATCAATGTAATCAGGAAAGACTATAGAATTTAATAAAGTCATAAAAAAATCGATTTTCCACCATTTATAAGTACCATGTATCCTTAAGATGCAAGGCGGTCGCTCGCGATAGGCGGGAAATTTGGGTTCGAGTCCCGGCCCGGCACAACTTCTGATATTTCACTATTACTCTTAAATTGAATTTCAGGAATAAAAAAGAAATGGCTTAGATTTGGAGAAATGAGTGAGGGATGTGTGGTTGGGTGTTGCAGGAAGACCTGCTGATCCACGGGGACAGCGTGTACGACATCATCGACAAGCAGGACCAGGCGGCGGTGCAGGCGGAGCTGGCCCGCCAGGCTGCCGCGCCGGGGGACGACCGCCGGCTCTTCCTCTGCCGCATGAACGTGTCGCGCAACGCCCGCCGCCAGATGCGCTTCGGCGACCAGAAGGTACGCACGCCTACATCTGTATCCACCCTCCGCAAGGCACCAGACGGGGGGTGCTTTGTGTACCGCTGTCACTTCCCCCTTTTCCTCTTCCAGTCGCGAATGGTGCGCGGTAAGAAAGATTGTTGGTTAGGCTCCCTCGGAGTTTGTTTCTCTCCAAATTTAATGTCACGCGTGATATAAGTAGAAGGAAGAATTTTCTAGGAACGTACGTTCTCGAAATTTTAAATGTAAACCACACAGTGATGCACAGTGCCTCTCATCTCGAGTCTACCATTGGAGACAAAAAAAAAAAAAAAAAAAAAAGAAAACAGGAAGGAAGGAAGATTAGAGTTTAATGTCCTAGCTGTTGAGGTCATTAGAGACGGAGTACAAGCTAGATTTACAGATTGATGGAGAAGGAAATCGGCCGTGATCTTTTTTTATAAAAAAAGGAAAAACTATCCTCGAATGCGCCTTAAATGATTTAGGGAAATCACGGAAAACCCAGATGTGGACGGGGATGTGAACAGACGTCCTTCCGAATGCGAATCCACTATGCTGACCAGTGCGCCACTTCACTGTGTGTCCGCCACAGGAGATGGATAAGTATGTCCGTGTCCCTTTCGCGACTGTTGAGGGGATCTTTGACGAAATACATTGCTCTTCTTTGGATCTTCGCTGTTTGTAACTGTTGTATTCACTAACTGTTGTATTCATCAAATATGTTTGACATCAAACATATAAATGTGGCAGGAAGAAAACGCCTTAACACCGAAATTAGTTGCTGTAAAGAGGTGGCTTGTTTGCACACAGCAACTGTAAAGTCTTCGTCAAAGGGCAGAATTTGGTTAGCCAATACCCATGGCCAAATGATGTCAACACAGATTAGCAAACAACTTACAGTAATGTATGAACAGAAACTTCACAAATAATTATTATGAAGGTGTTGTGTGGCACCACCCGTTTTCGTTTGCACTGATCTGTCCTCAACGCTCGTCTATTCCTGGATCCTGTGAACAATACGACCATCAATTTTAGAATGTCTAATCTGGATCTTCTTGGTTACGACCATTGACAAATTCCTGATGCTCTCTTTAGGTATTATGCAATACCTTGCCGATTACTGTGTTGAGTGGAGCCTTTTGTCGCCTTATATCCGTGCCTGCTGGCTGGATGTCTACTTAGGAAGTATTTGTATGATGTAAAACGGAAGTATTGCCTTGTGCGCCCTCTGTTGGAGGCATGCTGTAGCACAGTTGCACCTGAATAGTAGGCAGCTCGGAGCTCTTCCGTGTATGGCTGTGTTCCGTATCTTCTGGGAAATACAGCACGAGTGCTGTCTGGCAATGGTTCCAGACTACCGAGTAATATTCGAATATTCGTCGAACGAGGGTTTTGTACGAGTAAGTTACCTCCTGTGTGCGTGGGCTACACTTCCTGAGGATCCTTCCAAAGAATCTCAAGTTGGCATCTGCCTTTGCTGCCGTTAGTTTTGCGTTGTTCCACTTTAAATCGTTACGTACGCATACTTAGAGATATTTAATGACTGTTACTGCTACTAGTGAATGTTCGGCAATCGAGCAGACATACAGTGACGTGTTTTCTGCGTATTTATACCCAATAGGTTACCTTAGTTTACGCTGTTAGTAAACTGTCAACCACTGCACCAATAATTGTTCAGCTACTGGTCTTCCTGCATTTTGCTGCAAATTTCTAGCCTAGCGAGTTCTCTGTATGCAAGAGCATTATATGAGAGCATCCTCATGTAAGTTAAAACGATACCTACGAGAAAATTTATGTAAATAGTGGACAGTAATAGTACTGTAACACTCCCTTTGCATAAGCCCGATGTTACTTTTACGTCTGAAGTTTCCTCTACGTTAAGAAAGACATGATGTATTCCATTTGTTATTGATTATTCAACCGAATCACATCTACTAACTCTCGTATTTTGGTCATCAGGTGACACCGTGGAAATGTATCGAAAACCTTCCTTTCTCACAAACCTGAGATATGTAAGCCGCTAGAGGGGTGACAAAAGGAATTTCAGTATTTTATATAACTTCCAATATTCCGTCTCGAAATCTGGGAGGACGACGGTTCAATCCCGCGTCCGGCCATCCTGATTTAGGTTTTCCGTGATTTCCCTAAATCACTCCAGGCAAATGCCGGGATGGTTCATTTGAAAGGGCACGGCCGACTTCCTTCCCCTTCTTTGCCTAATCCAATGACACCGATGACCTCGCTGTCTGGTCTCCTTCCCCAAACAATCCAATCCGTCTCGAAATCTAGATTGTAGCGTTAGACAGATCTGTGACGAAGCCGAAGCTCTGTGTTAAACTGAAGCTGAGAGTTTGGTTGTGAGCTGGTGAAGCCACCGAATATGAATACAAAATAAAGACTGTGGTAACAGACTGGTCTTTAGTGTAGAAGTCAGTCAGCGTCGTTGGCAATATTAGTCCATATTTAAGCACGTTTTTACGACGTGAGGTGCACGGCCAATTCGTATAGCTTAAAGAACGGCTCACTACCCTGAGAGGCAAGGGGCACGTATGTGAGCCTGACACGAGTCGAGACCGTGCTGTGTTTTGGCGACCGTTGCCCTGATACACCGGCCACACTCAGTGTGACTTTTGGGCGGTTTTATACCTCAATTACGCAAATGCTGGGCTGGTCCGCCCCCCTCCCGCCCCCCCTCCCATCCCCTCCCATCACCACATCAGAAAATACGAGGGCTATTTTGAAAGTAACGTCAGATCGGTCGCGAAATGGAAATTAAAAAAAAATTATTTGCAACAGTTAGCAACACCTTCCAGCCACTTCTCTACATAGCCGCCGCTCCGATTTAGACATCTGTCCCAACTTTTCAATTCCCTCGTCCTAGGAGGCAGGCGCCTATGCTTTCCGCCAATGCTGCAGCTCGTCGTCTGCTCCAAATTAACGTCTCCATAGCTAGTGGCTCATGGGAGCAGAGATGAAAGTCACAAGGAGCCACATCTATGCTATACGTTGGGCGACCAGGGACTGCAGGAGCGTCTTCGTTGCCCCTGCAGTGTGCTGCCGAGAATTGTCATGAAGAAGGAAATGCATGAAAGTTACGTTATGTGGGCTGCATGAATCAGGCGAAATGTCACGGCAAGCACCCATACTTGGCAGGAGACCAGGAGACACTGTTTTCTAGGCATGTTTAAGTGCTGACTGTGCGCTCAGAAATGAAAAGAGCGACTTGACGCGATCGATGGGCATACCAGAGATACTGCCTAACATATGTGCGCAAAGTTTCATTGGATTTTGGCTGTGGTTTCCATTTCGCGCCCAATCGATCCTTAATTTCCGAACAGCCCTCGTACGATATATAATCAGTTAAAATACTATAACACAACCACGAAGTTTATACAGCTCACAGACAGATGGTGCGCTCGACTTCCCCCCTTAGGGTAACGGATGACTGTAGCCACAGGAAGGGTGACAAAGCTAAAATAAAATAAAGGAGGTAAATGAAAAACAGCTATGACCGTACGATGGTATAACCATCAGGAAAGAGGGAGACCATGACTTCGTGTAAACCGTGCTTTGTAATCGTTTCAGTTTCTTATTATATTAGTATGATTTCCCCTTAGCTAACGATCGATCCATGTTTAAGGCACTCTTATTTTTAAAGCTGCAGGGTAAATCCAGAATCCTTGTTTTATATAATAAACAAACACAAGTCTTATCCGTTAAACATTCTCTATTAGCCATTAGCCACCTTTGTAGCCGAGATCGCTAACGCACGCCTGTATGGTGGGACTCGACTCGGACGTAACCTGCAGGAAATAGCAAAACTCATCTACTACTTTAAGAATCTCGTTCCTAATCTGATTCTTTCAGCATCCCCTGATTTAATTTGACTACACTCCATTACCCTTGTTTTGTTTTTGTTAATGTTCATCTTATATTCTCCTTTCAAGACACTGCCCATTCCGTTCAACTGGCCTTCCGGGTCCTTTGCTGTCTCTGAAAGAATTACAGTGTCGTCGGCAAACATAAAAATTTTTGTTTCTTCTCCCTGAAATTTAATTCCTACTCCAGATCTTTCGTTGTTTTCCTTTATTGATTGCTCAATGTACAGATTGAATAACATCGGGATAGGCTACAACCCTCTCTCACTCCCCTCTCAACTACTGCTTCCCTTCCCTGCCCCCTAGATTCTTGTGGCTGCTGTCTGGCTTGCGTACAGGTTGTGAATTGCTTTTCGCTCTCTTTATTTTACCCCTGATATCTTCAGAATTTCAAACAGACCATTAAGTTCCATCGGGCCTGACTGGCCCGTCTAGGGCTAGAACACGGAACTTTACTAACCTCTTATTTGGAGATGGGCAGAGAGGAGGGGGAGCAGGATATGGACAAATAGAAGATTAGAGCAAATAAATACCCGGGTAACGCCGTGTTTGTCAGCCAGGCCTGACATATTATAAAAATGGATGTCCATACATGCATTGAAGAGCCAAAGAAACAGGTATGCCTGCTTAATATCGTTAGGACCCCCGCGAGCACGGAACACGACGTGGCGTGGACTCGACTAATGTCTGAAGTAGTGCTGGAGGGAATTGACACCATGAATCCTGCAGGGCTGCCCATAAATCCGTAAGAGTACGGGGGAATGGGGTTCTCTTTTGAACAGAATGTAGCATGGCATCCCAGATTTGCTCAATAGTGTTCATGTCTGGGGTGTCTGGTGACCAGCGGAAGTGTTTAAACTCAGAAGAGTGTTCCTGGAGCCACTCTGCAGCAATTCTGAACGTGTGGGATGTCGCTGGAATTCCCCAAGTCCATCGGAATGCACATTGGACATGAATGAATGCAGGTGATCAGACAGGATGCTTACCTACGTGTCACCTGTCAGAGTCGTATCTAGATGTATCAGGCGTCCATTATCACTCCAACTGCACATGACTGACACCCTTACAGAGCCTCCACCAGCTTGAACAGTCCCCTGCTGACATGCAGAGTCCATGGATTCACGAGGTTGTCTCCATACCGGTACACGTCTATTCGCTCGATACAATTTAAAACGAGACTTGTCTGACCAGGCGACATGTATCCAGTCATCAACAGTCCAATATCGGCGTGGACGGGCCCAGGCGAGGCGTAAAGCTTTGTGTCTTGCAGTCATGAAGTGTGCACGAGTGGGCCTTCGGTCCCGAAAGCCCGTTACGATGATGTTTGGTTGAATGGTTCTCACGCTGTTAGTTGTTGATGGCCCAGCATTGAAATCTGCAGCAATCTGCGGAAGGGTTACACTTCTGTCAGTCGTAGTTGGTACCGTTCTGGCAGAATCTTTTTCCGGCCGGAGCGATGTCGGAGATTTGATGTTTTACCGGATTCTTGATATTCACGGTACACTCGTGAAATAGTCGCACGAGAAAATCCTCACTTCATCTCTACCTCGAAGATTCTGTGTACTATCGCCAGTGCGCCGACTATAACGTCACATTCAGACTCATTTAAATATTGATAACCTTCCATTGTAGTAGCAGTAACCGATCTAACAACTGCACCAGACGCTTGTCTTATATAGGCGTTGCCGACCACAGCGCCGTGTTCTGCCTGTTTACATATCTCTGTATTTGAATACGCATGCTTATACCAGTTTCTTTGGCGCTTCGGTGTATGTATGTATGTATGTACGTACGTGTTTATATATGTATGTTCTACATCTCCCCCTAAACCACTGGACCGATTTCAACCGAACTTGGTACACGTACCCCTCACTGTCTAGAAAGAACCGCTAAGGGTGTAAGAGACACCTACATATCACAAGGGTGGGGTTAAAAAAGCAGTGTAGCCTATGACACACAAATATCCATAATGACGGCTCTTAGTGACTTGCAACAAATTTCACACATAATTTCAAACCTTACGAAACATTTCCTCGCAGGCAACTGCCACAAAATGATGAAAAGAAAAACGTTTACCGCTTAATATATTTCCAATGTGCATACAGTAAAATAGGCGCATAAAGCATGACTTTCTAATTTATTACTTATTTACTACTAACGAATTCGCTACACATTTTGCAAGCAGTATTCACATATGCCTCTAAATGTATCAGAAAAATTATGTCGTGGTGCGACATACAGTTCGGGAGATATATCGTCATAAGCATTGATCTGAGTGAAAATAAAACTGCAGGGCGAAATTCGCTAGAGGCACAGGTGAAATATTTGTACAGATATGTGTGAAATACATTAAATGTATGAGAAATATATGTGACACATGCGTACATTGGTGAAGCCATGCGTAAGAAGTTACTTCTAAATTCCTGGATCGATTGCAGTCAAACTTGGTTCACGTGTTACTGGAAGGAAATACTGTGAGGGAAGAATCACGAACCTCCTATTGAAATGGGGGTAGTGAGAAGATAAGGGTAGAGGAGGAGAACATGAAGAGACAGGGAGAGAGAAGGAGGAGATGGACACAGATGGGGGAAGGAGATGGAGTAATAGATGACTGGAATAAGTACATAACCGGCAAGGAAGGGTGCTCAGTGTGGTACAAAAACGGATGTATATACATATGTACCAATTCCCTTCCTAAGCCACTGGATCGATTTCAACCAAACTTGGAACACATACTACTGATTGTCTGGAACGAAGTACTGTGGTGCTAAAGACCACCTACCACTGCGGTACGGTTGAAAACGGGGGAACATAGGAGATGGACAGAGAGGGGGAGGAAGGAGGAGATGAACAGGGGGAGGGAGGAGGAGGAGATGGATAGAGAGAGAAGGGGGGAGGAGATGTGCAATACGTGTGACATACGTGTATGCGGACGAAGCCGTGAGTATAAAGCTAATAACTGAAATAAAAAAATAAAGCTTGTCTGTTGTTTTGCTATTCCTAAAATAAATATTTCATCATTTACTGACCCCGAATTAAAATTATCTTTCTAAAATAATGCAGAAGATCATGATAAAATTCTCTGGTAAAGGAGGTTCTTGTTCGTGCTTTCAGGAATAGGTACAAATGCAAACTGCTTGCTGTTCCGTTTCGTTAGCGTACTGGAAGGACAAGTGTCACCTTCATTAAGGGACTAGCTCGAAAAAATTACACCGGCCTCACACCGCTCGGCGCCAAATGTAGGCCTTGCGAGCAGCACTTTCTCGTTTGGAGGCGGGCTGTCGCCTTCGATCAATACGACGACAAGCATCTGTGATTCCTCAAGCGCGGATGCTTAGCGCGTCTAAAAAGTCGACGAGAGCGGGCAGGGCGAGAGCTGGCGGGCTATCAGATTGTCAATTACACGCCGCCGCCTGACGGACGTTACGTGTTAATGAAGCGCCGATAGACATCGCCGCCGGCCGCGGGTTCGACGCCTAATGAAGAGGAAAGTGGGCGAGCGGCCACACGCGGGCCGCCCCACACACTGCCGCCTGTCCGCTCTCCTCACTCCGTACGTCACACTCAAGAGCTGCTCCAGCCAGCTCCGGTCCTATATTTATCAAACTGTGTGGAGATGCTTGCAGTATAACGAGTATTAAATCATTAAACTTTCATTCCGTTTCGAGCTTACGTCTGTCATCAACATCAGCGTGAAGTGCAACCTCCCACGGGCACGAATGCACTCTTGTATTCTTTGAGGCACTGAAGCACAGTCCCGAATGTCGTTTCGAGGATTTTCTTACCCTGTCTGAAGCACATGCTGTCTCAGTTCATGAAGACTGTTCGCTGGAGAGTACGAGGTGTATTCAAGTTCTAAGACCTCCGATTTTTTTTCTAATTAACTACTCACCCGAAATCGATGAAACTGGCTTTACTTCTCGACGTAATCGCCCTGCAGACGTACACATTTTTCACAACGCTGACGCCATGATTCCATGGCAGCGGCGAAGGCTTCTTTAGGAGTCTGTTTTGACCATTGGAAAATCGCTGAGGCAATAGCAGCACGGCTGGTGAATGTGCGGCCACGGAGCGTGTCTTTCATTGTTGGAAAAAGCCAAAAGTCACTAGGAGCCAGGTCAGATGAGCAGGGAGCATGAGGAATCACTTCAAAGTTCTTATCACCAAGAAACTGTTGCGTAACGTTAGCTCGAGTGCGGGTGCGTTGTCTTGGTGAAACAGCACACGCGCAGCCCTTCCCGGACGTTTTTGTTGCAGTGCAGGAAGGAATTTGTTCTTCAAAACATTTTCGTAGGATGCACCTGTTACCGTAGTGCCCTTTGGAACGCAATGGGTAAGGATTACGCCCTCGCTGTTCCAGAACATGGACACCATCATTTTTTCAGCACTGGCGGTTACCCGAAATTTTTTTGGTGGCAGTGAATCTGTGTGCTTCCATTGAGCTGACTGGCGCTTTGTTTCTGGATTGAAAAATGGCGTCCACGTCTCATCCATTGTTACAACCGACGAAAAGAAAGTCCCATTCATGCTGTCGTTGCACGTCAACATTGCTTGGCAACATGCCACACGGGCAGCCATGTGGTCATCCGTCAGCATTCGTGGCACCCACCTGGATGACACTTTACGCATTTTCAGGTCGTCATGCAGGATTGTGTGCACAGAACCCACAGAAATGCCAACTCTGGATGCGATCTGTTCAACAGTCATTCGGCTATCCCCCAAAACAATTCTCTCCACTTTCTCCACCATGTCGTCAGACCGGCTTGTGCGAGCCCGTGGTTGTTTCGGCTTGTTGTCACACGATGTTCTGCCTTCATTAAACTGTCGCACCCACGAACGCACTTTCGACACATCCATAACTCCATCACCACATATCTCCTTCAACTGTCGATGAATTTCAATTGGTTTCACACCACGCAAATTCAGAAAACGAATGATTGCACGCTGTTCAAGTAAGGATAACGTCACCATTTTAAGTATTTAAAACAGTTCTCATTATCGCCGCTGGCGGTAAAATTCCATCTGCCGTACGGTGCTGCCATCTCTGGGACGTATTGACAATGAACGCCGCCTCATTTTAAAACAATGCGCATGTTTCTATCTCTTTCCAGTCTGGAGAAAAAAATCGGAGGCCTTAGAACTTGAATGCACCTCGTATATGAAAGTGTACGTCTTTCCATCGCACCCCAGAAATGCCCTATGGGTGACAAAGCAGAGGATATGGCTGGTCGCTCAGTATGTTTTTCAAAGTGTTTATTATGTGAAATACATTTTGGAGTCTTGTATTATCCACCTGGAATATGGAATTCATAAAATGTAAATTTTCACGGCCGCAAATGTCACACTTATTAAAATACTGACTGACAAACCTGAAATTGCCCGAGTATTCATTTTGTCAATTTTCTATTAGAAACGGGAACCAAAAATGAACCGTGTTTGCAGTGAAATATCGAAAAAATTTCCTTTACATGTATTCGTGAAATCACCTTTGAAATTTCGAAGCAGTTCTACGAAGAAATATGCATAATGTACAAATGTATAAGTGCAGTATCCAAATTAAGAAACATTATTCGGGACAGTTTCTGTACGAGGATGCTACGTGTGTCTACTACGCGATTTTGTAAACGTCTCTACGGAAAAACTTTTTCATAGCTCTATAAACGGCTATCGTTTTCGCCTACAGCTGAAAGCTGTCAAAAGCGCAGCAAGGTGTCAGGGATTTCCTTAATTTGAGTCGTCTGTAGCAGTGTCTTGGTAGCAAAGAATAAATATTTTAAAACTTCATGCATGATTCGGCATTTCTTCAACTATATCAGTGTGTATCACCTCATACGTCTTGAACTGTGTGTCGCACAATGATATATTTGAGAAGGTTCTTTCAGCGGCATATGTGGATATTGTCAGCGAAATATGTCGCGAGTAGTGTTAGTAGAAAGGAAGTAATAAATTTAAATGTCGAGCATGATGCGGCAGTATTTCACACTTCAGTGTATACGACGTCATATCTTCGGAACTATTTTTAGTACCATGATATACTTTCGTAGTGCATTTGACGCTATAGGTGGACACTCCCTCCGAAATTTATTGCGATTAGAGACAGTAGCACAGAAGTAATATATACATCTAAACGTCGTGCATGATCCGGCAGTTTTTTTATGTGTCTTACTTTTTATGACTTCATATCTCCTGAACTATGAGGCTAGGTGGTTCTTACCCCCACAGCGATTGTTGCCTGACAATACGGTATTTGTGTAACGAGTTTGGTTCAAATCGGTCCAATGGTTTAGGAGGTGATGTGAAACACGCACACGCACACGCACACACACACACACACACACACACACACACACACACGTCAGGAGAAGAGGTACATGCTTTGAGATGCGATAGTATTAATGATTCTGAACAAAAAATTTATATGGACATATGCCCTGTTGTAATTGTTTCCGAGATAGAACACGTTTATTATCACTCTTCTACGTTTTTCTTTAATAACTCGAAAACCGCACACTCCAACTAAACCGTGTCTCAGTACACTATTAAAGAATATTAAATTTGCAACAAGAAAGGTCCTATTTATTTTTTGTCTGGGACTAACAGTTTGCATGAAAAGATCGCGAGAATATTGGAGACGTCGCGCGACGCGCATGCGCTGTAGGTTAAGTACTTTCTGTGGGGCAATTTGAGGTAGTTTTCCGACTAGATAGACCACAAGCGTCCTGTATCAAAATGTTCGTCTCAACTTCCTCTATACTACTGTGGTAAATTGCGAACAATGACAATGAATAATACAGAAAGTAAATACAAATGTGCATTAAAAGTCTTCTATCTCGGAAACCATTCAGAATAGGTCATATGTCCACATCAAGTTTTTTGTTCAGTATCACTAATGCTGTCACCTGTCAAAACACGTACCTTTCCTCCTGGCTCAACCTGTATATATATTCCAATGCCGTGGAAGGATGAATTTCTTGTTGAAACCCAACGTTTCGGCCGTCTGGAGTGGCCGAGCGCTTCTAGACGCTACATTCTGGAACGGCGCGACCGCTGCGGTCGCAGGTTCGAATCCTGCCTCGGGCATGGATGTGTGTGATGTCCTTAGGTTAGCTAGGTTTAAGTAGTTCTAAGTTCTAGGGGACTGATGACCTCAGAAGTTAAGTCCCATCGTGCTCAGAGCCATTTGAACCCAACGTTTCGTCCCCATTTGCGGAGGACATCTTCGAGGCGATTGTAGCTGTTTTGAAGGTCCGAAGCACACCCTGGCTTTCTACTGACTAAAGAGCAATTCCTTTTACACGCGCTCCCTTGCAGATGCGTGTCGTCACTTTTTTTTTTAAATCTCGTGCCCAATCCGCCGTTGTCGGTTGCTGTCGTGAGCTATTTCTATAGCCCTATGGTGGAAGACTGGTACACAGCATCTTTAGCATCTCAATCGAGATACCATTTACTTTCAAAGCCTCCAACTTCCGATTAAAATTATTGGGGTGTTAAGTAATCACTATAGTCTCCCTTTACAGCATTTCATAGTATCCACCTGTGGTGCCGGTACCTGAGTCTCGTCAAATCTAACCCGTTTGTCTCCTGACTACAAAGCATATTTACCAATAGCTGATTTGTCTGTTTCTCCCCTCCTGCAGTTGCCCTTGTCCTCCTATAGTCGTTTTTCGGCCTTTCTTTTAGTGGTACCAACATGCACGTTTCCACAACTACGTGGTATCCTATAAATAGAGGTGGTCCTGTATATGTTTCGGCTGTGTTGTGGGTCAAGGGAATATTCCATTTCGTCAGTCTTTCCCATGTGATCAGTTATGTCTTTAATAAACGGCAGGAAAACGTTAGATCTTACAGATTCCTGCACATCGGAACTCCCATTCTTCAGCAACACATTGATGAGAATTTTCAACTCCGCGTCGAGCAGCTCAGGTTCTCAGATATTCCTCACTCTATCAGCTAACGATTCTACACTGTCCTGTCACATTCATGTGACCACCTTTAAAAATCCAGAATAACCAACTTTTCCAGCACGGACCACTGCAAGACGTGCAGGAAAAGTCAGTGTGGTTCTGGAATTTACCGACATGGATGTGGAGCCATGACGACTGCAGTGCCGTTGTCAGCTGCACTAGGTTTCTCGGTTGAGGATCCATGATATGATTAGCCCGATTGAGATAGTCCCACAGGTTACTAATTGGGTTTAAATTCTGGGAGTCTTATGGCCATTGCAGTACGCTAAACTTATCCTGGCGCTCTTCGAATCACGTTCGTACACTGCGAGCTGTGTGACACGTTGCATCGTCCCGCTGGTAGATGCTATACTGCAGAGGAAAAGCAAACTGCATGTAGTTGCGGACATGGTCCACAAGGTTAGATGGAGAGTTGTGTTGATCCATTGTGCCTTCCAAAATGACGAGATATTCCAGGGATCGCCAAGAAAACATTCCACAGACCATTCCCCCCCCCCCCCCCCCCCCCGGCCTGGATCTTTCAGACGATTGTTGCAGAATGTTTACTTTCAGACGTTTCACGCAGTACATGCCAACGGCTTTCTGTCCCATGGAGCATAAAACGTGATTCTTCTGAAAAGGTTATTTGTTGCCACTCAGCAGACGGTCAGTTGCGGTACTGGCGTACGCCGATGTACAGCAGTCAGCATAGGTGCATGAACGAGGTGCTTGCTGCGGGGCCCCATATTCTGAACTGTCATTGAGGAGACACTGTTGGTAGCCCCTAGTTCATCTGTGCAGTCAGTTGCTCGACAGCTGTACGTCCATTCTCCGTTACACATCTCCGCGGCCATCGTTCACCTCTTCCATCTATGGCTCCTGGTGCACCACAGTTGCCTCGGCGTTGGTTTTGGATAGTGCCATTTTGCCATGCACGATATACTTCATCCATGGCAGCACCTTCACCCTTGGCCCTAAAGCCAGTGATCATGCCCTTCTGGACATCATTTCCGCATTACGACAAGGACTGCACTATTAAGCCCCCCCCCCCCCCCCCCACACACACACACCGCCGCTCCCCAGCAAGCTTTATATACCCTGCACTGCTGTGCTGTCACCTGTCATAATCTGTGAGTGGTTAATACACGTTGACATAGAATGTAGGCGTGATCACATTAATGTAACTGGACCGTGTTGGTGTAGTCAACGGTTCGTGTGTGTTGTTTTTCGGTATTCCGTATGGCCCAACTATTATTTTCTTTCTTGAACACTAGCGCATCAAGGAAATGTAGTCTGCTGTGCATCTGTCTGTTCAAATGTGTGTGAAATCTTATGGGTCTTAACTGCTAAGGCCATCAGTCCCTAAGCTTGCACTCTACTTAACCTAAATTATCCTAAGGACAAACACACACACCCATGCCCGAGGGAGGATTCGAACCTCCGCCTGGACCAGCCGCACAGTCCATGACTGCAGTGCCTTAGACCGCTCGGCTAATCCTTCGCGGCTGCATCTGTTTATCTCGTCCTCCACAGAGAACTGAATCTTCGGATTAATCCCATTGAGATGTTCATGAAAACGACCTAGTTCCTGCTTGCTTTGTCTCGACTACACAAACGTAACGGACCCATATATCCGTTTATTATTTTTTTTGGCCGCTTCTGATGTCTGTTCTTCGAATTTTTCCATAAAGAAATTTGCTGTCAGCGGGCTTCAGGGGCTTCCCATAGCCACGCCATTAGTCTGTTCGTAAAACTCATCGTTCAATTTGATGTACTTGTAGGGAAAGTTAATAGATGACAGCTTTGTTGGGAGGATTCACGACCGATGTAGTATTTCTCATAGCCGAACCACGGTCAGGTCTCACGTGCAACCTGTTCTAGGGAAATGGCTCAATGGCTCTGAGCACTATGGGACTCAACATCTGAGGTCATCAGTCCCCTAGAACTTAGAACTACTTAAACCTAACTAACCTAAAGACATCACACTCATCTATGCCCGAGGCAGGATTCGAACCTGTGACCGTAGCGGTCGCGCGGTTCCAGACTGAAGCGCCTAGAACCGCTCGGCCACACCGGCCGGCTCTTGGGAAATGATTCAGCGTTTAAGGTCCTTGTCAAATCAGTCTGACAGAGGACGTCGAAGGGATTCAGGAATTCTATCGGCAGTCCCGTTGGCGTAGTGACAGGTCGGTATAACCTAATGATAGTGTAAAAAGACACTTAAATAGGAATCGGAGGAAGTCGACATTGTCCTCCCGCGACGCTACTGGATAAGTCTGTAGAACTTGTATTTGAGGTAACCTGTTGTGAAGTTCCTGACCAGATCAGACACGTTTTAAAGAACTGTCCATCAACACAATGGTTGGAAATACTTAGCTTAACTTGATACCGAAGGCCAGAGTCGAAAGACCACAGGTTCAGTGTTTGAGGAAGTTGCTCATTTTGCATATCAATACATTTATTTAAGGAAAATATGTCAACATATAAAGTGTTTATTCTCTAAATAAACATCAAACTTCCAATGCAAGCCAACACGGCAGGCTACAGAAAAATCTTCTAGGAGATGCACTAAAATTATAATTGTTTGAAGAGCACATTAAAACATAAATAGATTTGACATTTAAATAGTGTTTCCAGTATAAAGTCCTTTCCACTCCTATGTATAAAAATAATGTGCTGATGCATGCCATTCACATGCGGGATGTGTATAATGGTAGTTACTGACATTTGCATCAGCCTGTGGCAATTTAATGTGATCATGTTAATTAATTCAGTGTTAATTAAGAAGCAGCCTTCAACTTGCATTCAGTTGCCTGTACCGAAGCAATTTGACACCCTGCGTTGCGTACACGAAGTAATTTGACAACCTGTATCGCCTACAATAGCACAATCACTTTGATACGTGATATAATCAAAATGATGCAATAAGACCTACGCAAATCACCACATATCAGGTGTGATGGATCTGTGTAATGAAGCAGTCAGCTTCAAAGGCTATTATCTCACTACGAACTATATGTCCGCATGTCTCCCATTAAATTTTAATAACGTGTGTATACAAGTCTGAGAAATGGACGTGTATACTGGATCCACTCAAAGATATCCACACGACTAAATGTATTTAGTGTGTCTGGTATCAAACAAATCAGGTAATTACAAGCAGGCTTAAGATTGTGTCAGAACTATGTTGCCTGCAATTTAGATACGTCTTAAATATTACGTAAATTTAGGATATGGGCCGAAGACATTCCAGTCCGCAACAGTCAGTGAGTTATTGACCCTCTACTTCGAATCGATCCGTTACACATGAAAGTCAGTAGATAACTGGAATTTCATCACACAGTGTAACAATTCTGCTGTCTTCATCCTTGACCTCGTGCAGGGATCAAAATGAGAGAATAAGATCGATCAAGGTAAACACATAGAGCGCGTACAGAGTCGTATAGTTCTCTCTCTTACTCCATACAGAAACATCGTAGATACGGGGAAGATTCAAATGGTTCAAATGGCTCTGACCACTATGGGACTTAACTTCTAAGGTCATCAGTCCCTTAGAACTTAGAACTACTTAAACCTAACTAACCTAAGGACATCACACACATCCATGCCCGAGGCAGGATTCGAACCTGCGACCGTGGCGGTCACGCGGTTCCAGACTGAAGCGCCTAGAACCGCACGGCCACACCGGCCTGCGATAAGGGGAAGGCTGATATCAGTACGAAGAACCCTCCTCCAAACAAGGAAGCTGTCTAATACTTCATGGAAAACTACGTGGAAAAATCCAGGAATCTGTTTCCTAGACACATTCAAAAAACATTTTTAACCACAGCACATATCTCTCCCAAATGGGTCTGTGAAAAAAGAAAAAGTCTAGTACCAAGCAAAGTTACGTGTAACTAGACATACCTCTCATACTACAGTCGTCAATGAAATATTGAAAAGCACTCTCTTGTGTACATTTTGCACTGATTTACAGAGCATAAACGTAAATATTGTAGGGGTTATAACTTTATTCCAACTGATCTATAACATTCTGTATCTTGTTAATAAAGAGAACGACGGTATCAGGTGGCGAATGACTATACTCTAAAGCAAGTGGTCCTGAGTCTTAACAAATATGAACACTGCGTGAAACACTCGATCATAGTTTAAGGGAGATCAAACTGTTACTTCAATTAAAATTGAGGTCAACCAACGAGTGACATTTTTACATTCTCTGTGAGTGTCACAGAAATGTCTGCTTCAGGTACCTACAGGAGAACATAATTTCATCGAAGTTATTTTATTTTCTGAACATTAAACGAAGAGCTGGCCAGGAATCCATACATTGTATTTTTCATGCTAGCTGGCGCTTTTTTAAAAAAAAAAACGTTTTCAGCTTCCACGTTTTGAGAAGCGATTCCTTACCACTTATTAGCACTTTCTGTGTATTCCAGATAGCTAGGTATTGGAGAAAAAAGATTTACAGACGTCAACAGCGTCCCGTGCCAAGGAGCCTTAATGGTGGTCATTAAGGTAAAAAGGTGAGAGGCCATCTATCGAAATCAGAAACGGGTTTCCGTGAGTATTTACGTGTTTTCTTCCTTCGGCGTCAGGAAACAATGCGTCGTTAATAAAATTTCTGATGTTTTGACAGCGACCCGTTTGTAACGAGGGCCAGCGCGTCAAATACCTGAATAACTACTTGGGTTCTACTGCGCTTACGGCTGCGCTGAGATTTATTTTCTCTTTCTCGAACTATCACACGCGCTACCGCCTATTGCCAGTTACAACATCGATCGCAAAACGCCTTTGGGGCGCTTGTTTGTGGAACCTGAATGATGGTGCCTTTAATGAACGAACCGTAAGCTCACAAGCAAGACTGGAACGGCACTGAGAAAGAAGTCTATTTTGTGTCTGATGTATCTGACCATAGTTGCAAATCCAAACGTTCACAGTTTTCCTTTGGTGTGTAGGTACTTGCATGAGTCATAGTTTTTGTAAGAAACAGTGACAATAAAATATTTTTCTCTGATAAGTTCTCCAGCACTTTCGCATTGTTTTTCCGTTACGTGCTGTTGTCATTCGATGATTACATGGAAATGCAGACGAACGTAGTATTTGCACTTGGTGTACTGAACTGCACCTCTTTTTTGTGTGGGCAAGTGTAAGAAAATGGCCATAACAGAGAGAAAAGTCTAAAGGTAATACTACCAAGTATAAGAAATAGAAAAAATAAGTAGAATACTTAGTAAGGAAAGGCAATTCAAGGGTTTGCTTCTTGGGGTGGTTGTAAGGAAGTCTGAGGCATCTGGAGTGGAGTTCATATACAAGATGCCAATGTAAACTATTCCAGAGAACTATTTCTGTCTTTGTAGTTCGTGCTTTTGAAGTAGCTCTGACAGCAGTCACACAAGGGATCCATTCTAGGCTTGTAATAGGTCGGTTAGCCTTTACGAAAGAGAAACGGATTTTGTTTGGGAATTTAAATGAGAATCATCGGAAGGAGCGCCAAATTCTTTCAGTAAATTGAAAGAAATCATATTCCTGCTAAACTACGAAACAAGTGTGTAGTACCCAACGTAAATCTCGTGTAGGTATCGTTAGAATCAGATGTCGGAGATTAGGGCACATATTGACACGTATAGACACTTTTATATTTATTTACGTAATAGGACAAATGGCTCTGAGCACTATGCGACTTAACTTCTGAGGACATCAGTCGCCTAGAACTTAGAACTAATTAAACCTAACTAACCTAAGGACATCACACACATCCATGCCCGAGGCAGGATTCGAACCTGCGACCGTAGCGGTCGCTCGGTTCCAGACTGTAGCGCCCAGAACCGCACGGCCACTCCGATCTGCGTAATGGGATAGGAAGTGAATAATATGAGCTCGATATAGTTATTCTCCACCATTTGAAGTGTAGCGTCTGGCAGAGCACAGATGTAGAAATAGGTCTGATGATAAGGTGGTGCCGGCCGCTGTGGCCGAGTGGTTCTAGGCGCTTCAGTCTGGGACTGCGCGACCGCTGCGGTCTCAGGTTCGAATCCTGCCTCGGGCATGGATGTGTGTGATGTCCTTAGGTTAGTTAGGTTTAAGTAGTTCTAAGTTCTAGGGACTGATGACCTCAGATGTTAAGCCCCATAGTGCCCAGAGCCATTTGAACCATTTGATAACGTGGCTCGTTAGTAACTTTTTAATACAGATTTACAGGGTCTGAAAAAACCAATGGAAACACGTGAGAAATTACGATCTAACGCAAATGTAGATGCTAACCAATGCAGGTTGCACTGCTGTATCTGACAGCGAACGACACCTGTGCCATGTCCTCAACACGTTGCATGTGTCAGTAGCGGTCACAACAGTGCCCTGTAGTTGTGAGTGCATTATGTCGGACCAACGTGAATTCGAACGTGGGAAAATTGTTGGTATTCGTGTGGTGAGAGATTCCGCAAACAAGGAAGCTGAAGTGTTTGGTGTTACAAGAGGCAACGTACTGAATGTTAGGGAAAGCGCGAAAACAACATCCTCTCAGTCACAACGTGGACGGAAGTGTGTGATGAGTGATCGTGTTGGGCGGTCATCAAGGAGGGTTGTGAGGAAAAATAAGTTAACGTCAGATGCAAAAGTCACTGCACAACTAAGTGACACACTCGCAGACCGTGTCAGCAACACGAAGGGGTCTCCATAAGCTAGGAACTGTAGGGCGAGCCGGAATTGTTAAACAGCTCATCAGTGACGAGAATGCCTTTAACATGGCAACCTGGTGCCGAAGCTATGAAACCTGGCCTATAAAGCAATGGAAGAAAATTGAGTCCTGTTTCACACTGCTACCAGCTTGTGGCCGAGTTTACGTCCAAAGAGTGAAACATGGCATGGGTTCTATGATTATTGGGGCAGCCATATAGTGGTATTCCATAAGCCCCACGGTTACTCTACATGGCTGCACTAACTGCCAAGGACTGCGTTTTATTGGCAGGATACTTAGAAAATTTAACAGATCTACTAAGGAGACTGCCTACACTACGCGAGTCCTTCCTCTTTTAGAATACTGCTGCGTGGTGTGGGATCCTCACCAGATGGGATTGGAGGAGTACATCAAAAAAGGGCAACAGGTATTGTACTATCGTGAAGTGGGGGACAGAGTGTCACTGAAATGATACAGGATTTGGGATGGACGTCATTAAAGCAATGGCGTTTTTCGTTGCGGAGGAATCTTTTCATGAACTTCGAATCACCAATTTTCTCCTCTGAATGCGAAAATATTTTGCTCACGCCGACCTACATAGGGAGAAACGATCACCATGAAAAAAAAAGGAAAATCAGAGCTTGCACGGGAAGATATAGGTGTTCGTTATTTCCGCGCGCTATACGAGATTGGAATAATAGAGAATTGTGAAGGTGCTTCGATGAACGCTCTGCCAAGCTCTTAAATGTGTTTTGTAGAGTATCCATGTAGATGTAGATATGACCATTTAGGCTGATCAGGTCCATCCTATGGTACGTTGTTTGTTCCTTACTGTTGATGCTGTATTCCAAGACGATAGGACCATTGTTCACACAGTTCGCATTGTCCAGGACTGGTTTAGTGAGCAGAGGATGAGTTGTCATATCTCCCTGGCCACCAGATCTCAATATTTTGAGCCTTTATAGTCTGCTTTGGAGAGAAGCGTTCATGATCACTATCCACCTCTATAACCGAAATCTGAACTTTCCAGTATTTTGTAGCCCATACAGGACCTATATTTATCCATTCCGACACTGTTTTAAGCTATTTTGAATGACACCGTGCTCCCTACATTGTATTAGGCGCGATAATGTGTTGTGTTTTCGGGGTTTCCATATTTTATCCAACCACTGTATGTGTGAAACTTGTAATGTGGTCTGTGCAAATAGGTAAAAATGAAGCGTCGACTTTGCTGAAGAACGGGTGACTTAATTTTAGTTCAGTACGTCTGGACACGAAAGAGTGTCGATGTAACAGCTCAGCGTCGTTAACTTGTAAAAGACAAAGTCTACTTTAAATTTGAGTGACTGAACAGAAATACGCCTGCGCAAATTGAATCACATTTTGTAATTAAAAGCCATCGAAACATCCAAGCAGGTTGCTCATCGTCTCATATTATTAGAATCACTATGAAAATAGGCACGTAGTACAAACTATAGAAGTAGATCTTTGCATGTTACTCAAAACTAAACGAAAGTCCGGTTGCTTCGAAAGTACGTGCCCGAAAGTTTTTGATAATGTTAAATTCTTATTTTACAATAATACAATAATTATTTTTTTCTGAAACGTACATCACAGAAAAGTGTATTTTAGAATAGCTGGTAAAGTATTTCACTGCGTACCTAAAATTAAGTCAGACATATGTTTTACTTTTCAGTGAAACAGGCAATAACTTTTCAGTTCATTTCGTTACTTTTAAAACAGCAGAGAATCCTGTGTCTCTAAATATTATTTTGGTGTATAAATAAATAGCGTTTCTGTTTTGAATGTAGGTATTCCGGTTGCAATGGATTTATTTCTCGATTATCATTTTTTATTTGTAGTTCACTGTTGCTATTCGAGTTTACACACTGTCATTTTGTTATATAGTGTTAGTGAGTGGTGTTGTGGACGCTACGAAATTGAGTACCAAACGGAGAAATCGGATCATCTCCGACATATTCTTCTGTTTGAGTTCATTAGAGGGGTGACAACAGTGGAGGCAGCCAGAAACGTTTTCGCTGTGTATGGGGACGATGAAGTTGGACAGAGCGCGACAATACAATGGCTTTCTAGTTTTGGTTCAAATGGTTCAAATGGCTATGGGACTCAACTTCTGTGGCCATAAGTCCCCTAGAACTTAGAACTACTTAAACCTAACTAACCTAAGGACAGCACACAACACCCAGCCATCACGAGGCAGAGAAAATCCCTGACCCCGCCGGGAATCGAACCCGGGAACCCGGGCGTGGGAAACGAGAACGCTACCGCACGACCACGAGATGATTCTCGTTTTGAGGAGGAGCGTTTTGATGTTAATGGCTGTCCACGATCAGGAAGTTTTCGGGGTTTGATGACGTTTGTTTAAAAGCATTATTCGACATTGTTCTACATCAGTGCACTCGACAACTGTGGGTGCGTGTGTATCGCATGCTCTAAGCCAAAATCATAAAAATCAAGCGGAGGGTGGCCGTATGTGCATCTCTGATTGCTCGTCATTAATTGTCTCGTGAGCAACACCAACCATTGTCATCCTGTATCGTTACTACTGACGAGAAATTGTGACTTTACGCTAAAATAATTAAAAGAAAGGAATGTTAGAGGTCAAACAAAGCAGCAACTCTCCGTACAAAGACCTGCACGCATCCACAAAAGATAAAGTTATGCATCAGGTGGATCGCGACGATGTACTACGAATTACTTCGCGGACGTATAACAATCACTTCTGACATATATTGTCAACAACTAAGACGTCGATTCAGGAAAATGTGGGGTTGGTTCCTGTGAAAGGACACGGCCGGCTTCTTTTCCCATCCTCTACTAATCCGATGGGACCGATGACCTCGCTGTTTGGTCCCCTACCCCGAATCAACCACATCACTGAGACGTCTTGCAGACGCAGTCTGAGAACAGCGACCAGGAAGACTGCGTCAAGTGATATTACTCCACAATAACGCTCACCCACATTCTGACAAAAAAACAAGATATAGGAGTTGGGTAGGGAAGTCATTCCTTATTCACCTAATCATGAGCCCTCAGATTTTCACCTTTTGCGCTTTCTATCGAACGACATTTAAGAAACTTCCTTTCCGGATGAAAATTCGCTCCGAATATGGCTCGACGAATTCTTCGCTACACAAAACTATGTGATTTCTACAGTCGCAGAATCGAAAAGTTACCCCAGCGCTGGTAGACTTGGGTTGTTTGGGGAGGGAGACCAGACAGCGAGGTCATCGGTCTTATCGGATTAGGGAAGGAAGTCGGCCGTGGCCTTTCAGTGGAACCATCCCGGCATTTACCTGGAGTGATTTAGGGAAATCACGGAAAACCTAAATCAGGATGGCCGGACGCGGGATTGAACCGTCGTCCTCCCGAATGCGAGTCCAGTGTCTAACCACTGCGCCACCTCGCTCGGTCGCTGGTAGACTGCTGTCAATTATTGATCACTTAAGTCTCTGTTATGTGTATCTGTTGTGTTCACTGAACTTATAGGAAAAGGCTACGAACTTACGGATCAACCTAATAAGTCTGTACGATTCGTGAGCTCATATAATTTATCAGATAGTATCTACTTGATTGACTATTGTAGAAGAAAAAAATAATTTTCTAGTTGGTTCCATCATGATTTCATTTTTTTAGGGATAGTGGTACTAGTAAGGACAGATAGAATTTATTCACGTGGTATGTTATCTGGATATAGTTGTACGGCTCAGTAAAAGGAAGTAGCTTCAGTGTGATTAACGTTCCCAAGTCTATCGCATACACTGTATCAAAATTCTACTAAAACTGCGATGGAGCAGCGGCTTCTCTTTGGATTTCGTATAAATGTCTCGAGGGTAAAACTAGCTGACGGTTAAAACAGTGTGCCAGACGAGGAATCGAACTCTTTGATCAAGATCACTACAAGCGAACATAAAGACCACGGTTCGGAGGCTCGGTTCAGCATACAAAAAATGGTTCAAATGGCTCTGAGCACTACCGGACTTAACTTCTGAGGTCATCAGTCCCCTAGAACTTGGAACTACTTAAAATTAACTAACCTAAAGACATCACACACATCCATGCCCGAGGCAGGATTCGAACCTGCGACCGTAGCGGTCGCGCGGTTCCAGACTGTAGCGCCTAGAAATGCTCGGCCACCCCGGCCAGCAGTTCAGTATGCAGTTTTAATGTCTCAAGAAGTTTCATTACGGTCTGCATTCCATTAAAGAGTAAAAGATTCATTCTAGAAACTGGCCGATTTAAATTCTTCTTGGTTTAACACTGCCGCCATGCACTCTTAGAAGGACGAGGCGCATCCCAGCGAGTGGCCGCCAGGCTTAGTGAAAGGCCGCCGACGCGGATCTTGGGCCTCTCAGCTACTGATGTAATATAAGTCACTGAGGTAACGCTCTTAAATAGTGCGATGAGCCGCCTACCGGGAAACCATTCTCTACTCGGAGCTGACGAATTTGCGTCCGAATGGATATCATCTCGTCGAAGTTGGTTCCGTCGCGTCTCTCAATGAAGCTGCGAGAAGAGAGATAGTAGCCAACTCCTTATATTCGGTAAGGCCTGCTAAGGCAGTTGAAATAAAACAAATTTGCCTGGCCAAGAGTTTGTACTAGTGATAGAGATGAAATGCGGTGGTGATGATACACTCGGTGGCATACAAGCTATCGTTAATAGGAAATGAAGCGCTCTCTACTAGGGTTGAGTTGCCAGCCTAGACGTTAATACGAGTGAAATGCGTCTAAAGTGTTAAGACTATCATGCCTCTTAGACGTGCGTACCGAGAGATGCAGCACAGTAGTTATAGCACTGGACTCGCTTTCGGAAAGCGAGAAGGTTCAAATTCCCGGCGAGCCACCCAGATTTGGTTTTCCGTGATTTCCCTAAATCGATCTAGGCGAATATAAGATTCAATTTAAACCGACACGTAACCGCATCTTTCCTAGTCCACTCCGAAGCAGTGCTTCTTCTCTAATGACTTCATGTTTCTGAAATAAACCGCTTTCAGCTGTATATGAACCTTCACAGGAACGTGAACTGTTTTGTGATTTCAAATCAAATTTTCAGGTGTACACGTACAAGATAGGAAACCTGCTTTGACTTTGTGATAAAAAACGTACCTATCTTAATAATCAACGGTCGTGACAATCAATATGAAATACTCACACGTCAGTAAAACATTTAAGCCCTGATATAGGAAGGAGATGAACTTAGCCTTCACAGAAGAAAATACTGTTACCCGCAACAAGACGGGCGTCATAGTTCACATTGACCAGTTGAAAAACTGACATGATAAAAGCGCGTTTACCAACAATGAAAAGAGAGAAATAAGAAAACAAGAATTTTTTTTTGCTCTTTTCATTGTAACTAAACGCGCTGTTAACGTCAGTTTTTCAACTGTTACACCCTGCTTGTTGCGGGTAACGATATTTTATTTTGAGAAGTCTGAGTTCCCCTCCCCCCACTGTCAGTGCTTAAATGTTTTACTGACGTGCGAGTACATCATATTGGTTGTCACGAGCGTAGATTATTAGGATAGATATGTGTATTTATCGTAATGTCGAATGTCCGTTTGCCATCTGGTAAGTGTAAACCTGAAGTTGTGATTTGAAATCACGAAACCGGTCGTGTTCCTGTAAAAGTTCATACACAGCTGAAAGCGGCTTGTTTCAGAAACACGGATTACTTCAGCTGCGGTTGCTTTCAACAGAAAACTATGTAATGACTGTGTCATCGACGGGACATTAAACCCTAACCTTCCTTTCCTTCCTTAGATGTACGTGATAATGTAGTGCAAAATTTCAAGGAAAGAATTTGCGACACTAATAACTTATCAAACAGCAGAATCAAGAAATATTATGAAATTTTTGGTTCAAAAAATGGTTCAAATGGCTCTGAACACTATGGGACTTAACTTCTTGAAATTTTTTGTTTACAATACTATTTTCCTATGCAACATTGCATCTGGATGTTGGTTAATAAGATATCACTACGACATCAGTGCAGGAGCAGCCTACTATGTTTTATAATTTTCTGATTTTCATTGTCTGAAACATTCAGCGCAACTGATTACAGATAGACTATAGAAACGTCTACGCACAAGGTGAAAAATTTGTAGCTTCGTCTGTGTAACAGAAACGCCAATATCGAAAAGAATAAATCGAAAGGTAGGCCCCGTGGCTATGTAAAAATGTCCATTGTGTTCACTGCTTGTGTATCTAAGGTCAAATGTATCCGTCACGCAGCCTTGTCTGTAGATTGATATTTCGAAATCAAATTTCCAGGATGTGATTCGACTCGTACCGAATTCTGCTACATTACAAACTGAATGTAACATGTCGTCCCAGATGTCTCAATTATTGAAATGGCAAGTGTTAAAACACTGCTGTCGTACTCATGAGTTATAAGTTTAAGTACTCACACTTGTGAGAGTTTTTAGACATTCTGTGTCGTTCACCTTTCCTTGAATGAAACGTGCATAACAGAACAGTGTTAGGCCAGGAATTGTAGAACTCTTACTGTTAACTTACTGTGTTAGGGCTAACTTTTGCGAACGTCTACATGAACGATGAAAGAGAAATAAGTAGCGAACGATGAACCTGAGTTTTGACGACTCTTCCCATTTAACATAGATAAACACCAAGATAACTATCTTTGAAGCCGATTAGCAAAATGTAATCTGAAGCCATATTATTCTGTGACATAACAACGTAGTGTGTCTTACAGCATACAGAGCTCACTTTGCCCCAGTGCGTGAATCAATGTTAGTTGCCGATATCGCTAAAGATACTCCTACAGTATCAAATGTCGATACTATATTGGCTCCTGATATCTGCGAACTGTACACTGAAATTCTGAGTAAGCACTGTGCTACGTCACTCCTAAAGGCGCTAAGTGCAGATCTACAATGGCGCCCTGACAAGAGTCTCAGTCGACTGTATAGTGTGCACCTGTTCTCGTGCACGAATACATACCCATCAGATTCTGTCATTTTCGGTAATATCTATGAGGTAAACATCATTCAGATACAGAGGGAATCGATGTAATCCCATAAGAACCTGAATAAGTTTTCATTCATCTAATTGTTTACTAAATTTTAATATCTTACGTTACTTATGGACAAATGCAGTTCGTATTTTAAAACAATTACCACTCCTTAAGCTGAGGATTGTGCTAGCGTGGTAGGAAAATATTATCCAAATAGAAACCGAAGCAAATGAAGGAACATACGATTTTATAGATGTTGTGAACATTATAATACATCGGTGTAACGAACAGAAACAGTGATAAAAAAATTAAAGAAAGTAACATTTACAGTAATTTTTGAACAAAAGATAACATTCGAGCAACTTTGAACCAGGAAATGTCCTTTGAATTCTACTAAGAGGTTTACCAGGCATTGGTGTCAAAGACCTGCTATAAAACTAATAGTACACGTATTTCCTTTTTAGGTTGTAAATGAAAATGGGCTTCCAGACATGAACAAATTAACTTTTTATCTGCCCTTGTTTAACGTTATGTGGACGGCTAGCTATTTAGAAAGAAAACACGGTCATCCCATCATTTACTTGAGAATGTTCTCAGTGTCTGTGTTTGAAGGGAAGCACAGATGCCCAGTCGCAGATCCAGGGTCGGGTTCCGTGGGCCTTTAACGTGCCACGTAGCTCTGATTTAAATAATAATAGCAATAAAATATTTAAATTGCCTTAATATAATAATAATAAATGGTTTAGTTAGCATAAAATATATCAATGTATTAATAATACTCTGGCTGCCAAAAACAAGAAGTATCCACAAAGGGAGGAGGAAACGAAATGCCACGTCACGGGTTGAGAGAGTATGTATTGTTATATCAGTGCTTACAAAATCAATTCAAACTGGCAAAGAACTTGGCAGTAGGAGCCCAATTATCAGTATGATGCCGCCGCCCCCCCCCCCCCCCCCCCTCTTGTCTGGATGTGTGCACTGATTCTTTTGGAAAAGATGTCTTAAAGCTGTTGTATCGTTTCCTGCTACAAGGCCCACACCTGCTGTAGCTGGTCCTCGATAGCCCCTGGCAATGGATCTGTCTGATATCCGAGCTTGTCCCATCATGTTACATCGGAGACAAATCTGGGGAGCTTGCTGGCCACGGGAGTATCCTAATACCCTAATATCAGCCCGCCCGGCTAGCCGCGCGGTCTAATGCGCTGCTTACCGAGCGGGAAAGAGTGCCGGTCCCCGGCATGAATCCGCCCAGAGGATTAGTGTTAAGGTCCGGTCGTTGTGCTGGCTAGCTTGCGGATGGTTTTTAGGGCGGTTTTCCATGTGCCTCGGCGAATGCGGGCTGGTTCCCCTTCTTCCGCCTCAGTTCCACTATGTCGGCGATCGCTGCGCAAACACTGTCTCCACGTACGCGTACTCCATAATTACTCTACTCATGCAAACATTTGGGGTTACACTCATCTGGTATGAGACGTTCCCGGGGGCAGGGGAGTCACTGGGAGTCGAACTGCACAATAACTCTGGGTTCGGTGTGGGGAGGCAGTGGGGTGGGTGGACTGCTGTGGCCTGTTGTGTGGTTGTGAACCACTGAGGGCTACGGCAGGAGGAAGCCTCTCTGTCGTTTCTGGGTCCCCGGTTTAATACACACATACACATACACACGCCCTACTATCTCACACGCAGTTCATAGTAACACATGCCATGTGTGAATGAGTGTTGTCCTGTTGAAAAATGGCACTGCTACTGCCGCATGACAAATAGGACATTAATTCCGTTGTCTGGCCTTTGCTAGTCTCATATCAATGGTCCGGGTCCCCGGTTTAATACACACATACACATACACACGCCCTACTATCTCACACGCAGTCCATAGTAACACATGCCATGTGTGAATGAGTGTTGTCCTGTTGAAAAATGGCACTGCTACTGCCGCATGACAAATAGGACATTAATTCCGTTGTCTGGCCTTTGCTAGTCTCATATCAATGGTCCGGGATGACACAGAATGTTGCAGGGTAATCCATAACTTGTTCTCGGATGGCAGGGCAACATACGGTGGTCCTCTCCAGTGGTGGTCAGACGTGTTCGAGCGAAGCTTTAACCACTAGTATGCCTGCCCTCACGTTCCCATACAGTCCAGCATCGGGCCAGTGTCATATTTGAATGCCCCAGAAATATGGATGTTGCACGATTTGACCAGCTGTCCAAATGAAGACCCACAATAAAACCCCTTTCAAATCGTGTCAGGTGCCGATAACACTCGTTCATACGAGTACGCTTCATCTCCGTGTCTTTCGCAATGATCACTCTACATCTGACGCTGTTCACGCCTCTTATCCCTGCCAAGCCTGATAATAACACCAAACGCGTTCAGTACTAATGCACTCTGGTGAACGTTCTGCCAATCACAGAGAATTCAAAAATTTCCGTACCCAACTATGGTGTGTACTTGTAGGAAGTTACAGTGACATTTGACCATATTTGCTCAGTGCTTCACTATATATACTGTCAGGCAATTGTGATTTATTTAATTCAATGAACAATGCATTGCTTTAGCATAACGTCCAAGAACTTGCAATACAGAAAAATAAAACAGTTTAAAAACATGCGTCCGCTAATTTAAGAAGTGAATGTGGTTCGCGCTTAATTTAAGAACTAAAACAGCAACAAACTCTCTCAGCTTTGATAACGTGATAATAGAGAATCGTGGTTTACACTCACCATTATCAGTATTTCAACTAAGCACTGCGATTGTGAACATCATGAATGTACGAGCGTGTAAATAAAGGGAATGTTACTTCTCCCAGTCATTGTCGTCTTCGTTTGAGAAGTCACAATTTCTGACAATTTCTGAATGCCAGCGTGTGACTGGATGCCCTTGTGGCAGAAATGGTGCCCGTCGGGCCAAAAGCCAGTCACGTGATCAGGCCCTCGCGCAAACAACTCACACTGAAAAATGGTTCAAATGGCTCTGAGCACTATGGGACTTAACATCTGTGGTCATCAGTCCCCTAGAACTTAGAACTACTTAAACCTAACTAACCTAAGGACATCACACACATCCATGCCCGAGGCAGGATTCGAACCTGCGACCGTAGCAGTCGCGCGGTTCCGACTCACACTGAAAAGCGACTTTGAAAACGTTAAGATTATTATTACGCATAGCCTGTGAACGAGTATCTCTAAAACGTCGAAGCTGGTCGAATGTCCACGTGCTACTGTCATGAACATCTACGAAAAGAGGTAGAAGGACAGAGAAAGTATCACTAGGCGCTAAGTAGTTGGACGTCCAACACTCTTCACAGAACATGGAGTTTGGAGGCTTGTCTGCTCTGTAAAATAGGATAGATGGTGATATGTGGCATCTCCGCGGCAAAAACAATGATGGTGCACGCACTAATGTTTCGGAACACATCGTTCATCGTACATTATCGAGCATGGAGCTCCGTAGCAGACCACCCCTACGTGTTCACATATTGACCAAACGACATCGTCAATTAGGATTGCAGTGGGCACGATATCATCGAGATTCGGCTGTCGATCAATGGAAACGTGTCGACTCTTCGGGTAAATCACATTTGTGCTTCACTAGGTCGATGATAATCTCCAAAAACGCCGTCATAGAGGCGAACGGCCGCTTGAAACGTGGAATGCGCCACTGACGCAGGCTGGTGGGAGCAGTATTATGCTAAGGGAGACGTTCTCCTGTGCTTGCATGGAACCTGTGGTAGTAATCGAAGACACGCTGACAGTTGTGAAGCAGTTGGATACCATTATGTTTGATGTCTTCATCGACGGCGATGTTATCTTTGAGCAGTATAATTGTCTGTTTCTCGGAGCCAGAACTGTGCTGCAGTAGTTTGAGGAGCATTATAGTGAACTCACGTTGATGTCTCGGCGGTCAGATTCTCCTAATGTAAATTGTATGGACACCATGTGGGTCGCTATCGGTCGCTATCACCACGTACGCAAATCAGGGCCCCGTTATTTACGCGAATTACATGACCTGGGCATAGACATCTAATGCCACATACCTCCACAAACCTACCAACATATTTTCGGAACCCTGATACGCAGAATCACTGGTATATTTCATTCCAAAGACGGACAAACAAGCTATTAAACAGGGGGTCATAATGTTTAGGCTAATCAATGTAAAAGTGTCCTGTGTTAAATGCAGCCTGTAGATTTTAGAATTCAAAAAAATGGCTCTGAGCACTATGGGACTTTACATCTGAGGTCATCAGTCCCCTAAAACTTACAACTACTTAAACCTAACGAACCTAAGGACATCACACACATCCATGCCCGACAGGATTCGAACCTGCGACCTTAGCAGTCGCGCGGTTCCAGACTGAAGCGCCTGGAACCGCTCGGCCACACCGGCCGGCTTTAGAATTCATTTCTGTCTTCGACATTCTTAGTTTTGATGCTGCTTTATTTGCAGAAAGTTATCTGAGGAATTTTGAAATTGATATATTATGTAAAAAACTTTTTTGGGAGAGCCATGACTCCCATGACTGCCCCCATCCATTGGATCCGCGCCTGCAGGTGCCACGATATCCGCAACAAATGACTGATTCTGTCACTTCGCCGCAACCAAACTAAATTTGTATTCGCTGTGTAGGAATCTGTGGCCAGCAATCAAGTGTGGCACAGTTATTTTTCGAAATATGGCCAGAATGGAAGCTGCGTTGCAAGCAATCCGTGAGATGTTATCCGCTCTCTTTGCGTGCAGTTCTCTTGTCGAGTCAGCAAGTGCAGCTGCTGTCTCTCCACTTGAATCGTATTGCTAAATTTTCTGAATTCGGTGTATAGCCCACAAAAGAGCCGTTGTAGCCCGTTTGAATGAATCCCCAGCATTTACAGCTATTCTCTGTCTCCCTGTTTTCCCCTGCCATTGCGAATAATGAGAAGAAAACGGGATTCGATTTATTCGTTTGAAACTGCTTTCAAATACTCTGTTACTTTTTCGAGGTAGAGGCTAGCGTTAGGTCAACGGAAACATTATTATAAGAGCATAGCTCTACCATTTACTTTGATAAACAGCACATACCTGTTTCGTTTCTATGAAGGTTAAATGAACGTAAATCTTCGACGTTGCGAATAGTTTTTAATTACATATGTAATGACTGTTGTAGAAACACTCTGAGACATTTATTTTACTTGAATGCTATACTTCATTCGATAAATCTGCAACATAAATTACTGAAGGTAATTAAAAAAATAGACTTCATCATCCCGACAAAATGTGGTCGGCCGGCCGAAGTGGCCGCCCGGTTCTGGCGCTGCAGTCTGGAACCGCGAGACCGCTACGGTTGCAGGTTCGAATCCTGCCTCGGGCATGGATGTGTGTGATGTCCTTAGGTTGGTTAGGTTTAACTAGTTCTAAGTTCTAGGGGACTAATGACCTCAGCAGTTGAGTCCCATAGTGCTCAGAGCCATTTGAACCAAAATGTGGTCGTCTGAGACGGAGCACAATTTCAGATTGTACAAGAGTAAGGACAGAAATGGATAAGTGGATTTCGAAGGGAGCAAACGAGGATACACCCTAAGCGATTTAGGGAAATCTTGGGAAATATGCATTTGTATAACCGGTCTGGGATTTGAACCGCGCTTCTCTCGAATATGAGTACAATGAATTTGTTATCATGCCACCGTACATAACAAGGTACATTACAAGTCGCTAAGTAATTCTGATTTTTCATCATCATGATCCAAAGAAACTGAGTTTCATTGATGTGGAAGCTGTTTAGCGTTTTTTCCTGCCCTTGTGAAACGCCCGTTTAGCAATGATTTGCGACGCCACGTTAAGCTTGGAGCTACTATGAGCAGCAGTCTGCAACATCCGACATCGGGGAAAACCATGCTTGACATCTTTCTCACGCTTGTTTTATTTGCTCAGTGCGTATAGAGGGGCAGCCGTGATTTTGTACCGAACATCCAGCCATGCAATATTCTATTACGAACAATTAAATTTTAAAGAACACAGAAAATGTTGTGGGGAAGGCGAACCAGAAGCTCTGTTTTATTGGCAAAAAACTTAGAAGATGCAACAAATCTAGGAAGAGACTGCCTACGCTACGCTTACTACGCTTATCCGTCCTCTTTTTGAAGTACTGATGCGCGGCGTGGGACTCTTATCAGATAGAACTGACCGAGTACATTGGGAAAGTTCAAAGAAGGGCAACAGGTTTTGTATCATTGAGAAACAGAGGAGAGAGTGTCACGGACATGACACAGGATTTGGTATCTCCTCACGAAATTTCAATCACAAACTTTCTCCCCCGAATGCGAACATATTTTGTTGACGCTGACCTACACAGTGAGATACGATCATCATAACAAAATAAGCGAAAACAGAGTTCGCACGGGAAGATGTAGGTGTTTGCGCTGTTCGAGAGTGAAATAACAGAGAATTTGTGCGAACGTGGTTCGTTTAACTCTCTGCCAGACACTTAGGTGTTATTTGCAGAGTAGCCATGTAAAGTAGATGTAAATGTAAATGTAGGCGGACGTGGGAATGCAGGAAGTCTGACATCAGTTATCCTTCAGATTCGAACCTGGTCTGCTCTGGACCTCATTTCTATGGAAACGCAGTAACCTTTGTTCAAGGCAGTTAATTAGTCCATATTTTCCACGTAGCGCAGTTTCAACCCCTACAGTATACATTTTTTGTACTTATCACCCGCTAATAGTAAGGTAATTAATTTACTCGTCTCTCCTCTCTGAGCTGCAATAACGATAACCAACATATCAGTAACAAAATCATTCGAAAGTAAATCAAGAAAGAGAAAAAGAGTTACGCGACTGAACTATTTCCTTCAAAAAATCATTTGGGTACTCTACGGCGGGGTATGCATTCAGTAACCGACATTAAGAACTTATCCTAGACTGCGTCTACGGATGCATAGGCCAATTTTTTACGAAGGTTATTCGAAAAATTCCATGAGAACCTTTGAGAAAAGTTTATCTTTGCATCATGCTGGAAAATTTATACTGTAACAGACTTTTGCTGGCTTTATCACTGTTTCATGTAACAACACTGGCGACAACATGTGGAAGAATGGATGCAGAAACTTGCAGTTCTCACTCATTCCAGCCTCAAAAAGAAAATAAACAATAATTGTCATCAATTCTGTGGAACAAATATGCACGAGGATACAGCGCATAACGTTGACAGGAAAAAATATATCTATATAATGTCCATTCAGTTCTGTGCATTTGTGCCACTATTTAATGTATTTTTCTGTTCGCTTAGGTGGGATATTTTAATTCTGTGAAATGCTTATTTACAGCACAGATACCGTCTTTACTCGGCAAAAATTGCCTCCTTTCGAATCACGACTTGGAATAATGTGGCAGAAAAAAGTCGTATAAGACCAAATATGTGGAACAAAGCATGATAGGCACCTAATTATAAGTTCATTTCATGTTTATTTTTCTTTTTAACATCGTGATGGTGGACATACGAGCAACCGCATTGTACTGGCCCAAGAGCACAACAGTATTTTTTTTTATTAAGATAGTCACTAATTATTCATTAAAATGACCACATTATCGGTTTTAGCAAGTGGTTGTCATCAACAAACGTGGTATGAATATTCACAAAAATTTCTTCTAAACCTAAAGAAAATAGTACTGTAAGCACATATAGCATCGGCAATGGTGAACACATGTTTCACAAGTAAACTTGCATGCGACAGTGTCGATGTTGTTAATATATACAGAAATATTTTTAGCCTTGGACTAAAATTTTTGTGACTATCAATAACACATCTGTCGATGGCAACGTTTTGATGACATCAGCAAAACGTTAATTACAATAATTAGTGCCACTAGGTAAATACCTATTTCTTTTACTGAAGAATTTGTGTATCGCGGGACTTCCAATTAACAAGAATGAGTCCTTACCAAGGGCCTTGTCTACACTTAAGTATTAATAACTTCTTTTACAATTCACAATCCAAACGTTCCAAAAATATTGTATGATAAGCGTCATTTCCTTTTCCAAATATTCCGTCGTGCTGATACCAGTCGTCTTGACGTCTCCAGCCCATACCATAATTTCCACTTATTTTGGGGCAATGAAACCTTCACGAACCAACCCTTTTGGCTACAGTTTTGTTTTTGGGGTGCTACTTCGGATCCATGAAGAATTTGCTTACACTTTTATGGACACAATTTTGTAATGTGATCCTTCCAGTAATCTGGCCCATACCTCACTCAACTTCAAAATGAGTAGATTATACCCAGTGTAATATGTACCTACATTCCTCAAATGCTTACAATTTCAAAAATGTCATGCATCGTATTTTATATCCCTTTGCCAAGGATTTCATTAACCGATTCTTCAGAAGACCTTCACTCGAATATCCACGAAGTGCCAAATATTTAGTGCACATACGACAACACAAAATTTTAATTTAGAAACTGATCTGAGTGCTCAATGAGAGTCCTCTTCATATGCACTCAAATCAGGTATTATTTGGGTCGCCATCCCCTTTTGATAAAGATAATTGATGTTTTATTGCTTTAAGCGCCGTGATTCTTCTTGCTCACACTCCTTCTTTCTAGATTGGCAATTGCGTGTAACTTAGAATATGCTCTACGTGATGGTAAAGTTTATTAACGGGACAGAAAATACTATTAGTAACGCCATTTGTTGTCCATGTTATCTGTCCTTTTTTCATAGACCAACAAACTGTTCATTTTCGTATGCCATAACTTTTAAGTAAACTACTGACTACCTAGGTCTTCGCATTTTAAAGCCTTACTCCCTATGATGAAATTAATACTCATTCCAGTATTTCTAAGAATAGTTCCACGAGTGTATCCATCTTAACGTCTGTCCACGATTGCTGCTAGAAATGAAATCTCGTACTCGACTGAGCCTCAACACTATGCGCACAAAACCTTTTGTTGAGTTCAGAGCGGCAGTTTTCGTTGTTATCTTAACTCGCTGACGCCGTTGCGTGAAGAGCCTCCTACACACGCACTGATAATTGAGAGAAGTGAGACAACACCAAGTTTACACATTGCATAGTACTTGTCTTTATTCATTCCTATGAAAAGCCTGGCGTCGACAACTGAAAATTGATGTTTGGGATCCGTTTGACAGTTTGAACAAAACCAATTTACCAAGTACGCTCTTACCACTTATAATGGCTATTAAGACAACATTATACTATTTCACAAAAATTTACTTGAGATCTCACATCACTCTCTTCTGTTGACAAAGTTTCAGGCTTACGCGTTACCAGTAAAGGAATGGGACCAGTCGCCGTAAGGTAATTTGGCGGTTCGACCTGGGAACCACGAGGAAAGCTATAAATCTCCACTGCTCCTTTGAATCGAATCGCGGGTGCAGTTTTGTTTCTATTCTGCACACACATATCCACATAGAATGCCTACGGAGCTACAGCACACGTGTTATTTTGAGCAGACATAACACCCTCGCGCTAAGTTTGAAGGCTGAATAAGAAGTGTTATCTGCAGCGAAGTCAGGTCGAGAGAAGCGGATGGGCTTGTATCCATCGCGCATTCCGTCTTCCGAGCTCCGGTTGCAAGTCATGTAGGCCACTCGGCACCCAGGAGATCTCTAGAAAGCCATTATTAAGAGATAACTGTGTCAGATATTGACAAACGTTTCAAAGGAAGTCCATAAATCAACGGATATATAAGAGCGCACTGAAGTTTCAGACACTGTCTCAAGAAAGTATTCTACTTCCGACGTGCCGTGATTTATGAACAGTTCATTGGCTACGTATTTGAAAAGATATCTACGTTTGTCAGAGAAGCGCTCGCGAAAAAGAAATAATCCAGCTATAAGGCGAGCCTGATCACTGTTCTTCGGAACGCTTTGATTCTTATTTGTATTTTTCTCCAAGGTAGTAGAACAGCCAGGAATACAGTAGTACATCGGTTAGCGACTACCATCTCTTTCAGAATTACCGTAACTAAGCAAAATTATCGTCGTCCAATTTTTCCCAGCTTCCTCTTATTATCCGCACTATGTGTAAAAATACTGGATAAAACTCATTTAGAATCTCTTGCAAATACGTTAAACATAATCATTTTGTGGTCGAAGTTATTTCCTTGGCCGCGTTTGCTACCTAATACGTAAACAAGAAATGTGGTTTTGCGTTAAACAAACACAATTTTTCTTCTTTTACCACCCCTACGTGTCTCGGAGAAGTTTCTCTATCTTCAATGGATATTATTTGTTAACTGTTGAACAGTATACAAAGAATTTGGGCATTACGATATTTTCCAGTTCTTGAGATTACATTTACATTACTATAACTATTGACGGAAATATTAACATGAAGAATAAATATATACTCATTATTACATATCTATGTTCACAAGTCTGTTAAGTATTCACAGCAGAGCTACAACTATTGCCTTCCAGTGTGTCATCTGCAAATTAATAAACGTTTGTTATTGTTTTGTTATGTAATTTCTCACAATATTTTATTTATTTAGTTATTTTAATTTTTAGGCCTAATATGATATCTTTGTCTTTTTCTTTCTGTAGCACTACTGTCGTTATATTACGTTGTTTTGTAAACAAAGATTCGCTGATTTACTCTTTGATTAGTATTTTTTAGGTTACAGTATTATTTTTCGAAACTTCTCTTGAAATGTATGCAAACTGTGATTAGGCTGTATGAAACGTTGATTGGGGAGGGGAAGCAAACTATATATGTAAAAGTGTGTGCTTACATTTTGTAAGTAAAGAGTAAAAAAAGCCGATCTTTATTTACATAATAACGTAATATAACGACAATAGTACTACAGAAACGAAAAAAATGCGATCATACATCAGGTCTAAAAAATAAAATGAATAGAAGTTATGAGAAATTACGTAACAAAACAGTGACAAACACTTATTTCTTGCACATGACTTACTGGAAGGGAATAATTATAGCTGTGTTGCAAATACCAGACAGACTTGTGAACATCAATATGTAATAATAAGGTCTATATTTATTCTTCATGTTAGTATTTCTGTCAATACTTACAGAAATGCAAATCTGAAAAAAATAGTAATTATCATAATGCATAAATTCTTTGCATATTTTTCAACCCACCGAAGATCGAGAAACTTCTCTGAAACATGTATGGATAGTGTTAATATGTGTTAAATATAATTTATCTAGTATATTTGTACAAAATAGGAAATTAATAAAATGTATTGTTCATGACGACAGTTTTTAGGTCTCAGTGTTTATCAGTTCATCTGACTTCTCTTCAATTTGTTTCTTCTTTAAAGTATTTCTGTAAAACTGTGTGAAGTTTCTATTAAACACATCTGCAGGTCTGATAACTTTATGTTTGTTTGGATGCCTTTTGATAGATACAAACTGAGCGTACCCCTAATTTTTCAAACTATTTATATTCCATAAGCCACAGTAGTATTCATTCTCTCCACCCTCATCTTTGTATGAAAGTTCCTTCTCTTCATAATGATACGTGCAAAGTGCTTTCGGCTCGTCAGCAATCAATTTCCAGTCACAAATATCTATTATTTCTTCAATTCTTCGATTTCTCACTATATTTCCAAGTTACGAGTATAAACAGCATCGAAAATATCACGTATCATTGTGTGTCGTTAATCTTAATGCAGTTTCTCCCTTGAAGCTGTTGGTCATTATCTCTTGTCAAACCTTTATGCTCCATCCAACTGCTAAGATAGTGTGATATCCTTACTTCTAAATTTATCTTACTGTCCTCTTGATGACCTCACACATTTCACACCTCACACCTGGTAAAATGCGCCGTTGTATAAAATTAAAATTTCACTGTTAATAACTGTTGCATGCATTGATAAGAAGATGGAGGTGTTGTCTTGGGATCGTAGAATTCCGGATTTTTTGTCGATTTTACGTCCGTATAAGGAAGAATATGCAGACAAAATCAGTGTCGTACATCAATGTACGTCTACCTTGTCTTTTCAACCAAAAACTTTTCTGGTAGAGCGAAAGTACTCACACAGTCAAAAAACCTATTACGAATGCAGACATCTTACTTTGAGGGTTGTGTGCGGCAAATTACAATACAAAATGTATAGAGAAAAACGAAACGATTGAGATCCATTAATTTCAGTTACCTAATTTAACAAAAACGGGTTTAAAGTACAACAAATAGTAATAAGAAAATGCATTTCTATTATATAAAACAAGAATCCGCTAAATTCATCAGTAATTTTGAAACTGTAGCTTTAGAAAAAAAAATTGATATCGGCAAAAATTCCCGTACTTAACTAAATCGCAGTTAGCTATGTTCGTTGATTAGTGACTTTTTTCAATTATTGTACGAGATTTAGAATAATTGAACAAGAGTCTACATTTTAAATGCGCCCACTAACGTTGCTAAAAACCAAATTTCATGGTCGATGTGTTCCAACACTATGTCAACAAAACGGTTGCTAACTGCAGGGTGGCAGTCTTAATTATTTGTCCCCATAAGTAGCTCTAGCTATTGCCTGAAAAGGTACCTATACACACATTTATAACGGAATGGTTTGCGACACCGGTAACTTTGCACACCGCCTAACACTTGTTTTTATCCATTACTGCGAAAGATTAATGCCGATTGCTGAAAATTGACGTTTTAGATCCATTTGAAATTTTGAAAAACCCAGTACCAGAATCGCGCTTACCAAGGATCCTGTCGATTTTCGTGTTTCCATCGATGACAAAATTCTCACATTTCTCGTGATGTATGGTCTTAATTGCTTTGGATTTGAAATGTTACCGTACCTGCTACAAAATTGTAATACACTTTACCACATGGCCAATATATCCTGTTACCGCAATTTTTTCCTTTGACATTGAGTTCATTTAAGACACGACGACCTTTAATTTATGACAAGTATGGACAGTAGCAGGTAGTGGCATTTTGAATAAAATTTACAGCATTGTTGTGGATAAATTTAAGAAGGCGGCACAGAAAATTTAGATACGGATCATTGTGCTGGTATTCAAGCCAGGCCTTCGCGATCAGAGGGCACAGGTTTCTTTTTTCGTCCAGTGGTCAGTAACGAGCCCTGACCGTACTGGAATTGTACTTCTACATCGCGGAAGCGGTACATCCAATTTATATTCATTGTAACTGGGAGGAACGTAATCTAATTATCAGTGCCACGCATGTTCGTTGCAAATGAGGCTATTGAGAGCATTGCTGCAGTTAGGTGTTGCGAATGCTGCTCGGAGGGAAAGCTGCAACGCCTTTTTGGCTTATTTGGTGTAGATGTTGGCACTGGCGGTGACTGCTCGTCCGTGTCAGAGCTTGCACTCTAGAACGGTAGGGAACACGACCTGCACACCCCGAGCATATCCCAGCTTCACTTGCGTTAAATCGGAGGGTCAATAAGGCGCTTATCCATCTTTAAAGCACTGATGATTCACTTTATTAGAACCGTTTCCCATGCGTGACGGCGGCTGTCGTACCTAATAATGTATGTCCGCGATCTATTCTGGCGAAGTAGGAACTGACAGGTGACCTGTACACTTCTTCCCCGTAAATGTCATTTTTAACACTCGTTTGTTCGTGGATCATGTCTGAGACGCATTTTTCATTTCTGATTATTTAAAACGAAATCTAAATTACGATAGTCTCGGACGGAATGAAAATTCAGGATTAAATGTACAGAGGTCGAAATACGAAAAACACATCTCATAAGCATGCCAAATGTGACGTAGGAAACTCGTTGGCATTGAAAACAGCTTTCAGTCGTCTCGAAATAAAACAGTACAGGTCCTGTATGGTTCATCAGATCAGTTTACGGCTATGGAGGCAGATAGCGATCACGCGCCTTTCTCTCCCAAATGAACCACTAAGTCGTACTAATATTGAGATCGGTGACTATGGTAACCTGGGTAGATGCGATAATTCATACTCGTGCTCACAAAACCAATCCTGGGCGATCCAAGCTGCGTAAACTGGGCCCTGTCGTCTTGGAACACAGCATCACAATTGGGGAACAAGCATTGTACCACGGGATGGATCCGATCAGCCAAAATAGTCACACAGTCCTTGGCAGTAATGTGACCTTGCTGAGTAACCACGGGTCCCATGGAATACGGCAATATGGCCGCCCATGCCATCACCGATCCCCTGCCAAGTTTCATTTCTTTGGATCTAAACTCGCCGGAAGTTGGGAAAATTGTGAAACAAGACTAATCCCATCAAATGACACTCTTATATTGTTCCACAGCCCAGGTTTTATTCCTTCGGTACTATGTTTTCATGCTACGGGTATTTGCAGTATTGATGAGTGGTTTTATAATTCCGGCTCGTGCTGTAGTTCCCTGCTTCTGGGGATCCCTTTGTGTTTTTTAGGTGCTCGGAGGAGGTTCCGCGAGTGCGACATCTACTTTTGCAGCGACTTTTGCATGTGTCGTTCTCGTCACAATCCTCTTCATCGACTGTCTGTCACGAACACTCAACACACACTTTCAGCAGCATTCTGACTTAGTGGGTGATGTTTTTTCGCCTTCCCCATACGCGGTAAAAATCTTCGATACGGTGCCTGTTGAAACACCATGTACATGTGCTACTTTGAGTATGGGAGTACCCACAGCAACAGCACCAACATTTTGCCCACGTTCGAAGTCCCTTAGCTCCTACATAAAGCACTCACAAGCACACAGAACACTATGCTGACCAAGACTGACACTTGCACTGTAGTAAGGACATTGCACACGTGCCGCTCGTGGTCAAATACAACAGAGCAAACTGTAGGCTTGACTCTCATCGCCATTTATGTTCAAGCATGCATTTCTCGCAGTGTTTCCGTATTTCTATCGAATCTCTGCATCAGACTTAACGAATTCTTTTTCCTTTCAAAATCCACTGTTATATATCACAAAAACAAATCAAGCAATGAAACAGGTATTAAGAAGAAACAAAAGCATGAAATTCACTAACATTACGCGATTGAATGTGGTGAGAATAGTTTCCGTTCCGATGTTAGCAGATGACGCCATTCCCGCTCTACCCATCCCATCTCACCCCCTTCGCAACGTCAAAGTCAAAACTTCCTTCCCGAGAAACCGTGACGTTGTAGTTCCCATTCCGTTCCGTTGACAACATGTGTAAATACCGCCATTTGAGATGCATCGAAGTATGTTTTGATGTCACGTTCGGTAAAGTATGAATCTACTTTTATCCGCCGTTGTGATCCATGGAAGTAAACGGTGGTCCTTCTTATCAACACATTGCTGCCTGCGGTAATTGACTCTGGCGGAGGGGGCATTTGCCGAATAGCGGTGCTTACTCAGACGGTGACACATGAAATGCCCATTGCCTTCACGACCACATAAATGGAGCGTCGTAACATAAATGGAGCGTTCTATGCTTGAGGCACGCACGTTTTTGATTTGATCAAATGGTCTGCTATCGTGCGTCTTGTCCATCTTGCGTTCGACTGTCACGCCGATGGCCGGACAGCGACTGACGATATGATCCGCCGAACTATTCACACGTGGCAATAGGAGCGTTGACTCTGCACGACACTGCAGGCTGAATACGAGCCTACGACCCCCACTGGACGAAGCAGAGGCGCTATCTTGAAACTTTGCGACATTTCCATTAGAATTTGCACTTTTCTTTCCTGCTACCCTATATAATTTATTTTGCCTCAGAATAGTTTGGTTTAAAAGGCGAAAACACGGATGTGCGATAGGTAGACGCGATTCGTTAATTACCAGGAAAGCAAGAAGCAGTGGTTGAGCTTCTGAGCTTATCTCTAGTCGCCTATATGGAGACATCAGCAGTATTTAACAACCAAATTTAATATGACGTTTCGAGATGTCGACGCACAGTTTGATTATCAGAAACCGGATTTATTTGTACACTCGGTGAAATTTTGCAGATGAAATTGCGTTTAGCACCGGCATTCGAATCTTCCCTCTCCGGCACGAAAAGACCACGTTAGGTTTTTTGGACATATACACCTGTCCTTTGTAGCGCGTGTGGCAGAAGGTACTTTTCGCTGTACCGTATGTTATCGTTTCTTCCCTTTCATCCACAGACGGAATGCAGGATGAAGGACTGCTTATTCATTTCTGTACGAGCTCTTACTGGTCTAGTTTTATGTTCACGGTCTGCGCGGTAGTGATACGAAGCGGCAAAAGAATATGAATTTTCAGAGTATCGGCTCTCAGAACCGGCTCATAGAATTTAATAATCCGGTATTTGTGAAAGATTAGGCATATTTCTTCGAGTGTCAGCCATTTACAGTTCTCTATCGTTTCTGTTGCGTTCTGTCGCGAGTCGAACTAGCGTGGGACGATTTGCGAGGACTTAGTTTGTAAATAATGACATTACCTTAACATTTGACTGAGTATGAATCCTACACACACGTAGCTCATTTACTGTTATCCAGTATCCTATCGAAGAATTGAAGCTTTCCATTCGATTTAGTTATAACTGAGCACGTTTAATCATTGAACTTTGTATTCGCACACACTTATTTCCAGGTATCTCTATGGAACGCCTCGCTTTTATTGTGACTTAGTAACCCTTAAGTCAGACGCTGCTGAAATCTTAAGTTTTGTATAGTAAGCCACTTTAAATTTCTATGCATTAAGAGCTAACGGCCACTCTGTGTACTAGACCGACAGCTTATCAGGAGAGGAGGAGGAGGAGGAGATTAGTGTTTAACGTCCCGTCGACAACGAGGTCATTAGAGACGGAGCGCAAGCTCGGGTGAGGGAAGGATGGGGAAGGAAATCGGCCGTGCCCTTTCAAAGGAACCATCCCGGCATTTGCCTGTAGCGATTTAGGGAAATCACGGAAAACCTAAATCAGGATGGCCGGAGACGGGATTGAACCGTCGTCCTCCCGAATGCGAGTCCAGTGTGCTAACAGCTTATCAGGATCCAATTGGCTGTTAATATAATTGTTGCCTCTTAATGTTTGCTGAAAGCTTATAGCACCATTCGTGAGTAGTCCGAGATTACAACTAATGCTATCGGATAAGACGCAGATTTACATATAGTGGACAGAAATATGGAAACACCACAAACGCAACATATTACCATGCCGAATTCAGTGTAGAACATCCGCTGGTTTACAAAACAGCTTCCAGTCGTCTCGGAATGGATAAAAACACGTCCTGTATGGTTTTCAAGCGAGTCTTGTAGCATTCCTCCTGCGAGTTCTGGTAACGGTGTTGGGGCTGGATAGCAATCACGCATTCTTCTCTGAGGCAGACCACATAGACACCATAATATTGAGATCTGGTGACTGTGGTAACCAGTAGAGATACGACAATTCATCCTATTGCTCATAAAATTAGATCTGGACGATGCGAGCTGCGTGAACAGGAGCTATGTCATCTTGAATCACAGCATCACCATTGAGAAACAATCACTGTATCATGGGATGGATCTGATCAGCCAAAATGGTCACAAAATTCTTGACAGTAATGCGATATTGCAGAGTAACCATGGGATCTATTGAATACCACGATATTGCTGCCCAAATAATCGCCGAACCCACGCCATGTTTCACTCTTGGAAGTAAACTCGGCCAGAAGTTGTAAACATCGTGAAACAAGACTAGTACGACCTAATTACATTCTTCCATTGCTCCGTAGTCCATGTTTTATGACATCGGTACACTTTCTGTTATCGGCATTTGCCTCACTGATCAGTGATTTTTCGAATTCCAGCTCGCCCTGCAATTCCATGCTTAGGAACTCCCGTTGTGTTGGTTTGGTGCTGACAGGATCCGTGAGTGTGACATTCATTTCTGCAATGATTTTTGCAGCTGTCGATCTCTTATTTTTCGTCGCTATCCTCTTCAACGACCGCCCGTCACGATCACTCAACAAACACTTTCGTTGACGTTGTGACTTAGTGGGTGATGTTTGTTCACTTTCCCTGCATGTGGTATAAATCTTCGATACAGTGTCTCTCGAGACACCAAACACCTCGGCTACCTTAGCTACGGAAACACGGTCGAATTTACTCAGCTCCGATGTAATGCACTCACAACTACACACAACAGTGTTCTAAACACAGTTGACACTTGCAACGTATTGAGGAAATTGCGCAGGTACTCTTCGAGGTCAGATACAATAATGCAACCCACAAGCTAGGCTAGCATCTGCATTTATGTTGGAACATGCATTTCTGACGATGTTTCCATATATTTCTCCGACCTCTGTATAGCAAAAACATTAATGGTTGTGTTGCACACTAGATATTGCTTCTGTGTCCTGTGACTGATTCTGCATTCGGGTTAACGTACTGTCAAAGGCTTTCAGGTCAGTTGCGCCTCCTGATTTGATACTTAATATCGCACACTAACAAGTTATTTTTAGAAGACGCTGATGCGACACGGAGGACAAGTTTTACAAATCGTGACAAAAAATAAAAACACATACAGCCGTCCTTATGATTTTCTTTTATTTTGTCGCTACCAGTTCCGACGCTTCATTGCGTCATCTTCAGGCTGTTTTGATGCGGTAGAGGTTGATACGATCCCCATGCATAACCCATCAGTTGCCAGAATTACTGGATTCGCAGATAATGCGAGTGCTGACACATTATCTGCGAATCGAGAAATGCGGCAACTGATGGGTTATGCATGGGGATCGTATTAACCTCTACCGCATCAAAACAGCCTGAAGATGACGCAATGAAGTGTCGAAACTGGTAGTAACAAAATAAAAGAAAATCATAAGGACGGCTGTAGATGTTTTTATTTTTTGTCACGATAGTAAACGGCCGTCGTCACAGAGACGTCTGCTAAAAGTATGGACATGCAAAAGTTTTACGAATGTCCAGAAATGATGGAGCCTAATTGCACAGAGAAAATTATGTAGCCTATAAAGAATATTTCGTACGTTACTTTTCGGAATCTGATCCTAGAAAATAATAATCTTCAACAATAATCATTAAAAAAAGATGGCTTTCGAGCTTTTTCTAATTAACTATATTGTTAGTTTGTTGGAAAATATGCCTTACAAGGAAGAACGAGCGATATTTATTTTAAACCGTGTGCTCGTGAAGTGTGACGCGCGTAATGGCACCTGTGTACATGGAGTGCGTCGCATTTACGGAACTGGTGCAGCTGCTATGCATGACTTTCATTTCCGTGAAGCAGGACGTACTAGGGAACTGAATTCATTGACAATGCTAATGTCGCCTTTCCTAGATAAACACACGCGTCGCTCTCATTTGCATGCGCTGTTCTTTGGGAGCCGACCGACTCGAGGCGTTCATTTTCTGTTCCCGTTACGCTATACCAGCTGTTCCGCAAGTGTGTTCTATTCGCACGTTTCTGTTACTAGTAAAATAAGTCGGTGTTTGCAACATGCACCTCTCGTCCAAATACATAGAAAGATGTACATCACAATATATCAGATAAGAAAACAGATCGCAGACAGCAGAAAATGAATGTGAATAATATGACCCTAGTTAATCTTTGGTAATAGACTCCTGAAGAGGTGGAAGTATTTAGCTATCTATGAATAGACATCGCTGGAAGATGATGTATCCAAAAACATGAATCTTGAGACCGGAAGAAGATTTATGACTGTGCATGTTTGGAGCTCAGCCTAGTATAGGTGCGAAACAGGGACAGTGGAGAAGACATAAATGGATCAGTCTCAAGTCTTTGGGACGTGGCAGTACAGGAGACAGTTCACGATCAGATGGATTGCTCAAGTAAGAAATACAAAAGCCTTGCAATGACTGAGTGAGAAAACTCGCCTAACAAAGAACATCTAGAGATACACATATTACGACATGAGTAACTGTAAAAATTGTAGCTGAAGGGGTTGTGAAAGGGAAGATTCAGAAAGGCAGAGCATGTAAGGGAGATCTTTAATGATGCAGCATAAGCCAATTCTGCTGATCAAATGAAACTATATGGTTCCAGAGACGATTTCAAGTCTCAGACATCTATGGTGTATATACGCAAACTAAATCAATGAATGAAAATTTATACCAAGGCCAGGATTCGAACCTCGGTCTGCCACTCAGTAGGCAGATGCGCTAAGCACTATACCACCCTACAGCTGCACGGTGTACCGTAACTCGCCTCCGTTCTCGATCCAAATTCTCATTCACATCTCAACCCGCTTGGTATTCCCCCTAATACCAAGTGGGGCTGGGAAAATACCAACTAGGCTGATGCGTGAATGGGAACTTGGATCCAGGAGGGATATATGCTAGGGTAGTCTGTGCAGTTGCGCAATACCATCGTGTCAGGGTGGCATCGCAGGGTTCGGATCCCGACCTTGGTACAAATTTTCATTCATGTATACATGTACATGAATTATACTGATACTGAAATGAATAGGATAGCTGGGAAATGAAACGAAGGAAGAACTGCGTAAAACCAACCATGGGATGAAACACATACTGAATTCCACGATCAGGCCCCGAACGTAAAGCAACATCGACCGGCCGCCGCGTCATTCTCTGATATGTAGCTTCATGCGAATGCGTAATAGATGGGCATCGAGTCAGTACATCGCTCTCCCACCCGTTGTAAAATTTTCAAACCTCGGAGTCGCCACTTTTCATTCAATTGTCTCGTCATCTGGCATCACCAGGTCGGCATCACCCAATTCCAGTCCTCCCAACAAGGAAAAATTCCTGGAAGTACCGGGAATTCATCCCTGTTCAGGCGTGCCGACCACTCGGCGACGGAGGTGGACCAACCTCGAGATTATTGACAGAAATCAGATGTCAGTATCAGGTAAAATACCTTATTATGAAGATCAGTCAATAAATGATCCACTATCTACTATAGGATTTCGCTGTCATATGTTAGAGAAACAATATTTGTTTGCCAGGGATGGAGGATTGGGGGAGGATTTCTGACCAGTTAGAGTTTGTAAACGCCACTCGATCGAAAGTTCAGAGATTTCACTAAACTACAGCTTTTTTTCTGAGCAATATGTAAAACAGCGGTGACAAGTTCTGGAGTTTTGATAGCGTTCTTCTTAAAATACCAAGATCGGAATTAGTAACGCTCTCCCAAAAATATGGTCCTTAAAACTATCAAATAAATAAGCATCTGACGGTTCTATGTCAGGACTGTACACTGGTTGTGGTAAATTTCGTCAAATGAGACGTATTTTGTGCATCAAAATCTTGGAGGTTTCATTACAATTTACCGATTTATTTGAACAACGCTGAGAGATCTGGACATCAGTGTTCCTTAAGGAACTCCCACATTGGGACAAAAGAGGACAACATGGTGTGACGTCACTAAAGATGAAAGTAGTCTCTCTCAACAATACAGGTCGCTGTGGAGGAAGTTTCGTATTTTAAGCAGAATATTCGAGTCTTAAATACCTTGACAAACGCAATCTGTTCAGTATACAATCGCGTCAAAAAATGTAATGCAGCAGTACCATCATCAAGGCGTGGATTGATCCTTTTCCTAGTAGAGCGCTCAGATGAACCGTTACATACGTGGTACATATTACTAGTATTGTCTTATTGTAAGAGAACTTTGCATACGTGTATTCGAAAATGAGACTGCATGAGAACTATTAGTTTCCAAAGTGCTGTTAAAAACGAGATTTTAGTGTAATTTTGATTTCAGCCTTGACAGTTTCCAGAGCAACACAGTAGCCGGCCGGAGTGGCCGTGCGGTTCTAGGCGCTCAGTTTGGAACCGAGCGAACGCTACGGTCGCAGGTTCGAATCCTGCCTCGGGCATGGACGTGTGTGATGTCCTTAGGTTAGTTAGGTTAAATCAGTTCTAAGATCTAGGCGACTGATGACCTCAGAAGTTAAGTCGCATAGTGCTCAGAGCCATTTGAACCATTTTCGAGCAACACAGCATACATGTTATATCCGTATGGAAAGTGTGTCATGTGAATATTATTAGTAACACAATATCTACCAAGCAATGGCTTTTCGTGTACATACATAGGTTTCATGTACGGAGGGGAAACAAAATGACCGCAACAGTGTGATCTTTTCTGACGAGTACTTGCCACAGTTTGGTGCAGCACAGCATCCCATTTCGGATTTTCTGACACCACAGATTTATACCCAGGCAACCAATAGCACAAAACACTATTTGTTTGAATCGCATAAAGTACGAATGTGGTTACATCGCGAAGGATGATAGCACCGTGATCTGACCTTTATAATTAACTTTCGTTTGGAAGATTGCCACCCTTATTTTCCATTTTTATTCACATCTTTGCCAGTAGACTAGCAATCCAATATGAGCAGATATTTTAAACGTACCTGTTTTTATTTTTTTTTATTTTTTAGCACAGTCACTTCGACACGAAGTGTTCTCCATAAATTGCCGTACTTTGACGAATCATCGATTATCTGTGAAATAATAAATTATTTCTTTTCATTCTTCTTAACAGTTATTGGTCCCTTCATACAGTTCTGTGAAACTGATTAACCTTTGAAGTCGACGTTTGCCGAATTTGCTTGTTTCCAAAGCGATACACCAACCTCTGCGCAAAATTTTCTTTGTTTAAAAATCTGTAATCTCAGTGACATTTTTAATTAATGTGTTCTCTTTCCTCCCTCTATCGCCAAGCCATCAACACAGCAAGACTCTTACTGTCATGGAACAAATACCAAAAGTGTACGTGAAGGTCAATTTTTCAGCTCCTAGACTAAGTATTTTCGTTATTCCCCGGTACATTGGACATCGTCCGCACACGTAATGTGGGAAAATAATTAATTGAATGAAATAACTGTTTTTGCCAGAAAGTAATTGGCTATCATTCGTTCTGTTCGGCCGGCAGACAGTAAGTGGTCGCGCATAGCGTGACAACGACAGGCCATTATGAATGCAGCTCCTCCGGACACATCGCACCTGTGCAAGAGAAATTGCTCTTTGTTCGCTCATTTGTGCCTCCGCCCTCCGTCCTCCGCCACGGTAGTCGGCAGAGAACGCACCACGCCCACGGTCGGTGTGGGCGCCAGCCAAGTGGACGCGTGGATGTGGGAATTATTATACACATCTCATCCTCAAGCTCCTGCCAGCACCCACGAGTCCCTTATCCGCAACTGCAGATGTTAAAATCTTGTAACCCACCTTTACCCGTTAGGACCGCTATATCTCTGACGATTTGATTACCCACGGCTTGAGTTTTCATCAGCTGGATTCGGACCCCGTAATTTACAGTGCGCCAAAGGGTTAAAGGGTCGCTTCTTGAAATCACGGCATTTCCCCATTGCGACACAGAAAGTTGAACTTTGGCTCAGATGTGCCTACAACCTTTCTCTGCAAAGGCGCAAAAGCGTGGCGCCCTACGGCGTCCCCCTCGAGCTCAGATATGTTATAAATAGTAAGGTATCTACACATGCGAAAAAAAAGAAACGCTAGAGATCAGAAATTCATTTGTCATGTAAGGAGGATTGATGATGATACATTGGTACCAAATTTCACCACATTCCTCCCACCGCCTACGTGGACGTGTTACATGATGAGAGGGTCGTCACACAGTTTTACCTACATCTTACCTCTTCTTTTGATTCCTGTGTGATGAAGGTCAGAAACGCGACGCACAGTGGTGAAATTACACGGTTTTCATATACGTGGCTGAGAGAAACATATGAACACACCGACACTCAGAATCGGCACGAAAAGGCCTCAAAAATTGGCATAATTGGCGTCAACGAAAAACCCCTTACCTTGGGGCGTTCATTTCACACCTTTCGCGGCCGCAAACGACGGCTTGTAGTGCGATGTGCAACAGAAAGGCGTTCTTGACAAACTTTGACACTGCCGCCACCCCCCGGGCGATTCAACTTTTCTCTAAGGACTTTGTGGGGCTGCAGGTTCATTGAACGTGATCCGACCGCTTTTTGGTGTAGTGCGACAGTAATTTTTGCTCTGGTGTAAAAGGTGGAACCACTAGGGACCGTTCAAGACCGTATGACGAAATTTGAACGTCATTCAAAGCAGAAAATGGTGTTTGTGCTTTCTCAGCCCTGCTGTTACGCACTCTCTTGTGGTGCGGACAAGGCGGTGGGGGTTGGGGGAGGGGAGGGGAGGGGAGGGGAGAGGGGAGGATGCGACAGACACATGCGTGAATAAAAAAGGAAAGACACCTCGTCCCTCCGGCCGTTTCCAGTTCGACAACATACCTTGGTGCCACCCATTCACCTTTATTGTGCACTGGAAAAATCTACCTGTACAGAGGCAAACCTTGACCGATTCCTAGGCGCCTACGTGCAGGTAACCCTTTCGAGCACCCTCAGATTCTGCGTGCCCAGGAGCAAGCACTAGAGGAATGGCCTAGCGCCACTCAGCTGAAAGATGTCGAAGGGGTTGCCTGCAGACATCTAGGAACCAGTCAAGGGTTGTCCTTCTATAGACGCATTTTTAAAGTGCTTAACAAAAGTCTGTGGGTGGCACCGATGGTGTTGTCAAAGTTGGGATATTAGAAGGATCCTGTAGCAATATATTTTTTCACACGTGCCACTGTCGCCTCTCCCCTTCAACACGCAAAAGGAGGGCGCAGAACAGGAGCGCTGAAAAAGCAAACACAATTAGCTGCTTCGGATCACTTTCAGATTTAGTCGAATTGTTTTCAACAGTTCCCAGCGGTTCCACGCTGTATGCCTGAGCAAAAATTATGCTCATGCTACACTCCAAAGGAGTCAGATTACGTACAGTGGAGTTGCAGCCCCACGATGCCCTTAAAAGTAGGGTTGAAACGTCTGTGAGATGTCAGTAGGGTCAAAGGCTATCAAGAACGTCTTCCTGCTGCACATCTCATTGCAAACTGTCATTTTCGGCCCAGAAATGTGTGTAAATGAAAGCCCCAAGGGAATAAGTTGTTTTATTGACACCCTTTGAGGCCTTGTTCGTATCGATTCTGAACGGCGGTGTGACTGATATTTTTCTTTCGGCCATCCATAGGAAAGCTTTATGATTTCACTGCTGGGGGTCGTGGTTCTGAAATCGATCACCGAGGAGTTAAGAGAAGTGGAGTGATGTGGGAAAGGGGTGTGTGACGACATTCCCATCGTGTGACACGTCCGAGGTGACGTTGGGCAGAATTGTGGTTAAATTTGTCGATCGTTCGTATCGTCATTAACACACCTTACATCTCACATGAACTTCAGAGCTCTGGCTTTTTTTTTTTTCGCATGAGTGGGAATCTCTTTATTTGAAGCATCGCCGAGCCCGAGGATGTCGTGAAGCACGCCACGTTTGTGCACAATTGCTCGTACAAAGGGGGGTTGCAGATGCCTTTGAGCCAAATTTTAAACTTCTGCGTCGCAAAGCTGGAAAATGAGGGGATTTAAACAAAATGTCAGTTTAATTCTGTTGCGCAGTGTATATTTCACTGACTAAGAAGAAAAAAGGGCGATAATGATCTCATATTGTTGATGCGTTCTTTAAGCTACTACTACTCTTCCGTGATTACTGAAAAAGAGTTTGTGAAGTGTTTTGTAAAATACTTGGGAGGTCAAATGAAGTCTTGTTACAAGCTATCAATTTTTTCGTAGTTTTATTAGTTATTCAAATGTTCTGTTTATGAAATTGACCATAATGTTAAATCATGTTAACTTGTTGCGCTTCCCAGTGTGTTAAGCATTCCATTGCGTACTTGTAAATATGTTTAAGAGAAAAGTTGATAGACTGACTTATTTTACACTGAACCTGATTAACATCGTATGTGACACACAAACTGGATTCCTGCTATGATGCACCTATTCAAGTGGATGGAGTGTCTTAAAATAGCTTTTCTCTCACTGTGTGGCAACTTTCGATAGTTACGTTAGTGAAACAGAAATGGTTCAGACGTAAGACAGCAGCTGGTATCAAGGATGTACGCGTAATTTTGCGAGAAACCAGAAAGATGGGCTCGTCGCCATCTTTAGCCATTACATACGCTATCCGATCAAATGTATCCAGACACCCCTACGTAATACGAAACTGCCCACTAGATGTCACTAGAGGCGGACCTGCCAGTATGAAAGATGTGGGGAGTACTGTGTTAAATGTCAGTACAGAAGCAGGAACAGCAGGCTGAAGAGCGGTGTACTAAGCTGCTGCCAGCCCGCCATCCTCGGGGGAATCGAATCTCAATAAAGGGGGTAAAAAACCAGGAACAGCAGAATGAGTCGGTCAGGAGAACTCAGTGACATCGAACGTGGCCTGGTTACTTAATGCCATATGAGTATCAAATCCGTCAGAGTCTTTCCAAAACTCTTCTAAAGCTGTACAAGTCCACTGTTGGTGTTGTGACTATGAACTGGAAACGCGAAGGAACAATCACAGCTAACCCAAGACCAGGCATACGTATGCGCTGACGGCAAACAAGCGTCGAGCATTGTGGAGGGAAGTTGTAAAATGTCGTCTAAAGTCAGTGAAAGGAAGCAATTGCGAGTTCCTGAGTGCTACCAGCAGTACGGGTAGCAAAATGACTGTGCGATAGGGAATTAAAATCGATGGAGTAGAACAACAGTTCCCCATAAGCCGCACATTTCATAGTCACTGCTAAGTCACACTTGAAGTAGGGTCGACACTGGACAGTGGATGACTCTAAACAAGTTATTTGTAACGCTGAATCATGCTATACCCCTAAGCAATCCGATGGAAAGGCTTGGGTTTCACGAATTCCTGGAGAACTTTACCTTCCATTATGGGTAGTGCCAACAGTGAAGTACGGAGGTGGTGCTGTTACGATAAGGCGGTGTTTTTCGTTGTTAGGATGTAGTCCCCTTATTGGGCTTAAAACGCTAGAGATCAAAAATGCGGAAGGATACGAACGCATCTTACAGCTTTGTGTACTGTGAACAGTAGAGGAACAGTTCCGAAATATTGATTGTATCAGCACGACAATGCACCCTTTAATAAAACAGCACCTGGGAGGTAATGTTTGTAGACAATAACATTCCTGATGTGGTCTGACCTGCCCAAAATTCCGACCTGAACCCTATGGAACACTTTGGGCTGCGTTAGAACGTCGACTTCACTCCAGGACCCAGCGTCCAACATTACTACCTTCTCTGGTTTCGGCTCCTGGGGAAGCATGTGCTGCCATTCCTCCACAGACATTCAGAAACATGGTTGTGAACATCCCAAACAGAGCTGAAACCATCAAAAAGGCGAAGGGTGGACATACTCCGTATTAACGTTCACTAATAGGTATCCGGATACTTTTAGTCCAATAGTGTACGGCAGCTTTACACCTATGGTGTCCAGAACACTGCACTCTCAAGCAAATATAATGACACTTAGAATAGGTAATAATATGGATATATTCAATAATAATCGTTATTGTTGATCATTTGTAAGGTGAGTAGATGAAAATCTTTGTATTAACGCCGACTCTTAAGTTTTAACCGCAGAGTAATTATCATTGCGGACTTCCGCAGATTTGATGGTGGATATCCACACTAGTTCTAGCCATGACATTCCGTATGCACCACCATGTCCATCCCACAAAACGCTCACCGTTACCTATTTTATACGTAACCATATTTGTGAAGGCCATTCCCGTATTTGCAAGTTTCAACGTAATAGCGTAAATACATTCACTAAAATATATATTTATTAATAACGGTGAGTTTCGGAGTAACTTCTTCGTCTACACGAGACAAATATGGATTTTTAGCTTGTGAACATATATCTCAAAAATAATGTCGTTAGACGTTGTAGAGTGTCGTCCAATTTTCGCTATGTATTATTCTGGTGAGATCTGCGTCAGAGGTGAATGGCTGAAGCGAGCGCCCGCATCTCGTGGTCGTGCGGTAGCGTTCTCGATTCCCACGCCCGGGTTCGATTCCCGGCGGGGTCAGGGATTTTCTCTGCCTCGTGATGGCTGGGTGTTGTGTGCTGTCCTTAGGTTAGTTAGGTTTAAGTAGTTCTAAGTTCTAGGGGACTTATGACCACAGCAGTTGAATCCCATGGTGCTCAGAGCCATTTGAACCATTTTTGAAGCGAGCGATGTGGCACGGTTGGAAGACAGTGGACTCACATTAGGGAACGTCTTGATGTATATTTTCCGTGGTTTCGCACAGTCGCTTAAAGCAATCGCCGTGATGGTTCCTTTCACAATGACACGACCGATTTTCTTCCGCATACTTCCCCAGTCTGAGCTTCTACTCAGTCCCTAATTACCACGTCGTAGACGGGCAGTGAACCCTGATCTTCCATCCTTTTAAACAGTTTAAAGGATCCATATCGTGTGTGACGACATGATCAATGCTTGTGTGTTATAGAAAGGAAATAATGGCGTGGTTTTTTACTATAGACTAATACCGTTCTAACTAGTTGACGCCACTGACGATACGTCATAGCATATGACACTGAACCATGATTACAATGAAAAAGTAACCAAGTTTCCCAACGGGAACTTCATTAAGAACGAAAACCGAAGGAAACATTACACATTCGATTGAAAATCAGCTTCCTCCCCACTGTTGTCATCAAACTGATCAATCGCTGTTCCACGTAACATCATCTCCTCCTATTTCACACTGCCAGGTCTCTTCCAGATGTCTCCATGCATTACGTACTTCTGCCATGTGCCTTCATGCCGCTCCTTTGCGTTTTCTAGTGTTATACGCTTATATTCAGTTGGCTGGTCGTATCGGTATTATATCTGGGAATCCATTCATTTTCATTACACTCACAAACACACCTAGCATTCCAGTCTCTTCACTATTGCATTTGTTTGTGTTCTTCTCACTCTTAGAAAGTATTTTGGTTTTGCGTCACAGGCAGTTTTTACTCTTGAGTTTATTTCTCTTACTGTGCATCGAGTCGTCGCACTAAACTGCCATAAATCCAAAAACTCCTCAACTGCTTGTATGGCTTCATTGTTAATCTGTACTATTTTCCCTTGTCGCTTGGTGCTATTTTATTGGACAAAGATTAATGTTTGTTTTAGGAAAAGTATGATGCTTCTTTTTAGAAGAGGAGTCTTCTTTGTTACAAAAGGCGGGACTTGTTTACTCTAGAAGAAGAATTTCCGGGAATTACTGCAACCAGACGACTTTTATTTTACTCTTCAATTTTTATTTTCCATCACCGGTTTCGTATCGCCTAGCGATTCATCATCAGGTGGTACATATTTATTGCATGATTGCAGCATTGTGGGGGTCGTGAAGTTGTGGCAAAACGTGTGAACGGCAACTTTTAAGCACTGAATATGGCAAGAATTATTCACCGTATGAGATCGATTTCGTTGCGTAACTTACATTTATTAGTATCTGTTGGTTTGCTCTTGGTGCACACGTTGTTTTGTAAACGTAACGTATGATTTCTAGGGGCATTAATTTTACACCACTTCACAAATTTAGCCACAGGTAGCAACTTCCATGTGCTTTACAAAACGTAAATAAAGAAAAGAGCATGATTAAAATAATATTCTTAGAGTCTGTGGTGGAGCAGAGAATTTCTTTGTTCAGGACTTACATTGCATATTGGCGACAGTAAGGATATACCTACTTATATTATATTCATTATTGCAAAAGTAACAAAAACTCGTATTTACATTCCAGACGTGATATGTACTGTTTAAAAATGTATTGAACTACGAGTTTGGATGGTATCTGACCTACAGTTTTAGTGCTTAAATTACGTTTGACATTTATCTTTCTGTTTAACGAACATTGATCGTCACTTATGAAATAAATATTAGAGCTCTGCATGAAGTTTGTGTGTGTGTGTGGGGGGGGGGGGGGGGGGAGGGGGATTTTTCTGGGTCATCTAGTTTTTCAAGTTTAAAGATTCTTTGAAATTTTAAAAGCAGTGGGTTGTTTGCTAAGTCACTTTGTTCGTTTAAGATGGTGTGGGGTGATTTATTGTTATGGGTGAAAATCTGTAACTGTTCAAGGAGATACGTCTTTAATTCTTTGTCTGTAGTGTGTAGGAAATTTAGGTTTGTTTTGATGTTTGTAATTTAATGACTGTTTTGTGCTAGGTGGACTGCAAAACCTCATTTATTTAAATTTTTTAAACGGAGTGTGTTTGTGTGCTCTTTGTATCAAATTGCAAAGTTTCTTCCTGTTTGCCCTATGCAGTAGCAGGAGCAGCTGCCACAGGCTAATTTATATAACCCAGATTTGTGGAAAGGTCGGTTGGCTGTTTTAGTACTATGAACTATTTGTTGTACTTTGTTGTTTCTTATATTGAAACTTATTTTGTCTTTGTGTGGTTTTTATCAGTTCTGGATGTTGATATGAGATGTTACCGAGAAAAGGCATGGAGATACATTTAGATTCTTCTACTAGTGAGGACTGTGTTGTTGATGCTGTTTGCTTGGTTTTTATTTCTTCATCTAGTTTGTCGACTCTGGATGTGTCATAAACATTGTTGTGGGCTACTGGAAATTTCTGGAACCCTTTATTCATCACAGTCGCAGTGTTCTACATTCATAATGGCTAAAAATCTTAAAATTTGCTTTGGAAAAAGAATTCCGTTTGTTTTTTTTTTTTAAAATATCCTGTTTGATATTCCGAAAGTAAATCGTGGTTGTTATCTTACGTTACAAATGAGTACTACCCGTCAAGCGTGAGAAACTAGCTATACAGGGAATTTTCGTTAAGAGGCAGTATGAACTATAAAAGGAGATGAGAGGACTATAAAACGTTAAAAGGCGGTAAAATACCAGACTGAGAATCCAAAGGTCTCGGGTTCTAGCACCAATTAGCTGTAAAAATTTTATGAGTCACTTTTCACTTATTTCAGGTCTGACAATATTTGTGAAAAATGCCAAGCTGGACCATGGTTTGGAGCTCACATTAAACTGTAAGTTACCGAACAACTGGCCAGGTAATTTCATTCAAAAGTCGGAGGAAAGCAACAGCATCTAACTTCTTATGGGACCATGCCTAATAGAGCACTGTGATGTTCAAACCAACTTCGAGTTGATGGCAGTTTTACTTTTTGCTTATATTGCTTATAAGTTACTGTAGTCTTATTATATTTGATTTTAAGGTCTATTGTCAGACTTGCTCTGTTATAGTCGTACGTGAGTTGTAATTTATCGGAGCTGGACATAAACAGTGTATGTCATCAGCAAAATGAAGCTGCTTCAGCTAGGCGACGTGAGTCGTAGCTTTATGGTACACACAGGACTAAAGCAACGTTTAGTGGCCAGATGCGCTCTTTGTAGGACACTAGTGTTAGCATATGCAGCCTCGTCCTTAAATTTATGCGTTTGCGCAACGTCTTAATCAGGATTGCATTATGGTAACGCGGTTTCCTGCGTACGAGATGAGGCAGTTCCGGAAAGGTGACTATTGCGAGCGCGACTCTCATTTCCATGAGCCCCGGCTGCAGTGGCGCATTGTGGACTGCGTGGCGCAGCGCGCGCGTGGGAAGCACGCTTCGACAGCGCCTCGTATATTTGATCTCACCTTTAGCCGCGGAAACCGGGGGGGCCTCGGTGCATACTGCATGCGGCGCAGATTAACCATCAGTTGCTGCGTCCTGGCGCCGTTATTGATGATCCCGCGGACGCGCCCATAAATTCGTTTTGGCCGGCGTACTTTACGATCTCGCGGTCTCCCGCCGATTGCTCTATAAATTTAGGATGCACCGTCGAGCGTGTCTTCTGCCATACAGCTCTATATAAAAGTCCGTGTCGAAAGTTATAATACAATAAATATGGTTATGAAGTGAAATTGATTTTCAAGAGTGATCTAACTAAATATAAAACGGCGGGAAGAAATACGTGCGCGCAGTCTGATGTTTACGATACCCTAAAAACACATAGTCTCTCTCGACTGCAGAAGAAATTTCTTTATTTTGAGACAGCCTTCCGAGTCGAGAATTCTTTTCTTCTGGTGCATTTAATGCCTCTTTACTTCCTTCGGGGGAGTTCATGATTGTAGATGCGTCTACGTAGAATATCTATGGTGGCCTTCAAACCACATTTCAGTATAGACAGGAGAAATGGCTATATACGAATACTGGCAGGAGAGGATCAAATTGGAGATAACCGAGAATAGTAGACACCTGTCTTATATCATACTTTTCGACTTCATGCTATATCTGTATGAGCCATTACGTTGGGACTATACTTCCTCTTCCATATCTCATCTCTGATGGACATAAGAAACATATCGGTTACCAAAGAGCTCGAATTTTTATTCGACAATACAAAGCTAATAACCTCGTGTTACTTTTTACGTTTTTTGTGTTTACCTGTGTCCACAGACCAGCAATATCTTAGAAAGGACGTTTTACGCCTGGACTTTTATTGAAAGCGTTTATTCACCGCGATCGCGATTTCGTTTTGTTTTGCCATTTTGAATTGATAGCTCACTATAAAGCGAGTCAATGTATCGTTCGTTGGACACTGACCTTGTGTCAACCACATTTAAATGTGCCATTTTTATAAAAAGATAGAGGTCATAATTTATATAACGGAACTTAGCACTTCATGCAATAATTGCTGTAGAATTCATGTCGCCCCACCACATAATTTCCACTGTGCGTTTACAACGTGAGACGTTTGTCGAATACCGCACTAAGGCTAACTGATGGAGTATAAATAATTTACTATTTATTATATATACCCAACGGCCTTGCCGCAGTGGTAACACCAATTCCTGTTAGATCACTGAAGTTAAGCGCTGTCGGGCTATGCTAGCATTCGGTTGTGTGACCATCAGGTCTGTCGAGTACTGCTGGCAAGCGGAGTGCACTCAGCACTTGTGAGGCTAACTGAGGAGCTACTTGATTGAGAAGTAGCGGCCCCGATCTCGTAAACTGATATACGGCCGGGTTTACTGACCATGTGCCCCTCCATATCCGCATTCAGTGACGCCTGTGGGCTGAGGATGACACGGCGGCCGGTCGGTACCGTTGGGCTTTCATAGCCTGTTCGGAAGTAGTTTAGTTTTATATATATATATATATATATATATATATATATATATATATATATATATATATATATATATATATTGTTTTCAACAAGGAAGTTCGTAAGCGATTAAATATACCAAGGCCATTGTCATTGTGCCCAAAATTTAAAGTGGTCTCTACAAGAGGTTCGACAGTGGACAACACATATTAACCTTATTCTGCTTAGGAAACACTTTTTTCCTCAGTGACGAGTTATCACAGAATATGATGCCACAAGACTTTAATGACTGAAAATAGTAAAAGTAAATCAGCTTTCTGACATTTTCGTCTCCAAATTCCGATATCATCCGTAACGCAAATATCTCAGAGCTTAGAAGTTTAAGGTGATTTGTACCATCTGTCTTTCAGTTCAGGTTTTTATCAACATAAACACCTAATGGGTTACAATATTCTGTTTCATTTATTGCTTTACCCTCGTGCATGACTTATAATGGTGTGGTCAGGCTTTGTGAGGTATTGGATTGTATGTATTGTGTTTTATCGAAATTCAGTGGTAGTCCATTTGCAATGAACCAGTTAGTAATTTTAAAGAAATTGTTAGTGATTTTTATGCATTAAAGTTACGTCATTAGGCTTGATTATAATACTTGCATCATCATAATCAAAGAGAACTACGTGTGCTTTTTGGATATGTGATGGAAAATCATTTACATATAACAAGAAGAAGAGCAGACCCACCATAGATCCCTGCAGTGTATCTGTAGTGAATATTTCTCATTCTGAAGATGCTGCTTCATTGAATTTCTTAATGTAACATTATTCATCGTTTTAGTAACATAGGATGAGAACAAGTTGCGAATAAGTTCTGTGATGCCGTGATATTTATTCTAATGCGGCAATAGTAATTTAGATTTTCCATTCTTTCTCTAAATTATTGATAGACGAATAGAAGGACGATTCTACTTAAACGCAGTGGCCCATAAACAAAATTACCGCTATACCAGACAAGTCACCTGGCCGTAGATACTAAGTGCTATCCGTGCAAAGGCAGGGCAGGTGGCATACACTGGGCATCATGGGAAACATTGCAAGAAAGGTAAAAAATTTATCTCCAAAATTTTCTAGCGTAAACGGGATGAATCGCCAGAAACTTTCATCTTTTTTATTTTGTGAATGGTTCAAGATATCGAGAAGAGTTTTTCGCCAAATGATGGTACGGAAAAGGCCTCGTAGTCTGATGCGTGAGTAATATTTCTTAATTCTTGGATCAAATGCGATATTGACGCAGGCATGTGTTTGAAACTTGAACGATACATTATTTAATGGCATTTTAAGACTCTTGAAAAGACGTTGGCGGTGACAATTTTCATTAAATTATCTGAGAAATGCGCTAAAATTTAAAAAGCAAGTTAGTCGGAACCGGTTATTGCCTTGTAAACCCTGCTGAATGTGGCTCTCATTCAAGGATCCTTCGTTATACGCAGCAAGAAGCTGGGCCAGCATTATTAAAGTAAAATGTATTCCTTCTTGGTCCTAATTTATATGAGATATAATGTCCGAGACTGATTTTATTCTTGGAGTATAAGTGACGTCAATGCAGTTACTGCGGCGGCAACTTGAACTAACAACAACTGTAAACAACAGACAGTGTTATGCAGTCGACGTGCGGCTATGGTGTGTAAGCATTGTTGTGTCACAGACCGCAATGATGCCACTTCTCGACATAAAGTGGTCAAGACATTCTTCATAACGTTTTGAAGAAGGGAAAAGTGGGTGCAGAATTTGTCCTGCACATCTTGACTCCCGAACAAAAACAATGACGCGTAGACGCCTATTGCGACATGATTGAAGTACAAGATGCAGACAGTTATTTTCTAAAAATAATAATCACGGGTGACGAGACTTGGTGTTACCAATAGTAATCTGCCACAAACCTAGAAAGTGCAGAGGGTCACATAAAAGCCAACGATTTGACATAACCGACAGTGAAGCCATTGCGGCAAGCGAGTTGATCAACTTCCCAGAAAAGTACTTGTGTGAAAGTTTCACATGGTTGTACGAACTTGCTGGGCGTTGTACTCAAGGGGTGGTGGTGGGGGAGACACACTAGGTTTTCTATTACTCCTGTCTTGAAACTTTTTGGACTGATGGTGTAGATACAGTGGCAACTACAATTACTGTAACTGGAACTATTTGTTAACTTCTATTTTAAATGTTTGTACATGATGTTGCTTACATGAACAGCTTTCGTGGAAAAAATAAACAACTGAAAGACTTAATATTGTTGGGGAGTTTGCAGGACAGCCCAACTTGGCGTTCTTTACACCACAACAGCCGATTTTTGTCTCCTAGCCTTTCAATTTTAGCATATTTCGCGGATATTATGCGGAAATTTTCAACTACAACATCACTGTAATCGTTTTCAAGAGCTTTCGAATGTCGTTCAAAAATGTTTATTCATAAAAACCATACTTCCTTTCGGTTGATACAAGTGTTAAGAGTACCACTCACGCAACGAAACCGAAAACCTCATTTCGATATGCTGAACCGTTCACGAAATAGAAGCGGTGCAGATGTTAGCAGCATGTAAAATTTAGCGTTGAGAATGGTCGGTGCATGGAAGAACATGATAATAATATCAAAAAGAACTGCACTTCCTAATGTTCGGAAAAATTCTATTTATTTCGTCACGAGCCGGTTTTCTGCTTCTCAGGCCATCTTCAGGTGTTGCGACATTCATTTGTCACAGGAAGATAGCCTGAGAAGCCGAAAGCCGGTTCGTAACCAAATAAATATAATTTTGCAAAGCATTAGGAAGTTTTTCCCATTTTAATAATGGAAAGATCGTTCCTGATGTTTAAAATAGCTCGATTTAAATTAGCAGACATTATTAGTGGGTTTATCACGCTTCTGATGCGCGATATGTAAAAATTATGACCTGAGTCATGCAAATCGCCATATCTCAGAAGTGATTAAGTACCTTAATGAATCAATCCTCCAAACAGTTCATTAGCTCTCTGTGATTGTTGCATTAGTCTGCTTTCTAATTTATGGTTCGAAAATCTAGTTTGAACGCCAAACAGAGATCAAATATACTTAGTTTGGATTCATTCGCTGATATCCATACATGCAAATGCATTTAGGGTGTATGATGTTAAAGAGCTCAGAACTTCATGGGTAATAATACGCTGAGTATTAAGGATACGTCCTGTACTGTGAAAATAAAGTCTAAATATGAAGTACATATAGGTAGAAGTACGGTGATTCTGGTTTGCAGATTTCTGTCACTAATCAGCCATATGCATGGAATCGATCTTAGCGAATGCCGATACTGCACCACTTAAATCGTACCACAGGTTGCATTGAGTTTTGAGAACCCCCTAGAATAGCGAGCTTATAGTTAATTAAACACTATGCAGAAACTGAAAAAAGAGAAATTGGCATACGGAAAAAATTAACAAAACTGGATCTTAGTGTCATCTACCACATTGCGTATTGTGGTACCTGGAGGCTAGATGTGCAAGTGGATATTGCTTTTATCCGATGTCTGCTCGTTTAGGGTGTCATGACTAGGTAAGCCACGTGAATGGGAGACCCTATATCCTCTTCCCCAGGTTTATTATATGTACGTCCCTTGGTACTGCGCTTTATGCATTCAACACCTGTAACCAAATATCAATTAGAAAAAAATGGTCATAGCCTCATGATTTTCTGAGTTTGTTTACGTGTGAAATAAAAACGTGCCGGATCTCCTACTCGATTACTGCTATTCCTTTCAGGGGCAAACCACAAACCAGTCTACGTGAGACCTAGCATTTACATAGGGTCTGAAACAGGCTCCCATATAAGCACAATGGCTTTTCAGGCGGTAATCGCATAGCGACTATTTCTCCCTGTCCATTCTCCTTTTTCTTTGCCCTGGTTTGTGTACTTATAAATTTTAATCACTCGTCTCATCTGTTTTCCTATTTTTTCTCCTTTCCCCTCGTTTTTCTCTCTTCCTTCGTGTCGACTGTAGTCCCCACAATCCAAATACATACTGATACTTCATACTGTTTTCTTGGCTCTAACGAAATGTAACTTTTACCTAATCGCGGTGATACTATCGCTAGTATACCCGCATCTTTTTTTCCGTTTTTATTCTCATTATAACCGTTGTTACCGTTATATACACGTTCCTCCTGCAAGAACAAAATTTCTATAGATTTTGTCGGGTTCAATTAGAAATTGTCGTCTCTGGATATTACATAAAATGTATCCAAGCCTAGGTCAAGTCGTCCCACTCATTGTCAAAGACTTTTAACATCATATTTGGTCACACAGAGCGCATATCGGTCTTTGCAGATGTCCAAAACATTATCGCTAGCTATACAGCAAAATTAAAGTTACATAGATTACAAGAAACATGCGGATGGTCTAAAAGACTACTTTCTTTGCCGGGGCAACTGAACATAAATCGATAAAACGGCGCAAGAGAACAAGTTGCCTTAACCAGTTTTCCAACATGTATTTTCGACATTTTAGCCTGCTTGCGCTTCATACATCGTGTAATGTAGTAAATACTGACGTATTTTTCACAGAGAGTATATTCGAAAAACAGTACGATTGGTAACGAAGATCTCAGTTTCATTTTTGCAGTGTGACACAGTAACTTTGGTATTTATTGTAACATTCAGTTGCAACAGCAGGAGGCGAGTCCTGTGATACTACCTTACATTGAGAGTCTTTGGCAACCGCGCTGTCGGTGGTGCTCCAGATATTGAAAGAAAGAAGTTTGCGTGATAAAAATGTTACGATACGTTAAGTTTCAGGTCAAGAATGGATCACGAACCTGCTTCATGAAGTTTCTAACACACTGTTCTCAATACGAATATGTGGTTTGTTTGCTCTGCAATCAGTGGATCGCATGCGCTTAATTGTTGCTGTTTACAGCAAATGTAGTATATATTTACTTTTTCTATGTCTTTAGAGAAAATTGTAACACTTATTTTCGTGCGATACCTTTATTTACATATCCTTCATAAAACTCTTGAGTGTGGTGTGAAATTTTCCAGTGTAGACGTCCTCAACTTAGAACGCGTCGCAGCAATTGAACTGATATCTTTAAGAAAACTAATGACATATTTTATTCACAGCGTGGCTTATTCTCAAAAAATTTGCAAATTAATGTGTTTTTTCTTTGCTTTGATCCTCAAGTTTGAAATTAAAGTAATTTTAAGCCATACTCAACCCGAAGGTTAGTTTCAATACCGCAGTACTTTGTACTTAAGGAAGTCGTATGCCTTCACTTTTCTCTGACATTCCAAGTGACGTATCTTGTTAATTGTAGGGGGAACAAGTATTTAATGTGAACTAATAATAGCTGTCTTTTGATCATATTACAAGTACTTATGCCAGTTGTAGTCCAGAACGCTCATCTTTCGTCACGTGCTTTTGAGAATGCCACAGGAAACTTCGATGTCCTACGGTAAAGTTTTTCTCCACTTGCAACGTAGAACTAAAAATAGTAAATTGCCCAGTATATCATGTAGAAGGACGGCTACAGCCTTTGCCACCGGACGGAGCAGAAGAGGTGAAATTCCTTCGGTATCAGATTGAAGCTCGTAACTTTCCGTTCCTCTTGTCCGGCGCTGGGTGCCTATCGGCAGGCACTTCAGCGTCAACAGCTTCACTGAGGAGCTATCTGAACGAAGGGTCCGTAGTTGCGCCATCGTACACGCTACACGCCGTTAAGCAGGAGCGCAATGCCTGTTAGCTCATCGGCTGGGAGGACGGAACGCAAAGGTCGCGTGTTCAGATCCGCTCGGCTGCACGCATTTTAATAGCGGACGAGATGTGATCAGCAACAGAGCAGAGAAAGTACCCCGCCAGTGGACAACGGCCGAGATCGGGAAGATGTGTGCTGCAGGGGCGGGGCCGTCTGCAGACTGCTTCTTACGGACCTCAAGGCCGAACCTCTCTGCTGACGGCACAAACATAATTCCAGAAATTTAAAACTTTGATTTACTTAGAAAAAGTTTTTTCCTAGTACCAATCGCATTTGCTCTTTTACTGTGTCTGTGTGTGTATTGCGAATTTTATGAGTAAATCACTACATAAATGTCATGCAACACATACAAAGTCTTCTATATAGTGCCCGATTAGTCCTAGGATTTTTATTTCGGACGCTACGAAAATGAGCTCTAAACTGGTGAAAAGTGAAAAATAGATGAATTAATTTATTTTCACCTATTATTATCAAAGGGTCACCTACCTACACCGTTCTTTCAGAAACTGTCAAGACTGATTTTATTTTTTAGCCTGTAAGCGACATAGCACAGCAACTACGATGGTAGCTTGAAGCATGAATTGTAAACAACAGACGTTCATTGAAACGGCAGGCCGGCAACGTTAAGTAGTGAACGTGCAACAGTAGTGCGTAAACGTCGTTGTTACGTATCGTGATTGAGCAACAGCTCTAAGTCAAGTGTACAAGACTTTTTCCAGAGTGCCTTGGAGAAGAGAAAGATGAGTGCAAGGTTTGTCCGGCACACGTTGACTCGCGAAGAAAACCAACGACGCATGGACGCCTGCCACGACTTAATTTAAATGCAAAACACGGACAATTCTTTTCTGGAAATGATCATCACGAGTGACGAGACTTTGTGTTATCAATACGAACCTACCACAAAACAAAAAATTGCAGAAATTCACATGAAACGTCAACGCTTTGAAGTTATAATCGACATTCAAGACAATATGAGGCTCGAGTTGGGCATCGTCGTGTTGGGTGGAGACAGGGTAGAACAACTGAAGCACTGAAACTACCATCTTAACTTTCTTTTGTTCTTTGTTGATCCAGACTCTATACTTTTTGATCTGACGGGGACATGGACATGTCATGGAGAACAAGTACAAATTGTCCCACAATGTTCTCTAATTACAATGTGATCCTTCAATCCTGCACAGATACGAACACAGAAGGTTCAGATTTCACCTTCTGCTGATGTGTCTAATTTATCAAGAAATGTTGTCAGTAATTATCAGCGCCCATACGATTTCCCAATCTTTTCGCTGTCCAATTTCTCCAGTTTCCCGACTGATGATGATATGATGAGGACAACACAAACACCCAGTCCCCGGGCGGAGAAAATCCCCTACCCGGCCGGGCATCGAACCCGGGACCCCCATGATCCAAAGCCACTAGACCACAAGCTGCAGATACATCGTGTTAGATAACGGATTTGCTAAAGTCTTGAAAAAGTAGTTTACTCGTGAAGCGTGTGTGGAAATTGCCCTGCAAGTAGAGTATATCTCCCTGACAACATTGGATTGACAGAAGAATGGGTGTATCTTTTAATATTCATTGTTTCCTCGACACTGACTACAGCGATGGTTTGCCATACCATATAGTCCGAAGTTGGGCTCTGTCTGTCTCCGCCTAATGCACTGTTGTAGTTGCCACTGTGTTGACAGCCGATGAACTTGCAAACGAGCGTCACCGGAGCAAAGGCAGGATCTACTCTCAGCGTGATATACACCCATGCGTATTTCATACCATCAGGTCCCTTTTTCGCTGCTCCATTGTAGTTGGGCTGCACGGTAATAAGGCATGTGTGGTAGTCCAGCGAGAGGCACCACTGTTGATGTCCCAGTTTACAGCTAAAAATTTTAGGGTCCTAGCTGACGCTCAGCGTGGAATGTTGTCGTTAATGTGTTTCGACGGCGTCGTGCGATCTGCAGTGGCTGGCCCCAACGCAGATACACGACTAACATATTGTATCCACTGTGCTGAGTAATTCAACAAGGATCATCGGGAAAACTACAAGCCCACGACATGATATCACTGAAATTCAATTCATCGCGTGAATTGGGCTCGTTTTTGCAAAGTACATTAACAAGGCTACTCTACAAATCACACATAGGTGCCTGCAGAGAGTTCATCGAACCACATGATGCCTGAAACAACAGATGTCTGTTTCAGCGAGTCAAATACCACTGTTACAGTCTCAAAGTTTTCTACATCTACCTCTACATCTATATACTGCGAATCACTGAGAAGTGTGTGGTAGAGGATACTGTTCGTGGTATTACATTTTACGGCGTCTTCCCTTTTACGCTTGTGTCCAAGCTATTATTTACCTCTATTTTGGTCTGTGTGATCTCTGTGGGATACATTATCTGATCAAAAAGTATCCAGACATCTTCTAATGAATAATAATACTGGATGTGTCCATCCTATGCGGTTCTGACTGTTTAAACTGGGGATTTCTTATATGAGATTTCCGAATGTTTGTGGATGAACTGGATTCCATTCTTCCTCAGAAACCGACACCAGAGAAGGTGATGACGTTGGACACTGGAATCTGGAGTGATGCCGACGTTCCAGCCAATCTGAAAGTTGTTCCATTGGGTTCAAGAGGGACTCTAGGCAGGACAGTCCATTTCGGAAGTGATGTCCATAAACCGCTGCCTCCCCGATGCTGCTTTACAACAGGGTGTACTGTCGTGCTAATATAGTCTTCGTCTCCGAACTGTTCCTCGACTTTACGAAGTACACAATGCTGTAAAATGTGTTCATATCCTTCTGCATTTAGCGTTATCTTAAACACAATAAGAGAGCCACACCCTAACCACGAAAAAAAGCCCATACCGTAACATCATCTCCTTTGTACTTCTGTGTATGCACTATACATGACGGCTGATAGCGACCTCCAGGCTTTCTCCAAACTCAAACCCTTCCATCGGATTGACAGGGGGTACAGCGTGATTTATCATTCCAAATCACTCGTTTCCAGTCATACAGAGTCCAGTGGCATCGCTCATGACACCATCTAAGCCGTCGTTTAGCATTAACTGTAGTAGTGTATCGCTTATGATGAGGTGCTCTACCGCTGTACCCTTTTCTTTTTAACTCTTTGCTCACAGTCTTTGTGACAACTCAACTGTTGGTAGCACTTAGGGACCCACAAATGACTCCTACGACTGATTTCATGTCAGTTTTTACAACCACTCTCCACAATGCTCAACAGCTGTAGTTCGTCCGTACATGAAGTCTGCACGAACTTAGCTGTATTTGTCCTTTCGCATTTTCACTTAAAAAAAATGTTCAAATGGGTGTGAAATCTTATGGGACTTAACTGTTAAGGTCAACAGTCCCTAAGCTTACACACTACTTAACCTAAATTAGCCTAAGGACAAACACACACACCCATGCCTGATGGGGGAATCGAACCTACGCCGAGATCAGCTGCACAGTCCATTTCTACTTCGCAATCACGTCACTAATGATTAACTTGGACAGCTTTAAAGAGACTGAAATGTCCCGTATGTATCTGTTACACGGGTCACAGCCAGTAACTGGTCCACGTTCGGTTGCTGACCGACCCAATCTCCTGTTACTGTTTCTACCTGCTTTTATACGGGGGGGGGGGGGGGGGGGTTCGACTGTCGTGCCATACAGCGGTTATTTCCTCATTACATTAGGGTTTACGTGTATTTTTGATCAGTCAGTGTAGACAGATATTTAGTTGGCTGTAGAATATTCGTAGTTTTTCCTCAAGGAGACAGTTCTTGAAAATTTCTGAGTACTTTTTCGCGAGATGGACGGCATTTTTCTTCGAGTATCGGCCAGTTAAGGTATTTCAACATTTAGTTTCCACTCAAACAACCCTGTGACTGTGCGCCACCTTCCTACGTTTCGTATGGAATTTCTTTTGTTGATAAACTGCAGTTTTCCAGTTTCCTACCAGTAATTTGTAGCCCGGCATTTGCTTTACTCACAACTGTGTACACGTGGTCGTCGCACTTCACAGCTCCACAGACTGTTACTCGCAAATAATGTATGACATGACTAGTTACAGCTGTCACATATTGACACTTTTATGATACCAACAGTTTTCGTTTCGTTTAGTGCACAACTTTTCATTTCTCTACAATAAGACTCAGTTACCAGTCTTTCCTCCAGTATGATATTTTGAAGGGATCACACTGGATATTACTGAATTTTTACCACAAAGAATTTCGAAATACGTAAGTGAATCATATTCGAAAAGTCAGCGACACAACTTAACACAAACTGTAAAGTCGTTAACGTAGAACTTGGGCAGCAGCGGTATTACCCGAGTGTCCTTGGATGACTCTCCATCCAGAACAACGCGCAACTTCCTGCTTGAACTGAATCTGTCCATTCGCAAACTTGGTAAAAAGGGTCACTGGAACATTTTTCCTTGCGAAAACGTCGATCTGGTACAGAGTAAAAGGCTTTCCGATGCTACTTTCGTTTCTATGGGACATTCGCCGATAGAAGTAAGGTACTGGATTCTGGTAGTCAAATATTTCTCGAGACACATATTTGCGAAGATACTCAATATTTTTGTTTCTTCGTTAGTAGTCGAATATATGACACAGCGTTGGAAATCTAGGAAGACGGAATCTACGCATTCATCTGCATCTTTTGTTTGCAAGATGTCTTGTATGGAAGCTGTGTTTCACACGACCGGTTTCTCTTGAATCCGTACTGGTCCTGTCAGAGAAGCTAATTTTCCTCCAGGAATGCTATAACGTTCGAGCCTAGAATACTTTCAAGGATTCTACAACAGGCGTACGCCAGCAATATTGATCTGTAATTCTATGCGTCCCTTTTTTTAAAACGGAAGTGTCCTGCGCTCTTTTCCGGTCACAAGGGACTATTTGATGCGCCAGAGTATTTCTGTTAATATAAGTGGGGATCAAAAAGTTTTCATCCGAAGGCGTTGCTGAGGGATGCAATGTAGCGCGAATTCGACGCAGGTACGTAGTCACCGACTTGTAGGCAAGGAATTAGCATTCGTGTCTTTCCGACGTGCATGCGGTAAAAGCGCAAACTTGAACTATGGAGACGTTATTACTAAATGGGTCCATACAGGACCAACATGCTGTTATTCTTTACTTGGCAGCCGAAGGACACACACCGGTAGACATTCATCGGAGAGTGAAGAATGCGTGTAATTAAGTCGAAACGTCCGGGAAAACTTTGACAAAGAGTGCTGCTGCCTCATGATAACGCACGTCCCGAGATCGCAAATGTCATAACTCAGAAATCACGCATATGTAAACTTTAACTGGGATTTATCATGGCTTGTTGTCTTGATCACTTTATGTAGACTTAATTGTTTTTCAGAAATGGTGTATCTAATATCGATATCTCATTTTTAGTCTAAGGCGCGATCAAACGTTGTAACCACAGTATCCTCTTGCGTGACTAGATGAGGAATTAAAAATTTTTGGGTTTTGTCTACTTTCTTCAGTTTTAAAACTAGATGGATCCATGAGAGAGTGAACAGAAGTTTTTGATATGTTCATTGGCTGTAAGTGTGACCAAAACTTCCTAGGTTTTTTGAATCGGTCTCCCATATGGATTTGGCTACAAAAATTATTGTAAGCTATACGCTCATCCTTTCTTGTGGATGACCGAGTTGCTATTAGTTTTTCTCTGTCTGTTTCCATGCAGTGACTTTTATTACGTGACTGTAGTAGACTCTGTTTTTGCAACATTCTACGAAAAGTACCTTTAAACTGGGGTGGCTCTTTACTGTCTTTTTTATTTCACTTGGAATGTACTTATCAGACTGTAGTTTTTAACGTCTTTCTGCATGAACCACAAATGTTCTGTGTTTACCAGATTTTAAGTAAATACTGCCACATCATCTGTTAAATAAGTCGTTACAGACGGGGCACAGTTTCAGATAGGGAAGGAATGTATCAATTTAAAAGCAACCATCCCAGAATCTACCAAAATTGAAAACAAAAAGCGTAAACGTGGATGGCCACAGGGGATTAGAACTGCCGTGATCCTCATGATTCCGAATCCAGTGACCTTGCTACGTCCCAAGATATGACGGATGAGACTGAGAAGCTCTAGGCGTGAATCAAAGAAAATAGATGGTATAGTGGATGAAGAAACCAGGAGTTCTGTGATACGAACGAAGAAAATCAGAAAGAAAGACTTTGTGCCCCGAGGATCTTACCATTCGAGTAGACGTCTCCTATGTTACTGAAAAAGGGTAGCTGTGGGCAATTATAAGCTCACTGGAAAGTGAAAAATTCTGGCCACCGCGTTAAAAGAGCACACCGATCGATAATAAACTCTGTTGATCAGCGTTTCTAAGCCTTTTAAGTATTCGCGACCTGGATGTCGATCATAACTTCATCGCGCCGCTCCCTCCCTCCCCCCTTCACTGCTTCCTCATACGTTAACAGTATTGACATAATAATGTATTTTGATGCTAACTCCAGAAAGTTACAAACCTTACAAATTATCAGTAATCAAGAATAAGTACATTTTTGCTATTTTGCAACATCGATGGTACTCTATTCCTCTCTGTCTTAGAGGTAGCGCGCGTGAAGTTGATGAATACGTCATGGGAGTGCCGACTGCAGAGGGAAAGTAGAACGCCCACTGTCTTCGAAAAACTTTGCGCTGCAAGTCACGTCCAAGGAAATCATTATTAAATATTAAACTTACTAATTTATTATTGAAAAGCTAATGATCAAGTGTATTCTGCAGTACTGACACTGTTCTATTTCTAAGTGCATTATATCAGTGTAAATGTGAATTTCTATGTGTCATTATGTTAGAATGTATCTTTTTTGCTGCCCTTTCACTAAATTAATCAAATTTTGAATTCATATGTATCTTTTCTATGATCTCACGCCCCCATTTAGTGTTATGATACCCTCATAGGGGGGCACGTCCCACAGGTTGACAATCGCTGTTGTAGGTGCTTTACCAGTAGTACTGGCACCAGGCTACCATGTGATCCTCCACCATAACAGCGAAATGGTGTGAATGCGCCAGTCGGTTACGTACACATTTTTTCAAGGTCTTTGAGTCAAATGCTTAGGGAGCGGCTTTTGCTTGAGGCAAAATTTTCGCTGACGCTTCCCGTTGACGGTGGGCGTCTTTAGTTATTGGTTACTCTCTTGAGAGGCGGCGGGGCAGACACACTCTGAAGCGCGCGTATGAAATGCGTGTTGCCTATAATCCAGTCATCTGATCCGCGTGAAAGGTGGTAGGCCGAACAAACTTAAGTTTCGCTTCTAAATATCTGTCTTTTCTTAGAGAAACTCATTGGCAAGGTTTTCTTGTTGAGAATCACACTGTCTATTTACTGGGTAGACAGTATGCAGCACACCTGGTTAGTAAACGCTGCTAGTCTTATGAAATATCCTCGACCCAGGGCTGCCGAACTCAATAAAGAGACGCCAAGTGCTGCGGGGAAGCATTTAACAGAAGTTGTTCCCCATAACTTGATCTATCGCCCCTGTAAAACACACTGTAAAATCAATACAAAGAGACGGGTAGGCGTAGAGACGTGAGAGATCGGTACAGAAGAGTTATCGTGGTTCGACCTGTCCATGACGGCACTGTGAATGAAGTTGCCCGATTTGTTGGTGAATGAACGTGGTCTGCCCAGCATACCTTCAAGAAACACTTTTCTGCTCTCAGCCAGGTTACACGGCGTAATAAAAGCTGTCTCAAGAGCGTCCTAAGTGACAGAAGACCGGAGAAAATCGACCTCACAAAAGACCATTGCTCACGGCGGCACACAAAACCGTTCGTATTCAGTGGATCAAACAACAAAGGAAATGTACAGCAGCTGAATGAAGGCTTGTATTGTGCTCGGAAAAGCAGAAATTTTGCCACATTTCAAATGATGCGAGATATGGAGTTCACCGATGGCACTGTGAGGCGATTAACCTGTAGTGTGTGTGGCGAGTGTAGTTCAAGTCGGAGATGGTTCTCTATATTCTTATTTTTTTCTGGTGGTGGTGGTGGGGTGGGGGGTGGCGGGGTGTTTCGCGTACGACGATTTGGGCCCAAATATTCCACTTACGTGAAAGTGAAACACGACGTTTATTTCACCATTCTCAGGGACGAAATGTTGTCCTTCTTTCGTCGTCTTCATCACGAGTGTGCTGTGGGCACTCCATTCTTCCAGAGTTACAACAGTCGCTTTCACAGGGCTGCATGCAAACGCCCCAAGTTTGAAGACCTCAACTGGCCCGCTAAATTAATCCATCTAAATCTCGTAGATAAAGTTTGGGATTATTTGTAACATCGAGTGAAACGCAGTAGTCAGTATCCTTAGAACTTGGTCGTTGTATGGGATGTAATGATCAGTCAGTGGTTTCAGGTGGATGTGGGTTACCTTAAAATCTTTTGACTCAGTTCCTCGCCAAACTAAGTGCAGTACCAAGGCTAGAGGCTGTATTACACGTTTTTCCGTGATGACTCTTGGGGATGTAAATTTTTTTTCCGTTGTGCTTAACTTCGCAGAACCAAGACTCGGTCCAAGCTGTAATCTGTCGATGCGTCTTGTGAATCTACATTTCAGCCATCTTTAACTCGGTAGATGCACTCAAGCACTGAGAAGTTTGCACCACATGAGCGGGAGAAATGTTACGGTTTGGGGCAGCAGAAGCGCGCCGGCCATATTTCACGAGTCGCGGGTTCAGTGGCAGGGGCGGCGCGCCGGTCACGACGGACGCGGGCTGCGCAGGTATTTCGGGCCGATCACGAAGCTGCAACGGACATCCGGGCAGTAAAACATGACTGGCTGCACTCCGCATCGCCAATGAGTGCCTAATGCACTCCCGCGCATGCCCTTAACATGCACGCCGCTGCCGCTGCGTCTTTGTCGCAAAGCTCGCTTCTGCACAGATGTTCCCGACGAGAGGAAGTGGACGACGCCACCACTGTCCGTGGAACTCAAATTTCACTCCCGTTTACGAGTAGATGCTGCTTCTGTACCATTAATTTCCTTATCCGTATTATACTGCGGCTCACTTGCACGAAGTTAGTAATAACGAAGGGCAACGAAAAAATTAAGCTTTTTGTTTCATAACAGCATAATATTATGGGCTTTTTGGTAATGGATCCATATCTGACTTATGTTTCCGGTGTCCCATATAGTTTTTCAGCAATACGACTTCGTTAAAATGCAGAATATTAGGAAAATGGATGTAACTTAATGAAAAGTTATTTAATTTTTCAGTATTAACTGACGAAGAAACACGAAAACACCCATCCATTACATAGGAATAATTTACCCATTAAATTAATTTGGTTTTTCTCTTTTATTTAAAGCATCTAATATTGGTTTTCTCCAGTGGATCACTTGCTGTATGTGACTTTGAAGCTACAGTAGTCTCCTATCATATCGATTTTCCAGCGATCCTGATACTGTCTGTCCTTCATTTTGATGTCTATATGAAAGCGCTCGCCTTATTCGTCATTTGTTTAGGAAAAAAATCACTGCAACTGTTGAAAAAGTATCTTGAGGTTCATTAAGGGACCTAACTTCTTTAATTTTTCCTGCACGATGGCTGCAGTCAGTTCACCACCACACTCGCAGTTACCTTTGATTCAGAGCTGTAATCGAACGTCATTTATCGAATATCTAATCAAACAATAACTTTTTTTTAATTCTGCTTTTGACAGATGAGAGAACATCTTGTAAAGGTGCTTGAAACATTATCCATCTTTGGATAGGGCATTCAGAAATTGTTTTATTAGGACTAAATGTGTATAGGTTCTTGGGAAATAAGGAAGAGGAGCCAAAGAGCTTATCACAGTAGCTACAACGTGTATCTGTACTAAACAGTACAATCACTGACAACGAAATTGTAACTTCGTGTTACTATTATTATTAAAATAGAATGCGAAATACATTAGTTAAAATATTTAAAATGCCTTTTTTTAAATGTTCAGCGTTAATTGTATAAAAGTGTGAGTGAAAAGACTTCCCTGTATATAAGATTAAGTTCATTAAAACAGAGGATTAAGCCACTTCCATTAAACAAATTTGCCGGCCGATGTGGCCGAGCGGTTCTAGGCGCTTCAGTCCGGAAACGCGCGACCGCTATGGTCGCAGGTTCGAATCCTGCCTCGGGCATGGATGTATGTGATGTCCTTTGGTTGGTTAGGTTTAAGTAGTTCTAAGTTCTAGGGGACTGATGACCTCAGATGTTAAGTCCCGTTGTGCTCAGAGCCATTTCAACCATTAAATAAATTTATTTTCCTATGTAAGCACAACAGGAAAAATAGAAATGAAATGATTTTCAAAATTACGGTACGAATGGCAATTGGGATGTCTGCTGTATATAGGAAAGAGTAATTCAGTATTTCGTATGAGTCAAAGCTGTTAACAAGCGATATTTATACCGTCCGTCACTGTAAATACAGAATCAATCTAACAGAAAATACAATGCAAGCCAAGAGTATTTTTCGTCAGTATCAGCCGCTTCCCTTCTTTTTTCCTACGGGGGCCGAGGTAATAACGACTATTAGACGCTTCTCAGTCACTCTTACCTTGTCTTCAGGGACCTTGAAAATGGCGTCAGTGCAACGGGTTTTCAATACGTCTGAAACAATGAGTGCTTTTGCTGGACCTCCTACATTGTAGCGGTGCTCTTCTGAAGTACATTACCTCCTCCTTCAGACCTCCTTTGTGAGAATCCAACACCCTCTAGAAGTACTCAAGCTTGCAAGACACTTGTGTGCGTAGATACACGATTCCTTACGTGACAGTTGCAACCTACGTACCGTTTAATAGACGAGGTGGAGCCTGCTCACATGTGTAACAAATGTTATAATTTAATACTTCGTGATTTTTTACGTTTACGTGCTGCAATTCACGAAATGATTATTTTCGGTGAGTGTCTACACAATCTGAGATTCGTTGTAGCTCACAGAATGCAGCTCAGAGGTTTACTATTAGATTCATCAATATGAAATTCCAAATTATGAAAGGCGCATCTGTGTTCCTGTTTTAAAACCTAATCTGCTCATAACGTCATACGAACCATTTATACAACATACTGAGGTACTTAGCTACTATGAGTAAGAGACCTTTGGAAGAACACTGCTAATGGTTCGATAAAAGTAAATCCAAAATGACCTTACGGATTTAGGAAGAAGCATTTGATTGAAGCAGTTTGCTCTCATCATGTGCGATGTATTGTGAATCGTGGTGGCAGGCAAACAGATTTCCGAAAGCAAACTGGTGGCACTAATGTTTCGGCGTCATGATCGGCCTCATCTTAATGCTGCTGTTAGGCGTCTTAACACGGGCTGGAGGAGGCGGTGATGGCGGAGGGCATGGCTCACGTTGCAGTGGTACCAGTTGAGCCTGTTAGTAGATCGATGACAGTATAGTGGGCGGTACTGAGATCACTCACGGTAAAATTTCTGAGGTAGTTGGTGTTAGAGCTGCACCTTTTTTTAGACTGAATTCAGTTGAAAAGTATCCCTGCTTAAGGGAAGGCCCTCTAACAAAAAAAATCATCTTCAAAGGTCAGGTATCGAAGTAGTGAAGGAATTAGAATATTTCATCAAAAAATAAAAGGTATTAGAGATAAAATTACGAACTGGTTATAGATGTTGAGTCTGATATTGTTGGTGCATCGGAGCACCACTTAAATAATTTGACAATGCAGAGGCTTTCTTTACCAGGATACAGATTAGCTGGCTGCTTTTCAAGGAGTTCTTTGCGGAATGGGGGAGTGGCCATGTACGTAAAAAATAGTATTTCATTTGAGTCCGTAGACGTATCAAAGCATTGCACTGAACGGGTATTTGAATGTTGTGGAGGGGCAGTTGAATTTAGTGAAACTTAACTTCTAATTGTTGTTGTTTATAGGTTCCATCACTCTGACTTCAGAGCATTTGTGCTCAAGCTAGAGAAGGTTCTCATTTCTCTTTATAGGAGGGTTGGGTTGGGTTGTTTTGGGGAAGGAGACCAGACAGCGAGGTCACCGGTCTCATCGGGTTAGGGAAGGACGGGGAAGGAAGTCGGCCGCGCCCTCTCAAAGGAACCATCCCGGCATTTGCCTGGAGCGATTTAGGGAAATCACGGAAAACCTAAATCAGGATGGCCGGACGCGGGATTGAACCGTCGTCCTCCCGAATGCGAGTCCAGTGTCTAACCACTGCGCCACCTCGCTCGGTCTCTTTATAGGAAGTACCAAAAATTAGTTATATGTGGTTACTTCAGTATTAATTGTGTATGTGACTGCGCAAGAAAAAGGATACTGGAAGATCTCCTAAATTCATTTGATCTGATTGAGATAGTGTTTAATCCAACCAGGGTACAGGGGAACGGTAGTACAGCCATAGACAATATTTTCATTCATTCTTCATTACTAGATGGGCATTCTGTAAGTGAAAGGGTGAATGGGTTTTCAGACTATGTCACACAAATTTTAACGCTAAAAGGTTTTTGTACTCAAACAAATGTTATATATAATTCCAAACTATGTACAAAAGCTAATCCAACAGCAATTGATAGTTTTTTAAGCCTCGTTAATGAACAAGAATGGCATGATTTTTATCGTGCCGATCACATGGATGACAAATATAATGCTTTCCGTTAACACATTTCTCATGCTTTTTGAATGTTGCTTTCCATTAGAACGTTCTAAACAGGGTAGCAGCAGTAAAAGGCAGCCTGTTTGGCTGACTAGTGGGATAAGAATACCATGTAGATAGAAAAAAGTGGGAATTATATTAAAATGTAATAGTATTGTGAGGTTCTTAAAAATGTTATTAGGAAGGCAAAGAGTGTCTGGTACGCAGATGGAATAGCTAATTTACAGTATAAAATTAAATTATATGGTCGGTCGTGAAGGACGTGTCTGGTCAGCAGTACAAGGTCGACGATATAAAAGTAAAAATATTTGTGTTACTGATACGTCAGATATATGTACAGTATTTAACAATCACTTTCTGAGTATTGCTTGAAATTAACTAAAAACTTTGTTCCTACAGGGAATCATGCAACTCTCTTGGAAAATGCCTTTTCGAGACCGATCTCTGTAATACCATTCTGTGATACTTACAAGGGGGAAATTGAGCCAATAATTAAATCACTGAAGACTAAGAACTCTCATGGATATAATGGAGTACCTAGCAGAATATTAAAGTACTGTGCTGCACATGTTAGCCCTGTACTTAGCCACATTTGTAATTATTCCTTTAAGAATGGTCAGTTTTCTGAACGATTAAAGTATTCAGTAGTAAAGCCGCTTTATAGAAAGTAAGAAAGAGATAATGTGGACAAGTTTAGACCTATTTCTACGCCATCAGTGTTTGCTAAAGTTATTGAAAATATTGTGTATGTAAGGATAGTTGATCATTTTATTTCACATAACTTGGTATCAAATGCAGAAGTGGTTTAACAACTGAAAATGCTATATTATCTTTTCCTGTGATGTACTGGATGTATTAAACAAAAGGTTTCGAAAGCTAGGCATCTTTTTTGATTTATCTAAAGCGTCTGACTGTCTTGATCACAAAGTATTGCTCCAGAAGTTGGACCATTGTGGAGTACAGGGAGTAGCTCACAGTTGGTTCACCTCTTACTTTAACAACAGACTGCAAAAGGTCATTATCTACAGTGTTGAGAATGGTTGTGATGTGAAATCTGAGTGTAGCGCAGTCAAATGGGAGAGTGGGGGCGGGGGCAGGGATCAGTGCTGGGGCCACTCCTGGTCCTTATTTATATAAATAATATGCCCTCTAATCTTACAGGCGATCCTAAAATATTTCTGTTTGCTGATGACACTGGCTTGGTAGTAAAGGATGTTGTGTTTAACACTGGCACTGTTTCAAATACTGCATTTCATGACACAAATTCATGGCTTGTAGAAAATAAACTAACGCTAAATCACAGTAACATTCACTTTTTACAGTTTCTAAACCACAGTTCAACAAACCTCAACGTTTTAATTTCACGGAATGGGCATCTGATTAGTGAAACTGAACAGTTCGAATTTCTAGATGTTCAGATAGATAGTAAACTGTCGTGGAAAGCCCACATTCAGGATCTTGTTCGAAGACTTAATGCTGTCATTTTTACTATTCGAACGATATCTGAAGTGAGTGATAGTTCGACACGAAAAGTAATATTCTTCGCTTATTTTCATTCGCTTATGACGTGTGGTATTATGTTTTGGGGTAACTCTTCCCCTTCTAGAAGGATATTTTTGACTCAGAAACGGGGAGTTCGGACAAAAAGTGGTGTAATTTCGCGAACTTCAGGTCGACCCCTGTTCACTAGTCTGGGTTTTCTGACATTGGCCTCTTGTTAACAATATCAGCTTATTCCCAAGAATTATGAGCTTTCACTCAGTTAATACTCGGCAGAAATCAAATCCGCATTTGGATCGCACTTCCTTGACTCTTGTGCAGAAACGTGTACAGTATACTGCTGCATCCATTTTCAGTAGTCTACCACAAAATTCAAAATTCTTAGCAGTAATCCACGTGATTTCAAATCGAAACTGAAGAGTTTCCTCATGGGTCTCTTCTTCTATTCAGTTGAGGAGTCCTTGAAAAATTAAGCTGATTCGTGTGTTATATTGTTGATTGCATTTACGTAAACTTATGGCTTGTCATTTTGTGGTTCATAACATTTTCTTTTATCTGTTATTACTTTTGTGTTGTAATTTCATGTACTGACACGTTCCATGACCTGGAAGATTTTCTCCTCAATATGGTCCTACGGATCTAGATTTGTAAAGTAAAAACAAATAAAAATAAATAAATATCGCAATCTACTAGAAACAAAATGCAGTGGGAAGAAATGAAAGTGCCGAATGAACAGGCAACTTTCAATCTGTCTTAGGAGGGAGGGGAGGACTACTCTATCAGTATATGCTAGAATCTAAAGAAATACTCAGTTGAGAAGACTGTCTGTGGTAATCGGTATTGGCTTCGCTGGGAAAATAGTTCAGAAATTTGGCTAAAGTCTTTAAGAAAACAAGAAGAAGCTACAGAAAGGTGTCTAGGTGCTGTTAAAATTCCGCTTCTCCATAGTAATAATCTTTTGCTTGAACTACTGGACTACCTCACTCTTCACCTAAGCATCACTCAGTTGGGGGAATACACCGTACGTTCTTAGTTTACTCATGACATCTTATGACAAAGATACTGTTTGCTAAATGTTAGTAAACAGTACGATTTTCCAGTGTATTTATGTTCATGTTTCCACACCTTTAAGGAAAGAGAAGCTCCAAGAGAGTGTAATGAAAGAGAGAGAGAGAGGGAGATAGCAGAGTGTGTGAGTCACACGACGAAAGGATTTGTGAGAGATACGAGCAGCTACTACGATGGGAAATTTTCCTGGCTCACGATTTGGCATCCGTCCCATCCCTGAAACACAGTGCTTCCTGCCAAGTGGCAAACGTACGATAGCGTGCTACACGCTGCGCCACGTGAGACATTAAATGACTGCGGGAACACAATGGTGACTATATGAGCTCCCGTGCGAGAGGACTTACCGTGTCTGCAAATGTCGCCTAAAGATTAATTGGAAGGTGCATTTCGTACAATATCTGTATAGTCTAGTGGTGTGTTCGTGGAATCAGATACAGACTGGATTATTTTTCCCTGTTGCTAGGAAATATTAACAAATAGTGCGGGTAACAGATCAAGTAGCGAATACACAGCCCATGTATGTATCGAGGACCACCGTGGCGCTATACGAAGGTAGCTTCTGATTTGGAGGAAGCTATTTCCACTCTACGCCTTGAAGGAAACTTTTTCTCCAAAAGTTGGCCAGAAATTAGATGAGAGGTTTGGCTTATCATCGTATTGTGTCTCGGTATAGCTAAGGGATTATACGTAAAATTCAGTTCATACTCAGTTGCGAGCGTTGAGAGTGGCAGTCCTCTTCATACTTTACGTGTTGAACGGTGAAGGTACATTTCAATGATAGATTTAATATACTCTATTGCACCCTCTGCACCAACACAAAAGTAATACTATAGACGGGATGCATTCCTGGTTCGTCGACGTTCGGCAGCTGCACTAGAAATATACACCATGAAGAAGAAGGGCAAACGTCGCGAGTAACAATAATCCAGTTTCTTGTCAGTCGGGCCTGTAGCATGAATTAGTCGAAATACGGTATTTCATAAGAAGTTAATTCCAGTAGCTGCAATGTAATTTTTTTATTCGTTTTATCTGAAGTAGTGCACAAATCTCCAAATACAAGCAAATAAAAAATTACATCGCAGCTATTGGAATTCAGTTGTTATAACAATAATCCCTTCTAGCCACTGACATAACAATTTAGCCGGCCACTGTGGCCGAGCGGTTCTAGGAGCTTAAGTCCGGAACCGTGCTGCTGCTACGGTCGCAGGTTCGAATCCTTCCTCGGGCATGGGTGTGTGTGATGTCCTTAGGCTACTTAGATTTAAGTAGTTCTAAGTCTAGGGGACGGATGATCTCCTATGTTAAGTCCCATAGTGCTTAGATCCATCCACAGAACAGTTTCAAAGCTCTTCAAGCCAATAGTTTAAAGACAATACGCAGCCTCATTTATAAAGCACGAAAGTTGAGGAATGACGAGAAAAGTGGAATAAGAGAAATTCTTGATACCACAGGCCTCCATTGCCACAGTCACCAAGCGATTAGATGACTACTCACCGTGTATCATGTGTTTGGCTTCTGTCATTTCGTATCTGTAAATATGGTATACGACAATTTTTAATCCTTTTTTGCGAGACACAATAAAACAGCATAGTGCTAAGATTCCTGAATGAAAAAGTAAACCATACCAGCGACAACAGATGACGTGAAATGTCCTCTGGAAAGATTCAAGCAGGTTTCAACTACCACGTGCGCAATATTGGGCTGTTACCTGCTCAAACGAACATTTCACAAGATTAATCACAGATAAGTTTCACCAGTGAAGGATGGACGGATATACCTATAACAGGTTAAACAAAGAAGTCAGGAACAGCGAAGGGAGAAACATAATTCAATAAATAAAACAAACTGAAAACTGCACTAACTATAATGCGTAGCTTGAGAAGCAGCAAATGATGGCCAGCACGGAGTTAGATAAAGTACTCATCATGTCGCAACCGAGGCACGACACCCTGCACTGTACCCTGTACTCTGTGCCATCTTAAATCTACTAGTGGGTTTCTTATTAATCTAAGTCTCCCTAGCCTTCATTATAAAGCTTTTCCATTCCATTGTTAGTCGGTATTTTCAGCATTATCTTGCCTACTGTAGCACAGACCCTTCAGGGAAATGAAGCACAGAAACTTGTAGGAATAAGAACCACAATCTGTAAGGAATGTCATGAATTTGTTTGCAATTCCTATTTTTCAAAAACACGCAAATTGTAAGAAAAACAATTTTTGTTCCTATGTTTGTATACATACACCTAATAAATAAGTCAATTGGATGCGTTTTTATATAATTTTCACTGTTTCTTTATCATCTCCTGTAAGAAGGTGAGGTAGTCCTCACGGCTCACAAAAACAACCTCTTTGAAGATGGTTTCACTTCTGTTGAAGCATTTAGACCTTTCATACATTCGGGACTCACTGCACAACATAAGAACTTATTCAATACGTGGTCAGAAAAAAAAATTGTTTGCTTTTTTGGCCAGGGGCGACAACAGCCCCATAAGCCGCATGGCAGCGAAAGTGTTAATGCCAAACTGGGCAGCAGCTTTCGAACGCGTTTACATCCCAAATTGTTTTCTGCTGTAATTTCACGCAGTGTTGCTCGTCTGTCGGCGCTGACAACTCCATGCCGGCGCTCTAGGTCGTTAAGTGAAAGCAGTCGGCCACTGCGTTGTCCATCGGGAAAGGTAATCCGTGAAATTTGGCATTCCCAGCACATTCTTCACTCGGTGGATCTATGAATTTGAATTCCCTACCGATTTCTGAAATGGAATATGCCTCACATATAGCTACCACTACGCGTTCAAAGTCTGTTAATTCCCGTCGTGCGACCATAGCCACGTCGGAAACCTTTTCATATGAATTACCTCACTACAAATGATACTTCCACCAACTTGTGTACGCCATACTCCCGCCATCTGTATATGTGCATATCGCTAGCCCATGACTTGTCACCGCGGTGTACTGTCACGCTGTTTTCTAGCGTTTATTTTGCTCATCGCATCTGTGACGACTTCCCTCATTGTTTCTCTATTTCGTTCTGCTCGGAATTTTCTACGAGTTTCGTGTTAGTACGAGCGAGAGAGAAGCTGTTGGACGGCCAGTAGAACCGACCGAGGGCACGCGCGGGCGGCGAAGTCGGCATTGACCGTGGAATTAAATGCTGGCGCAGAGAAATGGGCTACATCCGCTAGCGACACGCGGCGCCTACTGGTGACTTGGCGCGTTATACGAGTGGCCGGCGCTCATTCACGCTAGCTGCTGGCTGCTAGCCGGCCGCTCTGAGGCCAACCGGTTGCAGGCGCCCAGACCGCGCTATCTCTCTACACGTGTGTCTGTCTGCACCCGGACCAGCGGGCGCCTACTTACAATTTTGTTTACTCCTGAACACCTCAGTGACGTGCAAAACGGCGCATGCACTCTCCTAAACATGGTTTTTGTACATGATATTACGACGGGTTACAAAAGGAAATCAGAATGCCAGTTTTGTTTTTTAAGTAACGCAAATATGAATCAATAGCATATTGCAAAACCAAAGTACCGAAAGGCGGTGGTAACCTTCTAGCGCCTGGCGGAGGCCAGGAAATTAGTATAGTATGAACTATACAAATTATTAAAAGTCCATTGTCGTTTAGCGCAGCCTTATCAGAATAACTGCGTGGTCGTTGAAGGGCGAGTATTTGAGGAAATTATACACTAGCATGTATACTGCGCATGCTACTATACAGTACATGAACGAGAGAACTTTGTAGCATAGCTCGTTATTCCTCTCCCATTTCGACTCGCAAATGGAGAGACGGAAAGATGACGGGCCTTAAGCCTCTGAACGACCCCTAATCCCCTTTAGTTACTCCTTACTAATCCTACTCGAGATGATTGGTGAAAGCAGTAGAATCGTTCTGCAGTCTGTCGCAAATGCTGCTTCTCTAAACTTCCTTGTGCCACCAAAAGCTGCTATTAATAATTTATTTTGCTGTGACAAGTATTAACGTAGTATCATCATCCCGCTGACTATAACGAAACTAGGAACAGCAGAATAAACTACAAATTAATAATAGCCTTTTTAGTATGAAAATGACTTCCATACAACGTATTGAAGCTGATAGGAACAAAATTTAAAAAAGGCCCCTTAGTAGTTTTTCGCAAAAAGATCGTCCTCTTCCCTCCAACTATTCCCGTTACAAAATATTACTGTAAAACCGTTATACTGATCGACACTACCGATAAAAAGTCTGGCGGCACGCTCCTAAATTGCACCAATGTTTTCTTTTAATGCGGTTTGCTGAAGATCTCAAACACCCGAGAAATACACAAGAATGTGTCACAGAGGCGTTCTGTATCGGATCTGCTTTATAGGTACGTTACACTTTTCCAAAGCTCTCCCGATAAAACCTAGTCGACCACTCGCCTTCACTGCAAGTGGTCTGCTCGTTCTGTTGCGTCACGTTTCGCAATGTTAAGCATGGATATATAATCGCCATGACTCAGCCAAGCAACACGCAATGAATAGTAAGATTATATTCCTAAATTATAGGAATTTTTCTTAAACACTCTCCTATTAACTCACATTTAATCCATATTTAAAGCAAGCAGTCATTAACCGTATCAAATAGAAATTTTGGCCAGGTCATCCTCAGTCCCTCCCTATAGTCGCCCAACGACATTTTCCGGTACACAACAGTGTCGTCAGTAGCCTCTGATTGCTGCTCACGCTATCCAGCAGATCGTTTATGTACAGCTAGAGGTCCTGTCACCCGTCACTGGGCAGCTCTGACGTAATCGTTGCCATCTTCAGTGATATCACGAAGGCTAGCGGTTGTGTACGTTTCTAGGTTTCAGAATACTCTGCAATTCTGCAGCGAACGAAGTGGACACCGTGATGGGCACATAGCGGAGGTGATGCTGTGACGAACTATTCTGGATGTACTCCCAGTTCGAAAAACGCTGCATTTTCGAAGAAGCTTCGAACTGTAGAGTTTCATGTGTCTCCCAATAAATAATATTCCGCGCTCGAGCTCTAGTATTTCGCGATGTCCTTCAGTGAAGTGGTGCAGTGTTTGAAATATTGAACTTTTATGGAAGAATGTTGCCGAAGCTCCATCTGACAACCCAGTTTAGAATTTCGAGGTATTCGTTTCAAGTGAATGCGAGGCGGTTGTTTAAAGGGAGGGCCACGGTCTATTCCTACCTTAATCATCCTCTCCGAATGATGGTTCCATCTCTTAATTACCTTGATATTTATGGGGCATTATTTTGCAACAGGTTTGTTTTCTCGTCTTTGAGTGGCAAACATAGTCGAAGACGTATCCAAACGCAGTAGTGAGGGAAACAGAAAAAAATCGTTTCTTTGGTGTCTGTTACATGCATGTGAGTCGCATGTTGAGAACTGCTAATCTATGACTTTTGGCACATCACTGTATCATCTCAGGGCCTTCCTGTATAAAGAAACGCTACAGATATGAATTTAATACGCCAAGGGAAGTAACACGATCACACGACGCCTTGAGACTGAGTTATCTAAGTCGAACACCGGAAGTGTTCTTTTCAGAAGGACACAGGCGTTTTCTGCTCTGTCCTGTTCGTATTCGAGTTTGTGTCCCACCTCAAATGACTACGTCGTCATGTTCCTTCCTTCGTTTCTTACTTTAAAAAAAAATGGTTCAAATGGCTCTGAGCACTATGGGACTTAACTGCTGAGGTCATCAGTCCCCTAGAACTTAGAACTAATTTAAGCTAACTAACCTAAGGACATCACACACATCCATGCCCAGAGGCAGGATTCAAACCTGCGACCGTAGCGGTCGCGCGGTTGCAGGCTGTAGCGCCTAGAACCGCTCGGCCACTCAAGCCGGCTCTTACTTTCATATTGCTACGATAACACACATGTTAACTTCACATCAGCAGAGGCCTGAGTTAACTCACATGACGTAAGAATTAGTGGATACTGGCAAACCGATGCGAAATTTTAAATGCAGTGCAAGAAATAAATCACTTAACGATAACTAAGTAAACTGACACACGAAGAGCAAATCTAATTAAAAAATACAGTAAGTGTAACAGTAGCCCTTTTTATTTTACAACAGGCAATTGATGATTCAATGCAGTACATGTGGTATCACTTCAGCTGCAGCACTGAGCACTCGATTCGAAGGAGAAAAGGTCGAGTTTGAATATCTTCCCGAATACATTCCATAGACTGCTAAAGGTCACCGGTACGAGCATCAAAATTTAGCCGTAACCATATATTTGGCTATAAATGTGGTGTTAACAGCGTTTTTATTGTGAATGCCAGTTCCGCACTGGATGTCTCCGTTGAATCATTCTTCGTTGCCCATATGCTCCGCCTATCGGTACTGAATAGGTACTTGTACGGTATTAATTGCTAGACTCTATGGAACGGGTGGTAAGAGAAACGACTCGGCGAGCTGTAATCAATTCCGTTAACAGCGCACTTTATAGCGCTGCACTCAACTACATGGCAGTGTCAATGGGCGGCCGTTTAGAACGAAAGGTTTCTCGTTATTGCGAGATCGAAATTCAGAATCTGTAACTCATTTGAAATCAGACACTGAACTAATGTATCGATGAAGGAAAATGTAAGGTGATACCTTCAGGCCTTTGTCCGTCAATTTAGGATGTGCATTCTTCATGGTGCTCCACGTACTCCAGTGTTTTCTGCCACGAAGAGACATACGTTTCATACCACGATGGCTGTTATTTTCAAGGTTGGACACAACGCCGATATACTCCAGGAGGCTCTCTGAGAGCCTAGTTCAATCAGAATTCTTCGTGTCGGTATCCCGGATGTCCTCATATATGTTTCCGAAACGTTTTCATAGTTCCAGTGGCCTATCGTTTACAGTGCCGCAATTATAGGAAGCTTTGAGCCCCTTTTGCGCTGTTGCCATGGTTAGAGCATCGTGAATTGGCGAACGAGTAAGTGAAGAATATTAAGACAAGGAAATTAATAGAATATGAATTTCAGAACTTATTAATGACCTAAGATATTGGGTCACGATTAGATATGCGTTCCATATTTTATTTACTGTTTATGGTTAAATCAGTTTTTCTAGCCATTTCAGGTAATTTATGTCTATCATAGTTGTGGAAAACGGTTTACCAAATTTGTGTCAATTAGTTGCAGACCAAGTGCAACCCTCGACAAGTGAGTGTGAATACGCTAAACCTTGTCTTGTAAACATGTAGCGTGAGAAACTAAACGAGAATGGCGGAAGCTCGATGTTCCTTTGACGAGGCGTTCCAAGAAGTAGATACGAGTTTGTCTCCATACGCAAGAAAGATTTATTGAGATATAAGAAAGAGATCTAAGGAGAAATTTCGAACTTGGATAAGCGCGGGACTATCGACTAGTGTCTTTTGGTCAAGCGAGGACACGTAGAGATAATGTGACTCGAAGACATTCTGACTGAGGGGTGCAAGTGCAACGCTCAAGTGTACGGTGGATAGTGATTATAGATGAAGCATTTCTTTGCCTTGGCCGGATGATTTCGAGCAAAGACGTTGATTTGCTCTTGCACATTATTAAGCTTTATAAAATGATATGAACTGTTATATCAATCGTTTGCTGTCACTATGACAACAACAACAATAAAAAAAATGGTTCAAATGGCTCAGGTCATCAGTCCCCTTGACTTAGTATTACTTAAACCTAACTAACCTAAGGGCATCACACACTTCCATGCCCGACGCAGGAATCGAACCTGCGACCGTAACAGCAGCGCGGTTCCGGACTGAAGTGCCTAGAACCGCTCGGTCACAGCGGGCGGCCCATTAATAGTAATTATTATTATTGCTGTAAGCGTAATGACATGTTCCATGATCAAGCAACATAGACACTGATCTCTTACAAAACCAAAATAAATATACGGTTAGTGATCGAAAATTCCATTGGTGTATTGCCGGTTCATAGTGGGCAGCAGGTATAATACTTCGGCAATCAGACATGTCCCATGTCAGCCCATCTGCCGATGGCGACAATGACTCGGCACTGCACTGGTGAGCTGTTCGATCAGCTAATACGCTGCGAGAAACTGAAGAACCATAAATAAATAGTTGATGTTTCACTTAAATATATTTCGTAATTTTAGCACTTCTCACCAGATCAGCACGACGAGAAAGATCGCACTAAATGATGTACATGACGTATAATTGTTGTGCTGCAGGGCAAACGAACCTAATGCCAAGGCGAACAGAATAGTTCAGCGTGCCAGGTAACTGAAATGTTGTCACACTTTGTATTGGTGCCAGGCGTGGCAACCAGGCGAAAGGATGGTCAGCAGAGCGTCGTGTGTGCCCTACACATGGTACCTTCCATCTCCAAGGTTTCAAAGACACTGTGCTTTTTATGTGCCGCCTTGTGAATGGTGTACCGCGAATACCTCGATTCGACGAAATCCGCACCCGCCAGTTTGAAATGATGCGGTAAACAAAGTGTTGGCAATAAGGTGGTAACCGTGTACTAGCGAGGTCTGTAAGAGAAGATATATGGGCAACAGTGTAGCAAGTAACTTAAAAATTCAAGGACATTAACAGCCAGTGACATATTAAAAATAGCTACCTCCTCGTTTCCGGGTATAAAGCCGTCGTTCCCATACGTCTGCGCGTCGTGGGGCACGGAGATTGGACTGGGCCACAGAACACTACTGTTGGACTTCCAAATGATTCATAATGTTCATCTGGAGCGCTGAGATACCGTACACGTTGGTACGTGCTAATTGCACACTAATGATACACCCAAAACCACATGAAGGGGTGATTCTTGCTTAGGTTGTGGAGCTATTCTCGAGTAGGGGATGTATAGCCTGCATGTGATGAAACAGGACTCTGTGTACAGGAAGACAATGGTCCCATCTCATTGTTCCCGGATTTTATCTGAATAGTTTGACGTGCATCTTTATTCCACATGCCATCTTACAATGCGTGGCAGAGGGTACTATTAGTACCACTATCATTTCTCCCTTTCCAATTCTATTCGCAAATGGTGCTTGAGAGGAACGACTGTAGATCAGTCTCTGTATGGTTTCTAATTTATCTGATATGTTCTTCGTGGTCATTTCACAATATGTGAGTGGGAGCAATATATATTTACTTTCCTTGGAACGTAGGCACTCGAAATTTTAACAGTTATCCTCTGCGTAATTCACAACGCCTCTCTAACTTCTGCCACTGGAGTTGACAAGCATTTGTGTAATGTTCTTGGGCTTACTAAACGCCCCGCGACAAAACGTAACGGTTTTCTTCGCATCTTTCCTATCTGTTCTACTGATAGTGCTTGATAAGGGTCCCAGACTGACCAGAAATATTCAGGAATCAATCGTACGAGATATTGGTAAGCAACTTTGCCTCGTAAGTCATAGAGGGAGATGTGTGCGCGTTGGACACAGCTCAGGCCGTCCTCCGGAATTTGTTTGGGGACACTGAGCGGTGAGAGATCACGATAACTTCCTAGCGCTTTTGGTGTCTCTTGCAGCCCATACCAGTAGATGAAGGTTTCTACACGCTACTATGAAGATTGATGATGTACACTGCTGGCCAATATAATTGCAACACCATGAACGCAGGATGCAAAAAACGCCTAACTGGCGTGAACTGCACACATGCTTGGATAAGCAAATGGTCATCATTTCGGCGCAACAGCACAAAGTGGATAGGATAACGCCTTCTACATTCCGTATATAAGGAAAGATTACGCAACGGGTTTCTCGTTCATACAATAGCATTTGTATATTGATCGGTTTGAGAAGATTGTGTTGTGTCTTGTGTGAGAACAGGAACGTCTACTAGCATATGTGAGAATTTGGCAGCGGCGGCAGTGTCGTGACCTTCCGAGACTGCGATTCATCGTTCGACGATGTCGCTGTTCGCACTGGCCGGGATTCCGCGATTTACATGCCACTATGGAATAGATAATATCAGGAGGGCTATTATCAACAATGTGCAGGATCTCAACGGTCCCTTGTGACTACCACCAAGGAGGGCGAACACACAGTTCGCTCGACCATGCGGGATCGTAGAGCTACGCCTCATACCTTGAGATAGGAAATGGGCTTGTTTGCAGCACAAGAAGCATCCACACGGAGAGTATGACAACGTAAGGAGCAGTTTGTACTTTTTGCAGGGCGGGCACTGTCGCGGTTTCCCTTGACCCGACAGCAGGGAGGCGCGCCAGCGAAACGACAGCATTGAACACGTAGGTGGTACCAGGTCATCTTTTCAGACAATTATTCGTTCTGCATACAGAATCGAGATGGTCTTATTAGGTTGTGAAGGCTTCGAGTAGAACGAACGTTGCGAGATTATAATGGACAATCAAAAAGTTTCCGTTCGAACTCCGTGCAGGCCAGAATCGCTATGCGACTCAGGCAAAATCACCGTGAGCACTGAGGCAACCATCCTACCAACGCACTAGACCGAAGATACCCGTTTGATAAAATACCATGACCTGCTGTGTGAAGGAGTCCATCACTGCCTGGTGCACATACTAGTTAGATTGGAATCGTTGACCCTTCGAGATTTTTCCCAAGCGACCGAAAACGTGATAATCACATGGGAAGAGATCCGGATTATAGGACTGTTGCTAGAGTGGCTCCCACAAGAGTCGGTCCGTAATGGATGAAGCTGGCCTCCCAGATCGATCTGTGTCATGTGTCGAAGCGTGAGCAGCACTGAACTTGGCATACCATTCCAGAACAGTTTTCGACAGACCACTGCCCCATACACAGTCTTCATTCTCTGATGGTTGTCTACCGATGTTTGTCTTTCGGCAGCCAAGAAAAGCATAACTGCACATCTGTCCTGTTTGGCTGCGTTTGATAATGACGTCGCAACAATTCATGTTTCCGCATTTACAACAAGCACGTCTGAAAGCTACGATTTCCGCACTGATCCCTTGCCTGCATGTCGGTGCTTATACACCTGCTACGGAGTCGCTCTGCGTTGCATATACACTGCAGCAACGCTCTCCAACAGAGACATTTTGATTGCTCCCTATACATTAGTCATCTTCATACGGGCTCGGCACCTGGCATGGTTTGCCATTGGGTACACAAAAAGATCAAATCTGGTTCTCGTAGCTGGCAATTTGGACGCAGCCGTTACATTTATGACGTGTTAAGACTGCTGCCTTTTCTATTTTCGGAGTCATTATGTCGTCATTTTTCAACGAGATAATGCAAGACCGTATGTTGCCCTTCCTGTCCTGATCTACTTGGATACAGAGAGTAATTGAATGTTGCTCTGGCTAGCACGTTCTCGAGACCTCCCACCCACTGAAAAATTTGATCATGGGTTGCCGCGAGTAGGGTTCACCAGTAATCGTCAGCCACTACGGCTGATGTACTCCGGCAGAGAATTGAAACAGCACGGTATGACTTACTTTTCTGCCATGTAAGCTCAGTTCGACTCGATACTCAGTTGGATTAGAACCATTGCTGCTGCCAGAGTTGACAGCTCTGTGTACTTAAGTTCGCACCCTCTAGGTCTAAATCCGCAAATCATCTACTAATTTCGTCATGTGTTTTTACGACTGTGTTTTTCACTCACTATGAGTAACATTTCGTTGTTTGCTACACTTACCGGTGTAGCAGATTCGATGACCAGCAGCGTATGAAGGCAATGTCGTGGTGTTCCAGGTGGTGCTGGTGCAGGGGCACTACCTGTCGTTCCTGCCGCTGTGCTCTCGCAACGAGCCCGTCTTCCTGGCCACGTGTACGCCAGTCGCCATGCCCGAGACGCGCGAGTGCGTCGTCCAGGGTGCCACCAACGTCTTCACCTCCATCCACGCCATGGACATGAAGTTCATGCACATCGATAAGAAGTGAGTACCCTCACCACCTCTCTCCACAACGCCGTTCGGCAAACGACGTGCTGCTTGACTATATAGAGATGCTGGCTTCTGACTATACAGGGTGATATCGCTAAATGGGGACAGACAGCAGGAAACGATTCCTGAGTTGATAAGAAGCCAAAAGGTCATATGGATATAAGGCTAGAAAAGCGTTCCATGGTAATTTCACCCACTTGAAGGTGAAGATAAAAGATCGCTGACAGTGTAGGTTTCAGTGATTGAAAGTTCACGCAGCCAAGTGCAAATTTTCTGTCTTTGATAGTGCTTTAATGGTATGGAGGCAGCGAACCATCAGCATCGATTCAGCCTCAATGTGTGACGGCGTCGTTGGGGGAGTCAGCCTTCCACTACCTGTGGTTGAACTTGTCTCCCATGCTGGAAGACGTGCCTTTGGTTTTAGGAAGGGTAAAGTGGCTATTACATGGTAGAGCTCCAGTTCTCTTCCGCATTTCCGCGCGGAGACATCTCGATAACATCTTCGATGACCACACATTGAGGGAGAACCTGTGCTGATGATTCGCTGCAACCATACCACTAAAACACTTATGCAGACAGAACATACCCACTTGCCTTGTGTGTTCTCATGTGTGCTTTCAATCACTGAAACCTTTGTCAAAATCTTTTGTTCCCACCTACAGGTGGGTGTACCTTCCTTCTAATTTATTTCTGGATATACACCCAGATCACGTTTTCAGCTTATTATACTGTCAAGGACCGTTTCCTGCTGTTTGTTCCCATTCAGAAAAATCACCCTGTATAGGATTTAGGGGCATTCAGTTTCGAGACTTAACACGAAGAAGCGTCTCCTACAGCACAATGTTTTGGGGCACGTGATAGGACCTCGAAATTTGTCTCATATTAATGTACTTATAAATTGCTGAAACATCCTAGTTAATATAGTAATTGTTTGCTTTTAATATAAGTCGAAGACACAAAGTTTGAATAAGAGAACGTGATCATTCTTATAGCACTTTATAATAATCCATATCCAAGGCAACAATTATATCGCGCAACCTCCCGAATAGCTAGATTCGGCCTGTGGTCACCATAAGATTCGAGGTGTTATTATCGTCGCATATAAAGTGTCACTAGAAAATATGTCACGTTATTATGATACTGGAGAAAGCTACCGGAGTAGTATTGGGCACTAGGCGATCATCAACGGATACTTATATGCAGGGTAGTCCGAAACACTTTGAAAAGCTTATTAATGTGTTGCTGGGTATGTTGCGATAAGAAATAATTGTTAAGGAAAAAATTCAGTACGTTGCGCCGTTTCCGACTCAATTAATACTGAAGTTATCCAATCAGGCGGTTGCGTGCGCAAATTCAAGCGGCCCGTCGGATACAAATTAGTGTCATGTCCCCATAGCGTAGATGATAGCGCACGAGACTCAGCCTTTGGCTCGGGTTCGATCCTCACTACCGTCCCAATCCCAATTTTTGTATCACCCTCTTGTTCAATTTTAGGAAACCAAACGAAGAACACGTTTAGCGACACCATCTCTAGCGGGACGCTTGAATTTGCACGCGAAACCGCCTGATTGGCTAACCTAAATGCTAATTTACTCGGAAACGGCGCAACGCGTCGAATTTTTTCCTTAACTATCATTTCTCAGCACAGTACAGATTAGCCGGTAATAAACAGAATCCCGAAAACGGTGGTGATGTTTTGGATTTAACAAGTCCTTCATTGTTGTTGTGATCCTTAATTTGAGAACTGTGTGTAATGCAGCTCTTAATGCCGATCTCTTCTGTGTAAGTCTCTTGGACTCAGTATAACTACTGCAAACTTCATGTATTTGATCCTGCTTACTGTATTCACGCTTCGGTCTCCCTTCCGCCAAAAAAAAAAAAAAAAACAATCCTTCTTTTTGGTCACATGGAAGCAAAAGCTCTCTTCTCTCTAACTCAGTTCAGTAGTTTATCAGTTACCCGGTCTACTCATCTAATATTAAATATTCCTCTAAAGCAATACATTTCAAAATCTTCTATCACCTTTTTGTCTGCAGTGTTCATCATACGTGTCTCACTTCCATGTAAGAGTACACCCCAAACAAATATTTTCAGAAAATATCGTATGTTAACATATTATTGTATAGATGCCTAGGTCTCCCTCTACAACTGTACCCCGTACAGTCCCTTCCACTACCAAAGCCCTTGATACCTGAGGATGTCATCTTTTAGTCAGATTGTGCCATAAGTTTCTTTTTCTCCTTAATTCGTTGCAGTACCTCCTCATTTGTTATTCGAGATACACATCTAATCTTCAACGTTCTTCTATAGTACCACATTTCTAAAGCTTCCATTCTCTTCTTGTATGGACTGCTTATCGTTCACGTTTCACTTCCATACAAGGCTACGTTCCAGACATATACCATCGTAAATGATTTCTTAACACTTCAGCTGATATTGGATGTTAACAGAGTCCTCTTTTTTAAAAAAAAATCCCTTTCTTGCTATAGCGAATCTGCATTTCATGTCCTCTCAACTTTCGCCATCATTAACTCTGTTTCTGCCCCAGTAGTAAAACTCATCTACCATTTTTAGTGTCTCATTTACTAATATACATCCCTCAGCAACACTTGATTTAATTTGACTACATTCCATTACGCTTGTTTTATTTTTGTGTATCACGAGCGATCTGCCCCGGCTTTGCATGGGGAACTCCCCATCGTATCCCCCTTAGATTTGGTTGTAAGATGGCCCTGTGTATAGCTCGTCCAAAACCGAACACAGATCAAGCATTAGAACAGGAAGAATGTGTTCTGAACAGTGAAAAAAGAAACAAAATGGAAACAGTGAACGGTCCAGGCGTAAGATGTGCAACATAGAGCGAACTGCAACAACCACGTCGTTGTTATGTCGTCGCGGTGTTGGACTGCGATGTGGGATATCCGTGTCCAGATTTCTCTCGTTCTCCATGTTTTTGTCTTCATAAAATTAAGAACTGTCCGTCCGGTCATTAACGTGTCTGTTCGCTGTATTCAAATTTTTGTCTGTGTCGTGGTGTAACGTTCGTTTCCAGTAACGAGGTACAACGAAGGGACCTCCAGACGTACATACCTCCTATTTGTTCTACAGAAGTGCCACAAATTATGACTCTTGCGTTTCGTTTTGGAATTTTGATTCTTAAATTCACTTGTTGTATCATAGTTCACACCCGTTTACTTGCTGTTTTCATTTCTGTGAAAGGTCTATGCGGCACCCCGCCTGCTCTCACTATTCATCACATTTACTTGTGACAGTAATATGTTCTTACTATGTGACTCACATTAACCAGTGTATACTATGACAATTTCCAAGAAGACAGAAGGAAAACAGACAGGTCAATGGCCGGACGCACAGTTCATAAATTTACGATAAAAAGGGGCACGAGGGAGATCTGAACGTGGATCTCCCGCTCTGCAGTCCAACACCGTGACCACACAACCACTACACCGTGGTTGTGGCAACTCGCTCTATGTTACACATCGTAAGCTGGACCGTTCACTGTTTCTATTTTGCTTCTTTTTTCACAGTTCAATACATCTTCTGCCCGTTTTCATCCTGGATCTGTGTTCAGTTTTTGGCGGGCTATCCACTGGGCCAGTTTAGAAATAAATCTTAGTTGGGTGCGATGGGAGGTTTCCCTCGTAAGACGTCTTGTATGGCGTAGTGGTAGTAAACTATACACTCAAACATTCCTCGTGAATCAGACTGCTAGTGAACCATTGCTACAGTAGTTCCTGACATTACCCTTCAAATACAGCCACAAAAAGGCGTCGCGGGACTTCAAGTAGCTCCAGACAGGTTGAAGTCTTGAGTTTTTCAATTCTTGTTCTTTTTATTGACCTTAATCTACGGAATTTCTCCTCTGAAATGATATAAAATACATATACATTACTGCCTTATTTCTTATTTATGAATTCATTTAAACAAACCACTATGCTGACGTGACGACGAACGTTTGTCAGTTTTCAGACCGGAATTTGATTTTTTGAATCACCCGCCTCCGAGGGCAATTATTTAGGAGATGGAGACTCAAAAGCTTTCAGATCAGTTGAGGAAGAGAAACCATATACAGAAAATGTAACTGTCACTAAATTGGAGTGCAAAGATCATATACGAAAGCGAATGGACACGAGACTGCAATGACTGAAAACTGCAAACGAGGGTAAGAAACTGGAAGATGGGAGACGATAAGATGATAGGAAGAGACTCACAGAATTTTTCAGGATAAAATCAAAAGTTATTGTAGCATAGTCATTAGGAAAAATGTTAGTAGTGTAGAAGATATGAGAACAGCTATATTGGCAGTTTTGTTTCACCTCTCTTCAACAGACGATACACTTGTTCATCGCCTGTGCCTTCCAGGAAGGAATTTCTGGTACAAATACAACAGAGCACAGCAAAATGTTGAAAAATTTGTTCACAAGCCAGGTACGTCTTTTGCCATAGTGGGGGTCTTGAAAGAAACTTTCAAAGATTTGTCAGATGACAGGCTATTGAAAAACTCTCTTCACGCCCACACCCAGAATCCTAAGTCCATCAACAGCATAATTTGGGTCGTAATTCTCAAGACAGTGTTTGTGTCAATTAGTAAACTGAAATTTGTGTCCTCGATGCAGTAGTAACGTTCATTGAGGGAAATGCTGCAAGGTGTGAAGTCTGAAAAAAACTGATACAAACTATTGGTTGTTTAGCAGTGAAACAAATGTTAAATTTAGGTAAAGAAAGATTTAGGCAGTGAGAGGGAGCTTTTGGAGACCGCGGAACAAAATGAAGACAGCGCAGATGAACAGGAAAATGGAAATTGGAAGATGAGATGGAAGAGGCAGTAGACTGCCGATCATATAGAGCAGATGTGCAGAGACCACTTTAATAGTTGTTTCCCGTAAATTTTATTTTTTAAGGATAAACTACACTTTTTCTCTGCTCCTGTTTGCTACAATATGTTGGCACTCACAAAAAATGGTTCAAATGGTTCTGAGCACTATGGGACCTAACATCTTAGGTCATCAGTCCCCTAGAACTTAGAACTACTTAAACCTAACTAACCTAAGGACATCACACACATCCATGCCCGAGGCAGGATTCGAACCTGCGACCGTAGCAGTCCCACGGTTCCGGACTGCAGCGCCTAGAACCGCACGGCCACCGCGGCCGGCTGGCACTTACAGGGAATACGCTTTGGAGTATTGTGATTATTTTAACACAGGGGTTTTCTTATGTTGTAAATCTCACAGAAGTTAGAGCCATACATACAAAGAAAAGTGTAGACAGTTTTTTATTTGTATGACTACTTTTTACAATAATAAGGATTATCTTTAAACTTCTGAAATCCCTCTGTTAAAGTAGTTATAAATGTGTAGCCTATAAGTCACATTTTTTTCAAATTTTTATTCCCAATGTTTTGTGAGAAATAAATATTACATTGGTTAAGGTAGAGATTTCCTACCTGTCTAGAGCCCCTTAATTTATAATATATGTAGATTATGACGTTAAATCTGGTAATTACTGAACGAGATGCCACTTCACACATAGGTACATCACGGATCTTTAGGTGTGTGTATGTATACCGTCCAACAAACAAAGGTAATTTACAGTGAAAGTAGTGTAATGAAAAGAACATATTTTCCCGCAGAGTTATGTGAATTCCTTACTTGAGTACCACAGGACACTGGATCCTGGTAGCCACATCCGCTGTGTCCATCTGGCGGGCGGGCAACTGCAGCTCGGACTGCCGAAATTTGTTTCTGTCAGCGAAGCGGTCTTTCCTACGAGAATATTCATTAACAGTGATAAACTGCGCGTTCATGCGAAACCTTAAATATAAGGTTACGCCGCGCACGCCGGCACGACTGACCGCTAATAACGCGCGACCACACGCTGCTCCGGACGCGCGCTGCGCCAAACTTAAATCAGGGCGACGCGCCGCTCCAATTTAATACCCGGCAGCTCCAGCAAAATAGAATCACGTCACAAACAGTAGACTTTATCAACTTTCTAAAGCAGCTGCTAATATTCTTTTTATCTGGCTCGTTTGTTTGTTCCCGTACACTGAACGCACGCGCTAACACAATTAGCGGACGCGCATCCGCGTCTTTCGGCGTTTTTTTATTGCTCTTAATATTAATGATCGCGCAAGTTGCAACGTAGCCTCAGTCTTATGCACTTAGTAGCAATACGTATGTTCTTGTCCAGTATCTCAGATACTTGTCGTTTTTCACGATCAAAACAAGTCCGGTAGCGACGAGCGTCTGAGGTTTCCAGGACAATTTATGCATTGAATTATTCTCGCACGTGTGCTAAAAGACGAGACTACTAACTAGGCCATAATTTTAGGGAATTTGTATCTCATCAGCCAATTCAGTTTTCCTGCTGGTCTTATTGGGGAACTGGAATGGATCTGTTTATTTTGTACAGTAGTTTGGTAACAGGCGGTGCCTTGCGAACGCTAGCGTGTAATTAGCTGATGCCGCTAAAGCATATTTTGTGCTGTAGTCCTTTGTGATACATATAGTTATTGGCATGAGGTGTTTCGGCAGCATGCTGACATCCAAAAGGTTTCTGCGGATCCTATTTCATCATTTAAATCTGATTTTTTCCCTGTGTTTGCCGCTCACTGATTTCACTGAAAGAAACTTGATGTGCGAGTTGAAAAATGCGGACTACTTTCTATTGAGTACCTGACATTATGTTACATTCAGTTACATGGATCTGATAATCTGTAACATTGTACAGTGCAGAAGTAAAAGTTATTTAACCAGACAATCATGAAAAAAGTACAGCAACGTAGATCTTCGCAAAAAAACTTGAATAGTGCAGGTACAAGAAATGTTCGGAAATTCCCGTTACAAACTTCTATGACTTGTAGAGGGGAGTGAGTATAAAATATTTTGAATTGAAAACCCATGTCCAGAGACGTATGGTTTCCGTTCTACGACAGTTTCAATTCAGATGTTTAAATCATCCACTTCTGCATCTAAAATTGAATTAGGCGTGATGTAGTGCAGCTATTAGATAACAGTTCTAAAGGAAACATAACGAAACATCCGTTCATCACTTAAGAACATTTGTTTGAATTGACACTTAAACATTACATGTTATTACAAAACAAAAAAGAACTCAGCATACTGTAAGTACGGAACGGTACTGACGCATTGCAACATCAGGTAACCGTATGACGTAATACACGTCATCCTGTCTGCTCTGCTGCATACCAGGACAAGTAACTGTGAAACCTTTCTCTTACCTTCAGAAAACGTGGACCCGTAACACATCTTAAATGAAACCTTCGTAGAACGGAAACATTACGTTTCCGGACGTGGGTTCCAATTCAATATGTTATGCACTCACTCCCCTCCACTAGTCCTAAAAGTTGTAACGAGAATTTTCGAACACCCTGTATAATATGGTGACATATGCACATATTTTATCCCCAGGACGGTAGCGTGCTAGTGAAACGCATCCTACCAATTTATCTGAAGAATAAAAATTGACCGGAGCAGAATGAATGCACTATTTTATAGCGAAGTTCGAAAGTGAAATTTCGGATCTCAACGACTGGAAAAAAAAATGAAGTTATAGCCATTCTGTCGCCTGAATATGTACGATGATTCCTTCCAGATTCAGGAACAGATGACGCAATGTAGCTAACCAACCGGGCACCTTTTCGGAGAAACATAGTTCGGTTCCTATTCTCAACACTCTCGCGCTAAGCCTTCACTGCAAACTCATTAAGAGCCAGAGGCAATGCTGCTTCCTTACTACCGCTCGCTACTTGTTCGACCGTAACATTCATGCAGATATTCTGCGCCTCGTGATAATGACACAGATAAAGCAATTAGAATACACACCAGGACCTGGAAGTAAACAGTGTGGAAGCCCACGTCACTGGATGCTACTGTGACGCCGGAAGTATCTCTTTCTCCTTGTTTGACTTGTTATTACACTCCTGGAAATGGAAAAAAGAACACATTGACACCGGTGTGTCAGACCCACCATACTTGCTCCGGACACTGCGAGAGGGCTGTACAAGCAATGATCACACGCACGGCACAGCGGACACACCAGGAACCGCGGTGTTGGCCGTCGAATGGCGCTAGCTGCGCAGCATTTGTGCACCGCCGCCGTCAGTGTCAGCCAGTTTGCCGTGGCATTCGGAGCTCCATCGCAGTCTTTAACACTGGTAGCATGCCGCGACAGCGTGGACGTGAAACGTATGTGCAGTTGACGGACTTTGAGCGAGGGCGTATAGTGGGCATGCGGGAGGCCGGGTGGACGTACCGCCGAATTGCTAAACACGTGGGGCGTGAGGTCTCCACAGTACATCGATGTTGTCGCCAGTGGTCGGCGGAAGGTGCACGTGCCCGTCGACCTGGGACCGGACCGCAGCGACGCACGGATGCACGCCAAGACCGTAGGATCGTACGCAGTGCCGTAGGGGACCGCACCGCCACTTCCCAGCAAATTAGGGACACTGTTGCTCCTGGGGTATCGGCGAGGACCATTCGCAACCGTCTCCATGAAGCTGGGCTACGGTCCCGCACACGGTTAGGCCGTCTTCCGCTCACGCCCCAACATCGTGCAGCCCGCCTCCAGTGGTGTCGCGACAGGCGTGAATGGAGGGACGAATGGAGACGTGTCGTCTTCAGCGATGAGAGTCGCTTCTGCCTTGGTGCCAATGATGGTCGTATGCGTGTTTGGCGCCGTGCAGGTGAGCGCCACAATCAGGACTGCATACGACCGAGGCACACAGGGCGAACACCCGGCATCGTGGTGTGGGGAGCGATCTCCTACACTGGCCGTACACCACTGGTGATCGTCGAGGGGACACTGAATAGTGCACGGTACATCCAAACCGTCATCGAACCCATCGTTCTACCATTCCTAGACCGGCAAGGGAACTTGCTGTTCCAACAGGACAATGCACGTCCGCATGTATCCCGTGCCACCCAACGTGCTCTAGAAGGTGTAAGTCAACTACCCTGGCCAGCAAGATCTCCGGATCTGTCCCCCATTGAGCATGTTTGGGACTGGATGAAGCGTCGTCTCACGCGGTCTGCACGTCCAGCACGAACGCTGGTCCAACTGAGGCGCCAGGTGGAAATGGCATGGCAAGCCGTTCCACAGGACTACATCCAGCATCTCTACGATCGTCTCCATGGGAGAATAGCAGCCTGCATTGCTGCGAAAGGTGGATATACACTGTACTAGTGCCGACATTGTGCATGCTCTGTTGCCTGTGTCTATGTGCCTGTGGTCCTGTCAGTGTGATCATGTGATGTATCTGACCCCAGGAATGTGTCAATAAAGTTTCCCCTTCCTGGGACAATGAATTCACGGTGTTCTTATTTCAATTTCCAGGAGTGTATTTCATAAAGCTTCCAAGGGGGACAAATATTTAATTTTATCTATAATTCGCAGTTAAGGATGTTACTGTATTCAATATACGCGAATAGTGCATTCTTTCATTCCCAAATATTCATAATAATTATTTCCACACAGAGTCACATTTGTATTCTAAAGTATAAATATAATTATTTGTGGCAATAAAATTAACTTTAGTGTTTATATACAAATAAAAACAAAAATTATTAAAGAAAGATAATAATTGCAGTCGTTTCCATAGAACAAACATTTCTTACAAATATTTGTCTTTTATTATAGTACACAAGATTTTTCTGTCCCTCTGCGTCTCTCATTAGTTCCTTTGATTTTGAGACAGATGATGTAGGAAATAGTTTTGGTCCGTACACGCACATGTGCGTCATGATCGTACTGATGCGCTATTGGAAAGTAGGTTTACATTGTGTAACGGTTAACATAAATAACTCTTCATAGCTTTTCTGGAGCGTACTTCCCTACATCCCTTCCCTCGAGAGCAAAGTAAGTCTCATAAGAACAAAATTTCACTTCACAATAAGGCCACAGGCACTGAAGTGCATTGTGCAACACAATAAATCACGAGTTAAAAAAATGGTTCAAATGGCTCTGAGCACTATGGGACTTAGCGGCTGAGGTCATCAGTCCCCTAGAACTTAGAACTACTTAAACCTAACTAACCTAAGGACATCACACACATCCATGGCCGGCCGGAGTGGCCGTGCGTTTCTAGGCGCTAGAGTCTGGAACCGAGCGACCGCTACGGTCGCAGGTTCGAATCCTGTCTCGGGCATGGATGTGTGTGATGTCCTTAGGTTAGTTAGGTTTAATTAGTTCTAAGTTCTAGGCAACTAATGATCTCAGAAGTTAAGTCGCATAGTGCTCAGAGCTATTTGAACCATTTTGAACACATCCATGCCCGAGGCAGGAATCGAACCTGCGACCGTAGCGGTCGCGTGGTTCCAGACTGAAGCGCCTAGAACCGCTCGGCCACTCCGACAGGCAAATCACGAGTAATTCACACTGAAACACACATCTTACACATCCTGTGAAAATTACCAATTTATTCAGTTTTGTTTAAGTAGCATTATGCATTATGCACTAGCCGTTCTGTTATTTTATCATGACTGTTGACACTTGCATCAGAGGCTTAATAATGAGAACTGGTAGGCTGGCAAAATCGTCATGTAATATACAATGTTGATACTGACTGTTAAGAAATTGACGTCTAGTAGATCCCTCGTAGTATCAGTATTTTGGTTGCTTTTTGAACTATAGCCATACAATTCATTAAAAAACGATATTTAGTAAAAAGTGAATGTTACCGGTCAAATGTCTGAACTTTGGGGCATTCTGAACCCTTTTCAGGCAGAATATTTGAAGCATGTGTGGACGGACGTTGATACCAGTTTGTGTCCCCCTTGTACCTCCAAGATCTTTTGCTGCTATATCACTAAAAGTAGAGTGCCGTTCTGATATCTGGTTTTATTGTGTCGTGTCGACAATAAGAGCTGTACAGAACGTATGTTGGTTAATTGTTTCCAACATTGTCACAAGAACTATTTTCTCTCACTACGATTTGCAATTTGCAATAATGTTTTCTTCGTGTAGCCGAACCTATAAAATAATTCGTAAGCAACAACGCTAGAGTTCGCTATAAAAACTGATAAATATATTTCTACTTCGACAAGAATTCGTTAGACGTAAACTAGATATAAAACTTACTGATAGTAGCGTTGAAACTCTCCTGCACACAACACATTACTAAATGAAGATCGTAGATTCTGGAATGTTTCGAGGCAACTTGTTTTACGTGGGTGAAAGACGCGGTTATAGGCACATCAAGAAGGCTCATTGTACAGAGAACTGCCGCGTGTTCCATGTAAATAAAGTCACCGTTATAGTAACAGCCTGAGAAAGGAGAAAATTTCGAAATGTGTTGGTCAGCTAACCTACTGGGCGAAGGCAGTGGGGAACGAGTTGCGTCTGGCGCCAGTTGAGGTTGGCACGGTTCCCGTACACAAGTTAATTGGCAAATAAATGCTTCAGGATGTAGTTTAGGCAAGGATTGTGGCTACCCTTGACTACCGTAGCGGAGGAACCGGAGCGCCAACTCACGTTACGGAACTTTACTCTCAAACTTTACGACGCTCTTTGGTTTTTACCTGCTCGTCGCCGGACACAGCTGCTCAGCAATGAAATTTGGCGAAGAAGATGTTATTTCTGGCCGGCTGATTAGAATGTCAGCCTGTTTAGTAGCTCCCGTGCCCTCTGTAAGCAGGTGTGCCGCGACTTCAAGTGGAAAGTTAGTTCCGTGGATGGAGATATTTTCGCAGTTACTGGCCGGAAATTATAGCACGCGAGACCTGCACAATGTATTCTTGGCAATGCTAAAATAACTTTTTGCGTTTTCAGTAATCTGTGATGTACTCCGGGTGGCTCTGACAAGCACAGAAAAAGTCTGAATTGAAGACATTTCCGATCTGAACTGTAAATTTCTCAATTTACATCAGAGGTAGCCTAGTTTCCACCTTGTACAGTATAGGGTTCGGAAGAAGGCTTAAGGAATGTATCTAAAGTTATATTACCATCAAAAATATTTTCAGTTACATCCGCGTATTAGCATTGCCTACAGCATTAATGCTTTGTTCTTGCAACCACTCTGTATTATTTCCACCCATGTAAAGCACGTAGTGGACCTTTCAATTAAAGACCCAGCGGCAGACTTTTTCGCTAACTAAAATGATCATTAAATATCCTCCGAATCTTGGAGGTGCCATGTTCCCCAGAACATTCGTGTGTACTTGCTACTAAAATAGCCGAATCTACCATATATAGTAAGAATGTTTCATGCTTGTTCCGGTAGCACCTGAACACTCAGAACAGATCTTCTAGGATCTTCTTTGTAGCCTTAGCTACTGTCTAGTTGGGTAAACAACTTGTCGTATGACGTGTTGCTGATCCTAATTATGATTACAAGAAACAGATACTATCAGTGAAACAGCCCATCATTCACCAGCAGTCGTTTGAAGATGTCTGAAAGTCTCGTTATTAAAAATGCGTGCAGATCATACAGTTCTATCTGGAGAAACCGTCCAAAAACAATATATCGTATCTGTCAGAAAGTCGCTTGAAAGTAAAGAGCGGTAAATATTTTAAGGACATTTGTAACTGACATGATACAGTACAAAACAAATTTAAAAATTTATCTGCTTCATTCACATTTTTATTATCATCAACGACGCCTTTCTACAGTTTTGACCGTCATCTTCAATCGAAAAAAGGGTTTACGTGTGTATTTTCACTTGCTGTAACCAATCGTCGTCTTTGCGTTTTATTCTGGAACTGTTCAGGAACCTGCAGACAGCAGGGTGTTATCCACACATAGAAAAATCTACGTATGTGATGTTACTGTTACAATAACAAAGTACAATGCAAAGCAGATGACTGGTCACAGAACGCAAAAATGTACATGTAAACCCATTTTTCACCTGACGATTAAGGCTAAAACCTTTGAGACGCGTCCTGGATGTTACTAAAAATGTGACTGACGGAAATAGCTTTTTTAATTTTTCCCAGATTCGATCTCAGTACAGTCAAGAATTTTCCATCGATGTGGGGATTGGAACAAGAATCATTCAACCTCTTGAGAATACCAGAGGAGCCACTTCAAAAAGAAGTAGTGGAGAGAGTGATGTGTTCTCCACGTGTTCATCCAGTGAGGGCATGAGAGGGACGGAATATGCTACAGCACGATAGCGCAGCTTAGTTTAGAGTATCTCATGTAGACCGCTACTGAGCGCACGGAAGCTTGCAGTTTGCAGGAACAGGAACCTGGCCACAGCACCGCTCACTGCGCCTGGAGAAACCCACCACTAACGTATTATGGCTGCTTATTGATCAGTCCGCTAAATTACGTCTCCAAATACGCTTTCAGATACCCTTTGTGTGTTAAGCTGTTCCCGTTGTAGCCGACAAGTTGCTTTGAGTAATGAGTATCTTGCATCCGGGATTTTTCCGCTTTTAAATGCAGCAACGTGACACTGAACGTTTCCAATGTAGGTGTGCCAGTCTTTCTCATTTTGCACATTGTAGGCACATACTTTCTTTGGGCTTTTATAAGGAGACTTTCGACTTACCTACGATGCATACATTTTAATTACAATGCGGTGCCAATATTCTGTTTAGAAATAAACTTGTCTCAGTTGTCAGTTTTTTCCAATTAAGCTTCACAAACAATGTCATAATTTCTGTTGGAGACAGTAATGATTAATTGTTAACTAACTCCGTCCGAACGGGCCATGAAGGCGCAACGGTACCGACCGCCGTGTCATTCTCAGCCCGTAAGCGCCACTGGATGTGGATGTGGAGGGGCCTTTGGTCAGCAGACCTATCCCCTTGCCATTGTCAGCTTTTCTGACTGTTAAGTTTTCCAGTAATTTTATTAACTGTCTAGGCCGTATTACCAGGAGAGGTGAAGCAGCGGTTAACAGTCTGAACTCATATTCCGGAGGACGATAGTTTAAATCCGTGTCAGGCCATCCGGATTTAGATTTCCCATGATATCCGTAAATCGCTCCAGGTGAATGCTGGGGTGGTTTCATTGAAAGGAAACGGACAATCCGAGCTTGTGCTCCGTCTCTAATGACCTTGATGTCGACAGGCTGTAAATCTTCTTTTCTTCTTCTTTCTATTGTATCACTGATACTTTATCATTGCGATCCACGCGGTTAATAAAGTTATTGAAAGTAACTGAGAAACCAAAAGCAGAAGTTAGAAATTAAGTACTGCTAGTTCCTAAGTCACTACGGCCACAGTATAGAGTCTTAAGCAGAAAAATGGTTAGAAAATTTTATTGTCTTCCCCAAGATACTTAATGACAACGAAAACACACGTATGGGAAAGACGCAACAAAACTATTTAAACTTTTAAACTGCAAACATCTGTTGTGGTTTTTTAAATGATATCATTACCGTCATTTGCCCACGTTTTAAGTCATTTAGCCCCGACATAATGCACTCACAACTACACTGAACACTGTTCTGACCACGAGTGACACGTGCAACATACCGAGGACATCCTGCAGATGCCGTTCGTGGCCAATTACAACAGTGCAAGCTACAGACTAGGTTAGTGTCCGCATTTATGTTCAAGAATGCATTTTGCGTGGTATCTCCATATTTTTGTCCAACCTCTGTACCCCCTGTCCTGTAGAGCAGAACAAATTCCATTAACTGTAAACTTCAAACAATGTATCCCTCTGTGCACACTCTATTTTACACTTGTATTTTAACCATAATCAGTTGTTTCGTTAGTACCTTTTTAAGGGGCTTTTGAAAGCCATAAAAGATGGGACAAATTCAGAAGTTGGGGTATTCGGACGATTCAGAAGCAATTTTTTTTACTTATAAGAAATATAGTGTATAAAATGCTAGTGGGGTCCATGGTTGATTAATGGCTCTCTGGAATATATATCATGTCGAAATGATAGACGAAATTGAAAATGTTGCATGAAAAGTTGAACGATTTTTGTAGCGCTTGCATTTGGAAGACACCGGAAAGCTGTAGTGAAAATGAAAAGTGTATGATTCTGCTGATACTTTAGAACTTCCTATGTTTAGAGACGTAGTAGGATTTAATGTGTGTTCGGAATAATAAAAGCACTCTTTTCCATGAGGCATCCAGGAGTGGAACAATACTTGTTGATCGTACGTTTCATTGTATGCTTTGCGAGATACATAGTGTGGATCATAATGAACAGAAAAAAACGGACACAGGTGTAAGTATGCATTAACAGAAGCAAAAACTTTGCAGCAAATGTGGATCCGCAAACGCCACTAACTTATTTTTTTTTTTTAATTTACTGATTCCCATCATGCCCAATTGGGGTCAATTTTCATCTAGGAACCATGGCTGGGGAATGTGGTAAATGCATGATAAGGCACCTGCACATCTAATGCGGCTATATGGTCGGAGATGGTGAAGCGTGAGTCCAATTAGATGAAGACTTGGTAGAAATAGTACATATGAAATACCTTTGTACTAACTAAGTTAATACTTCATACTGAGCACAGTGGCAGTTTGTAACACATATTCGCATAATTATCTCTCAAATACCTCGTTTCAGAACCCATGCTCGTTTGAACGTTTGTTTATGCTATCGTATATATTCGGCTGTGTCAGTATTTGGTAGTAATTCTTGTGTACCGTGTTCATATAAATGTAATTATTTAAAGTCGGTTAGCCATAGTTGTTTCAAATTCGTAAATTAAATTACCAAGTGACTATATACAATAAAATAAGCTCGAACATAGTTGCATGAAGATACTGCATGCTTACATAAAAGGAAGTCATAGTCTCTTTAGCTGTATGAAGATCATCTGTATTTTTTTCTCTGTGTTTATGCATGTAAATAAGGCTCAGTAGATACCAAGGTAAATGTTGTACGTAATTAAAATACACCGATGAATGGAGTATCTCTGTCGTGTGGATGACTATGATGGGTGTCTGTACAGTGTACAGTGTGCGTGCTGTTTAAGATGGCATGCCACCGAGTAATGTGTGGTGGAGGCTACTTCTGGTACTACTGACTGATCTCCCTTCCATTTTCCACTCGTAAACTGCGACTGGCAAGAATGATAGTTGTTAAGACTCGGTGTTAGCTCTAACGTCTCAGATTTTCTCGTCGTGGTCATTTCGCGAGAGGCATATAGGAGGAAGTAGTATGTTGTCCGACTCTTCCCGGAAAACGCTCTCTCGAAATCTGAATAGCAAACCTCTTCGTGATACACAACGCCTCTCTTGTAACGTCTGCCACTGGAGTTTGTTGAGCGTCTCTGTAACGCTCTCTCCGGACTAAACGATCTTGTGACGAAATGTGTCGCTCTTCTTTGGCTCTTCTCTCTCTCTCACTCTCACTCTCTCTCTCTCTCTCTCTCTCTCTCTCTCTCTCTCTCTCTCTCTCTCTCTCTCACACACACACACACACCTCAGTCATACCTGGGAGGGATCTCAGACTGATGAACAATACTCAAAAATCGGTCGAACAAGCGCCTTATAACCCACTTCTTTCGTGGATAAGTTACACTTCATAAGATGCTTCAAATGGAATGGTTCAAATGGCTCTGAGCACTATGGGACTCAACATCTTAGGTCATAAGTCCCCTAGAACTTAGAACTACTTAAAACTAACTAATCTAAGGACATCACACACACCCATGCCCGAGGCAGGATTCGAACCTACGACCGTAGCAGTCCCGCGGTTCCGGACTGCAGCGCCAGAACCGCTAGACCACCGCGGCCGGCTAAGATGCTTCCCTTGAATAACAATCTGTTACCTACTTTTGCTATTCTTTGTTTTATATCGTCATTCCACATAAGGTCGCTCTGAATTGTTACTCCTAGATATTTTCCGGTAGATACTGTTTCCAGTAATTTGTCATCAATAATGTAGTTGAACAGTAGTGGGTTCCTTTTCCTATGTATGCGCAATATGTTGCTTTTATTAACGTTCAGGGTCAACTGTCAGAGCCTGCACCACTCAGCAATCCTCTGCAAATCATTCTGCAACTCGATATTGTTTTCTGGCGTTACTACTCTATTACAGACAACGGTATCATCTACGAACAGTTTTGAAGGATTTCTGACTCTTTTCACTGAATCATTTGTATACATTGTAAATAGTAACGGTCCTATCACACTTCCTTCAGGCACTCTGGAAATTATCTTTACATTTGTCGATTTCGTTCCATTAACAGAGACAGATAGAAATAACTTTATAAATGCTGCCAGTGGTGCCACCTCACCATGAACTTTTTTTGACGTGGTTGTTCATCTGAAACCAGCTTCGAATAACGGTTGTAGAACGACTTTGAGTGTTTCGAGATCCGTTCAGGATGAAATAAATGTATGATTTGATTAAGCGTTCAGTCTTTAACCAACTGGCAACTGAAACCTACAGGGAGACGAAGAGAGAAGACGGAGGCAGGCATTTAATCGGCACGGCACACAGCGTTGGTCAGCTCATGAGGCGACGGGACAAGCATAAGGCAGCAGTCGCGGGATGCGTGGCAACGAGGGAGGGCTGACCAGATCCGGTATTACGTGTGTTATGTCACTGATTCAAATGCAGCGCGCCTCCCGGTTGCTCAGTAACGCGAGGCTGAACCAAGGCTGGCCGGGTTCACCGCCAAACCCACGACGTTTCCGGCTGCCTTAAGGTCGCCCTGGTACCGGGACTATTTATAGAGGTTTCGCCTTCTTACTTAAATATTAATTATAGTCTGCGCGTACTCCCCTTCAAGCGTCGCTATGCATTCATAAAGAAGCGTAATCCGACGCGTTATATCACGTCGCAGACACCGTGGGCGTGACCCGCGCCACAGTTCCGTCAGACAGCCGAAAAGTGATATTCCACGTTTTATTTGTTACACCATTAGTTCGCGACCAGAAAGATTTATTTACGCTTAGGACCGCAGTGGTGATCCGTCTGAGCTTTGTTACAGAGCAAGGTGGTGCCGTGGATAACACGCTGAACCCGAAATTGAGGGAAACGGGTTCCAGACGTCTTTTCGACAAAGATAGCATCAGAACCGCAACACGAGCTAGGACTGGATGGGTATGAGACGACTTTGACTATTTCAAAGTATCTGTTCTGATACTTAAACTTTTTATTTTATGAACAAGACAGTCTAGATCAGAGTTTTATTTACTGTTGTGACAGATTTCGGCTGAATTACACCATCTTCAAATTTAAAACTAGAATAAAGAGAAATAAAAACATTAGTTATTCTCTTTTATCTAAGCTATTCATAATAATCCATAGGAGAGAAAAGTACTTAAATGTACGAAGTGACCAAAGATACAGAAGGACTGTTGCTACCGCCGTCGTCAGCTTGTAAACGTCATTACAACTGAGAAGACGCAACTGATTTCCTCCTGTAGTGATATATAGTGTGTCTAGAGCCTAGAGGTCTAAGTTGTAAAGATGGTAGAGGTTCCTAAATTGAGTTCTTCTCGGCAAAGAGCTAATATTTGGAATTTCATGTTAAGTTTTTTATTGGAATCAAAAAGACGTACACCGTACATTGCAAACCCAGGTATTACCATCTATTCAAAGCGACGCCCGTCAGTTTCACTGTATGTATTACAACATAACTTAGTAACAAGTCTGCGTTCTGTGCTTAAAATAATTTTACGCGCGAGTTTCTGTATGTTCCTACAGGATCCAAAACATCGTCCTGGAGTCCACTTTGTGGACAGTTCTTTATTTAGAGCCTTGACCAGCTCTCTGTAACACAAACGACGCAGTTTCTCGTATTTTTAACCACGGTGATAAATTTGTTTCAGTTAGCATGATCTCTGTTGCGAGACGCTTCTCTACATTAGTTCAGCTATTCGGGAACCAAATCTTACAGTGCTATACTTAAAATGCATACTTGCTAGTTATCATAACGATTAATGCCTCATCTTTGATAGCTGATCATGAACTATAGGTGCCTAAACAGTGGTTAATTCCACTGTAGACGCATCTCAGACGATTATGTAATTTTATTAACGTAAAGACTCTAGGGTCGATGTGGTAGTGAATTGTTTGTCATCATCTTCTTCTACATGATACGTACGTAACTGATTTACAAAGCCGTACTTCTCACGACTTGCTCATTTAAGGCGTCATACGTTTTGAAATATTTATTTCAGAGGTTGGTTCCACGTCTCAAAGCACTGTATAAGTCTGATCCTACAGGATTGAGACACCTTCTGCAGGAATCACGAGAAACTTTATTACATCTCCCGGATGGAGGTTTGAACGTCACTCCTCTGGAATACAAGTGAAGCATCATGGCCACTGTGCCACTACGGTCAGTTCAATAATTCACCCAGCTATTTGGAATGACTCTTACTGTTCCTTCCTTAATAAGTTTGTGTAAATGTCGTGGTAACTCGTTCAACAAGACTTTGTCACTTTATTCCCCGTTGCTGTCTAAAGTTAACTAGCGCTCCGACTGAAATGACGTGAAGATAAATTAAACGTTAAGCTGTAAACGTCGTTCCTTAAATACGTAGGGACTTCAGAAAGTTAGTTACACCTATTATCCCACGCTAAGACCACCGCGTAACAACAGTGGTGCATTGTCAGGAGAAATTACATGTTCCTGGTTTCCTGCAGAGGCAGTTCTGCTGTGGTAAGGCTACTACGTGTATCACAATGGGCGAAGGAAATGGCCCGGCAACTGGAAACGTATTGAAAAGTTGAAGTACGCAGGACAGGATGATTCTGTTGGGCAAAACGTTTAAATTGCATACAAATGCACCACAAAATTCTGGCGGTTTGTGGACCAAATGCAATGTCACGTTAAGCCGTATTGCAGTGGTGCCAAAAATTCGGCAAAGGCCACAGTGACATGGGTGATACAGATCCGCCATACAGTCCTGATTTAGCATCATGCGATTTCCGTCTTTTCAGCAAGCTGCAATTTTGTCTTGGGGAGGGGGGGGGGATTTTCCACCGTTGAGGATTTCACATAGCGCTTCTCGAATGGCTTCGTGACCAAGAAACGGATTTCTATAATCGCGGAACTGAACGACTAGGGGGACGTTCCTAAAATTGTTTGCAGAGTCTTGGTGACTATATTGAAAAATAGTGTCACGTGTCTGTGTCACTTTGAAGTGTAATGCAGCATTCAATAAAAGTTACTTAGTCTACTATACTAATGCAGTATACAATTTTTCGTGTCCCCTGGTACCTGATCGATCGATTAAATTTGAGTTATCCACCTATCAAGTAGCGTGCATCTTCATTCTCGTCGTTGCCATAGGCAGTCGAATATCGAGAGCTGTTTGACTTTTAGCTCGCACCTATTCATTTTCTGTGTTTAACTATTGCAGGTGTATAGCCCCTGCTAGTGCTAAACGCCTAAGAAGGGTAAACTAAAAATTCTCGTCGTCAATGAGGTTATTAGAGACGGTGCGCTAACTCAGATTGGGGAAAACTGGGGAAGTAATCTGCCGTGCCCATCCAAAGGAACCCTCCAAGCATTTGCCTTAAGTGATTTAGGGTAATCACGGAAAACTTAAATCCCGATTGTCAGACAGCGATTCGAATAACGGTCTAGTGTTTTACCACTGTGACACCTCGTTCGGTATGTGGCATTCTCGACTGGGCGACACAGAGGAATAAAAAAAAAAAAAAATATTACGTCCGTTCTACACATTAGTAGTTCTTATTTTCTATATGCATGTACTTGTTAGGGGAAGCTCAATGTGACTAGTGTGTACAGACATTAGTATTTTTTTCGATGCCGAAATATGAGTCTATAACAAGACCGCGTTACATAGCTTAGTGCACTCTCTTAGCACAAAACGGTTTTCCGAGAGTAACGTTCCCATCCGACGGACGGATCGCAATGCACAGTCACCGTGGCTTTAGTCGATGTGTCACTGAGAACAATTTTGGCGTTTAATGCAGACCAACGGAACTTTTCACCAAAAAGTCTCTTGTCAGTGGTGGCCTAATAACAAACAGTAAGACTTCTTCTACAATGGGGATTAAGTTGGGTAGATAGAAACAGTGTTGTAGCAAGTTAGAAATTTCTTGTCAGCGGTAAGAGTACAGAGCAGAAAATGTATATATTTGCACTGAGTAATAAAATTCAAAAATTGGTCTGAATGATTGAGAATATAGCAAAATCAAGTACGTGACCTATTTCAGCATGCAACTGTGGTTATCTTCGGTTGCTTGTGCACTGTCAGTATAGCGAAATTGAATATTGAAATCTGTAAGCACCTAACTCCTGTTACCATGCTGCAGATGCGAAGGAAAATAAACAATAGTGTTTCGATATCACCATGTACATAATTTGTTATAAAATGTTCTTATTCTTATTCTTAACATCCTCTTCCACTGCCATGGTCAAGTGTCCCTGTTTTTGCTTTCCACACGACATGAATTCTCAAAATTCATTGTTTTATCCTCATTTCAGTTAATCTACAAATGTACTCTTGCCAGCATAGATACCTTTTAACCTCTCTTCTCTTCCATAATCAGGGCAGTAATCGTATACACTCAGACCAGCAAATACATAACAATTTCCAACACTCATTTTAATTTCGTAATATTCAGTCTAAAGGCTACTGGCTGAGCCCGTTAACTAAAATTGTGTCATACGTAAAACATTCGTTTACATATTTTAAGAATACGGAAGTTCACAGGATGGGGTCAATAGTCAGTTCAGCAACAATTATGTCACTGCACAAGGATTTCGACCTTTTTCCAAAACCCCAAAAAAATTAATATCCCTGCCGCGCTCAAATAAGATTTTGAAATTTTGTGGTGTGAAGTAAAACAATTAAGATCCGGTAATAGGTGCCATTAGCCAAGCTAAAGGGTCGTCTATAGCTCGTCTAGAATTACTCAGAAGGCGCAAGGAGAGCGTGCTTCGTAATAGTACTGAAGTACGTAGATTAGTCACTGTTGTTTCAGATTCATGAGTTAGCAGCTATCCTCACGACGTGCAATGAATCTGAAAGAAGTTTCATTCAGAAAGATGCGCTCCGGACCGTCACCTTGGCGCTCTGCATGAGTCATAAGACTCTTCAGAAATGAAGGCCGCATATTATGATGCATTCCTCCTCCAGCAATAAACGATGGAAGGACAAGGATACCCTGTCGAAAATCCCGGGTGGGTGTGGAGCTCACCACTGGGCTGCATGTTCTGCATGCATAGCGACTTCTAAGACGCAGTATCGTTTTCGAGTTCCGCTTCTAATGTAGATTAGCTTTTAGTGATGTTGAAATTTTGTCGATAAATCGAACAGTGAGAATGAAACGTAGCTTTTCAGATTTTGCCTCGAGTACGTTTTATGTTGGGGTCATCCGTGGCTCACATTTCTTTTGAATGTTGATTAAAATTAATTGATTTCTGGTTAGGAATTTGCACAGAAAACGCAATAAAGGTCACTGTCATTGCACCAAAACGAGTACGAAATATTAATTTTACTTTTTATGTTTCCTTATAGGTTTCTTCTTAAGTGAGGTACGGGGTGACAATTATTGAACTACAGGAAATAAAACCGGTATCACTTCTGAACTGTTTGCGTTAGGACGTTCAAACTGCAAGGTTGGCCGCGGGGCATGATGGCAATTAGTATGGTTTGGTTTAGCGACGAAGCCCACTTTCGTTTGTATGCGTTGGTCAATAAGCGAAATTGGCCCATTTGGGGGACCGAGAATCCGCATTTCGCAATCGAGAAGTCTCCTTACCCTCAGTGTTCAGTCACGGAATAATCGCAGCGATATTCCTTGATGTTACAGTGTCTACCGAACGGTATGTGAAGGTTTTGGAAGATGATTTCATCCCCACTGTCCCAAGTGACCCTTATTTCGACAAGATGTGGTTCATGCAAGACGCAGATCGATCCCATTGAAGCAGGAGAGTGTTTGATGTCCTGGAGGAGCACTTTGGGGACCTCATTCTGGCTCTGGTGTACCCAGAGGCCACTTGCAAGGGGCTCGATTGACTACCATATTCTCCGGATCTGAAGACATGCGACTCCTTTTTGTGTGGCTATATTAAAGTCAAGGTGTACAGCAATAACCTCAGACCATTGCTGATCTCAAAACAGCCATTCAGGAAGTCATCGACAGCGTCGATGTTCCGATACTTCAGTGGGTCATGCAGAATTTCGCTATTCATCTGCGACACATCGTCGCCAGTGGTGGCAGACATATCGAACATGTCATAACCTAAATCCAAATATCTGTAATGACGTTTACATGGTGAATGAAGTGTGTGCACGCCGTAATTTGTAAGTAATTTACATTTTTTTCACATAGTACAATAACTGTCACCCTGTATTTCATATCATGAAAAAACTAGTGCGTGCAATGCGACAGCCTACGGGCAAAATACAGCTTGAATACTCTTCTGAAACAATCAGTTCTGATCGACACTGACATGAGTCAGAATTAATAACTGATTTATCTTTAAGACTGTTAATCCGACCAGGAACCTGGTAATTTTCTGTGAGTATAAATTGGCATCGGAAGTACGATCAACAAAAATTTTTAGTTCATCTTATTTACTTCGGCGGGATTTAGTACTGTACAGTTTAACACAGACACTATAATATCATTTCGCCTAAAAATACACATTATTGATTCTGCATAAAATATGAGCTTCAGTTCTTTGTCACCCCAAACCAAGAATCCATAAGGATCTGTGGAACCAGACATGGGAAATTTTGGAATCGGGTACGATATGCGAGATAAGTTCACCACTCTGATGAGCGTGAGTTTTCGTTACTTGCATCGCACAACATTGAATCAGACGAGTTTTGATATCTTTTCTTTGGAGATGCAGCAACAGACCTTTTGGAAGCTCGAGCAGAGTGTCGATAGTTTACTCGAACTATAACGATCACCTGTTGTTGATACACGCCTTATATCACTGTTGTGCAAAAGTATTAAGTGTTTTACCGGTTTAATAATAAACTGTTATTAATAATAATTATTGTAGAAATGCTGTCCCACGATAATAGATCTGAAATACTAATGGACAGGAAGATGTATTTACACATGAAGAGAGTTCTTTTGGATAATATATGCCAATAAGAACATATTCCCGGAGAGTCCATGTTTCCCAGACTCAGCGGCTGGTGAAGCGGATCAGTTTCACGAATCCAGTGTTATTCGATCCTTTTACCATTCTCCGGATATCGGGAAAGAGTTTTCGTATTTTCTGCACGGCACTGGCCTCGTTTACATGTTAAGTTTGTCCTGCGGCACAACAGTGTAGCATACGGATTCACAGATAACTGCACCTCTGGTGTGGCTAGGTTCCAGCGCCTTTATGGACTTAAGCCAATGTAGGTCGTAACTCCCACGAGCCGGATTCTGCGCGCCAGAAGTTGTGGAGGCTGCGCCCGCCAGCCTGACGGAATATTCTAACAGTCACAGCAGGTAACACACCGCGCCCACTTCAGAAGTTGTGTGCTTGAGGCTGGTAGTTAATACACGACCGAATACTACCTCTACGGCCGTGCGGTTCTAGGCGCTACAGTCTGGAGCCGAGCGACCGCTACGGTCGCAGGTTCGAATCCTGCCTCGGGCATGGATGTGTATGGTGTCTTTGTTAGTTAGGTTTAATTAGTTCTAAGTTCTAGGCGATTGATGACCTCAGAAGTTAAGTCGCATTGTGCTCAGAGCCATTTGAACCATTTGAACTACATCTACGCCAGCACCGCTAGACTAAGAGTATTCCCTGCGCTTCGAGTATTGGTAGTATGGTGAGGCTGTTCATCGAGGCTTTACGAGTATACAGCGTGGACCCGAGCTCCACCTACAAAGTTTTGAAGGGCCTTCAGGGATATTTCCTGACAGTTTTGGTATAAAGAATTCGTGATCAATGGTTATCCCAAGTACTATTGTTTCTGTGAATATACCTTCCCAACAATTAATAAGCCTGTAACATACAATTGCCAAAAACTAACAACACAAAAAACAGCGCACATATGCAAAAGTGCAGTGATGCCGTCGCCAGGAAAACAACTCGATTCACCGGAAAATTCGCTCAGTGGAGGACGAGTCAAAATAAGCGAAAACGTGCCTCGGCTTATCTATAGATGCGCGACAATTTCTGATAAAACGACCGTCAAAGTTTGCGACGAACTTTAGATGGCTTTTAGCGCTGGGTAGTCTCAGCCGACATGGTGGCACAGTGGGTAGCGTCGTATCCCATCAGTTTTGCGCCCCGTGTTGAAACCCTATTATTTTATTTATTTTTTTCGTTATCTACTCATGTCCGTAGAAGCTTACTAAACGAATGTTTCTCATCAAGTTAGGTCTTATATTACTTGTAAAATTGCAACTGGGTTTCACAAAAGTATAATACATATATTACACAATAAATGTGTGCTTGGTATTTTCGGGGATTACGATCTTTCAAAATTACTTTACTCTTATATTTCATATTTATATCAATTATTATATTTTAGTCTTAAGTTTATGCTTCAGGAAGACTTGATACATTCCTTTGGTCCATACCGATCATAGAAACATTCGAAACAGAAATTCCGAGCATCACGAGCATCGCGTGAAGGCATGGTTACCACAGCTACGTTTCTTCGTATGAATCTCACTCGGAAAAGAAATGTCGGTAACACTGCTGCAAATTTCACGCGTAGGCAATAATTTCGCGGAAAACAACGCATAATGGATAACTTTACCGAAAACTGATGCTTGAAACTGCTTATAAATGAAGATACACTGCAGGAATTTTACCGAAAATAGTAATTTTAAATAATTATCTCATTCATTTTTGTAAATTCATTCACCAGACATACAAATGGTACACGGATAACGACAACGTTGATTCGGTATACACTGGGGAAACACTTGTGTAGTTATCTTCTAGGGATATGGGTAAATAAATGAAAAAAAGTAAAAATAATAATCTTGTTTCGAACATAGGGCGCAAAAGTGCGAAACCGTGAGACAAGGTATAGTACCAGCTCTTCGGTTGATCGGACGCATAAAGTTTCTCGAAGAATGTTACTGTCGTTGTCTCAGAAACGGTTATCTAAGATAAACCGAGACAAGTGTTCGCTTATTTTCACTCTTCATCGACTGAGCGAAGTTTCTGAAACACTCTCCTTTTCGGTGAAGCAGTACATAAGCACCATATCGGCTAATAAACCTAACCATACTGCTGTATATGTACAACTAACAATGACGAAAAAAGAAAACCAAGATAGAAACAATCAATACTGAATACATATTTGTAAAGCGTCCGTTACTATTGTCAACAGCAAGTAGGTTAAAAGGAAGGTTAGGATTTAACGTCCCGTCGTCATCGGGTCATTACGGACGGAGCACAAGTTCAGATTTTTTCATGAATGGGGAAGGAAATCGGTCTTGCCATTTCAAATAAATCATTCCATGTGTTGCCTGGAGCGATTTAAGGAAATCGTGGAAAACTTAATGCTGGATGGCCGGACGTGGATTTCACGTCATCCTTCCGAATGCGAGCCCAGTGTGTTACCACTGCACCATCTCGCCCGGTGCAATACGTTAAGTAAATGGAACAAACGTCTTTCCATACCAGACACGCGTCACATACCTTCGATATTTGCACCATTTTGTTCATGTTTCCAGTAGAGTAAAGATAAATGGGGTTATGAAATTTAATGAAATCTGATTACTGTGCAACGAGCCACCAGACGCCAAAAGTTCCTTGTACCAGAATACACATGAAATGTCCCTGGACAATCTCCGAAATTTTGTCCGTGGTAATCACCCTATACAGGAAGGAATGATCCGGAATTTCTTCGCACTGTTCTAACGGAAATGCAGAAAATGCTGATTAGAGAATCAGAACTCAGATCCGGCTGTGCGATACTCAAAGAGAACTATCATTTAACACTGCCAAACTAACTTCACGAGCGAAAGCGTAGTTGGATCGTGTTCAGAAATAATCAGGATGCCTCCGTAAACGCAGTGATCGGTATTTCAATTGTGCTATTGTGTCAGGTCTGAGTATGAAAACCATACATATTGACAGTGAATAAACGGCAAAATAATTTCAGTCAGTAAGCTCTCTGAGCTCTTTAGGATTTTCCAATAAACCTAGAATAAAGAGTAAGCAAGCAACAAGTCACTTCCATCTCTCTCTGTCTATTTCTTTTTCATTGTTCATTGTCTACCTTTCTAAACTCTGCAGATACAACAACTGCATGGAATTTGCTACTGAAATATCTATGAAAAACCTGTATCGGGATTTTTATTAGTACTTTCGTGTGAGATGGAACTTATTTTAATGACTTACAATGAACCACAATTTTTAACGAGTGTTTGGGCTGTAACGAAACATCCACTTGTACAACAGCGTGGAATAACCGCATTCTAAAAGCACCCAGTTCTGTCCTTAGCACAATATGAGCTTCCACATTCAGATTTTCTAGCTCTGACCTATAGCCAATATTAATTACAAGCGATCTTTGGGAAATCAAATTCTTTTGAAAAGGAAAGTTTAGCATAATTCCAAAATTACAGGACAGTTCCAGCATTTAACGAAAACTAAAATCATATATATTAAAAGACAGTGTTACAGACTACTTCTCAAATACGTTTTAGGACAATATTTCAACAGCTATCCTTTTTGTTTTCGAGCTTGATGCGAGAAATTTGGTTGTTTGTTCATTTTCTGGACTCCAGCAAGAAATATGATTATTAATATCGTATCACACTCCGAAGAACATATGAGGTCAATATGTTCTTCAAAAGCACGACTTGAATGTACACTTCATAAATCTTAATTCTCACGATTTCCGACCCTTGCTGATTTAAACTTTCAACAAAGCATTTATTTTTAGATATTGCCTTTGATTTTAGGTTAGAAGAAAAATATTTCCGAAAAGTCTTTGATTCCGATGTGGTCTAAAAAGTAGCATCTTGAGAGGCCGTGGATATCAGTTATTATGCGAAAGATTGACGTCATCAGTTTATTTAGAACGGGTCAGTTTGTAGAAGAATATAACGTGTCTTTGTCTGTTAGAGACGTACCATTGTGACATGGAAGGTGAACCAATACAACTTTCGCATCTTTAAAAGAAGTTCTGCAGCTTAAAAGAGAGTAATTTGGCAGGAAAAAATATAGTTAACGTTCAAGGCTTTACTTTCCAAGTACGAGGAGTGTCTGGATACAAAGCAACAATGGAATGCTAATGGAACTATCCCAACTTTCGTCTGAAGTAGTTTAGAGAAATCTCGCAAAAAGATTAACAGAGACGGCCGGACGGGTTTGCACTCCACATCTCCCAAATACAGGACGGATAACTGCGCTGTCGCTCTGGGAATGTTTATTAGAGAATTTGGTGCGAACATTTCAGTTTCTGGGTAACTGTAGTTATAGAATTAGCAGGCTGGCTGAAAACCCTCATTCGTCACGGAAAAAGCTTGCACGCGCGCTGAAGTTTTAGTTCGAATGGAAATCCTGCTGATTTGTGCAGCGCCAGCGAACACAGGTCCGTAGTGGAGAGTGTTGGCAGTGACCGCTCTGTGCGGCTGAAGCAGGCACTTCCCGGAAGGCGTAGGCATTCGCCGTTTTCTTCATCAAGAGGGAAGAAATTTGGCTCGATTCTATGTAGTATCTGACAGCACTGCACGAGGTGTTCAAAGATATTTTACGATTTCTGACAATTGCCACACTGAGGAAGATACATGTGAATGAAACTAACTTCACATCGCAGATTAGGTACGCTGCAACACACAAAAAATTAGGTTTACAGTACTGTGCATGATCTCAGCCTTTGAGAAGTCAAGACGATATCAGTAGACTACGCAGTCCGTACCAATAGGCAGATGACGTCATCGACATGGAGGAGACACGACCCACGAGAAAAAACCAACAGATGACATCTTTAACAACATGTCAACTCTGACACAACAAAAGCCAACAAATTAGCTGGACGTCAACGGATATAGGGAATTTTTGGCAGGAATGCTCTTATTACTAACTCTTTCAAACATATTAAAAACGTGACAATATCAGACCATAGTGGGAAAAGTAAGGACTTGCATTGGGGAGGCATTTGTAAGTATGGAATAGGCAATGTGTACAAAAATAAGATTGTAATGATATGTTTGCTGACCGTTGGGTTCGACAGTTGACAGCCAAACTGTCCATTAACCTGAACCTCGAGCTGCACTATAGACCAATCCCTCAGAAAAACCCTCATTAAAAAGAAAAAAAAAGTTGGTGTGGTGATACATTCGTTGGTTTTACTTATTCACAGCCAGACTGTCAGCTTCCAACTTGGAGTAAGCCTTGGGCTACGCTACAGATCTGTCCGTTACCACAACCGTTGGTCGTATCACGATCTCAAATATACGCGACATCTCCACTAGGCCTACGTAGGTTTAGTAAGCAAAACGATCCAAAATATCGACCCCTCAGTGGATCGTCATCTCCGCTAGACCAATATTGGTTTAGTGAACAACACGTTTCAAACCACAACAAACGACGAATAAACAAAATGTTTCAAACAAAACGTACGAATATCTACAACTAAAGCTTGCAGATACAAACATTGCGTAAGCTATCTGCATAAAATATTACATTACGCGTCAAAGAATAGGGCAATGGTTGGCGTTATTTACTAGACCAGAAACACCTTCATTATGTAATCTGAGACTCTAAGCCTTGTGACATGTAACTGCAATGACCTACATACGTTCCTGAGGAACATCCCCCGCGTGACCTGTATGCACGTCTTCAGAGCATCAAAAGTGATTGCTGAAGAACAATGATGAAAAAGTTGTCTGTCAATAATAACTATCATATATTCGAAAGTGCAACCATAGGCAAGCTGTGATACCGTCATTCTTCGGTTTGTTCGTCCCTCGTCACGTGAGACAGAACGTTCTCTTGCTGAACTATAAACTCGGGAGTTGCTAGCTGGACGAAGTCCCTTGATACAGCGTTTAATCTTCTGATTGTTGTCAGTTCTCACAAACCGAGATTACACGTTGCATCTGAACACGCTCCAAATTATCAGATTCGACGTTTTCCCGCTATTCCACTCAACAAACGAAGTTGCCTAATGGTAGTCGTAACGTTAGCGTCTAACACGCATGCAAACATCATCTTAGATCATTTTCGAATGGGAGTCATGTGAAATCACGGCTTAGAAATCCAACGTCATCTACGTGTCCATTATATTATGAAAATGAAAACCGACAAGTTGACACTTTTTGCCGTATATCCGTGTTTAGTCAGCAGTGTGAAAGAAGAAATGTTTGGAAAGAAAATTAACATTTAACGCTTACTCAACGACGAGTTCTGAGAGACGGAGCACACGCTCGAATCGGGGAAGGGTATGGAAGGAAATTAGCTATGTCCTTTTCACAGGAAATATCCTGAAATCGCCTTAAGTACTTTAAGGAAAGCGTGGAAAATTTAAAGCTGGATGACTGGCCAGGGATTTGAACCTCCATCCTCCTAAAGGCGAATTCAGTCTTAACCAATGCACCATCCCGTTCAGTAATCTGCACGTAACTTCATGGTCATTTAGGCCAGATTGTGGTCATCTCATTTTGTGATCAGCTGCGTGATGTAGTAGCGACTCGGTGTTGTCTACGACCCGCGTCTTTTAAGTGGCTCTGTAAATGCATCATGTAGCAGTATGTCCAGTATTACCCGGAATGTCTCCGAATGACATATCCATTTCCCGGAGACCAACTCTTCTGTCCCACTCGAAATAATCACAGGTGCTTATTGCGCCTTTTGTCATCGACGACAGATACTGGTACGTTGCCACCTCATTTTCTAGGGATTCGTTGAATTGACTTGTAACGCCTATATTCACGATGACATAAAAAAGGCAACGATTGGAAATATGCGTATACCAGCTTCCTGCAGTTTCAGTTACTTATTGCTGATAACGAGGCACTGTTTCTGCACGTCCCCTGAGGGTGGGCTATTCTTTCTTGGCGCTGTAGCTTTCACGAATGTTAGTCATTTCTACAGAAATTTTACAGCATAAGCTTTCCTTTGAGTTGCATTCTCATCTGCTCTGTTTTATTTTCGATGTCCCCACATTCAATAGTTTTCTATGATTTACCAAGCACTCCTTTCTTACTGTTACAGCCAGCCATAGTATTAGAATTTCCTGTATACTTCTCTGTTTCAGATGTAGAATAGCAGAATTTGTTTCCCAGATGGCACTGTAGTCATTGATACCAGCAGGAGTTTGCCGAACGCCTTCTTTATTCTATTAAATCTCAAAATTTCTTGTTTCTTTTCAGCCAAAAAATAAGTGCCGTTGATGAACCTTAACGTTGCTGTGATATATTCATCTGTGGAATAAAATGGTCTTAACGCTGGACATGGATTATAGGGATGAGGCACCAGAGCGATGTAGATGTAATTAGTACTTTTAAGAAATAGTGAGATGACAAATGGTTGATACGAGAAATCTCATGGTGTCTCGTGAACAAAACAAAGGGTTTTACTCCTCCTTAATTGAACGTATTAGTGAAAAAAACTGCAAAGCGTTTTTTGCAGATGTTAATGATTTTGAAGGTTTGTACATCTGTTGTCTGTGGCTCACCAGAGACATTAATTTAACGACAATTACTTGATAAATTTCTTTTTATTTTACTATCAAGGAGTTGCAAACAACAAAAGCTACGAACTTCACATCCAGCATCCAAATCGATAATGATAATTTGTAGGACTATTAGATACATGTATGGAGCACGGGACTAAAGCATATTGGTCGCTGACGCCGTGCATCTAACCAACAAACTAGTTTCACTCTCTAAGGCGTGTGCTGACTGAGTGAGCAGGTCTTGAAATACGTACATATAGAAATATTTTGGATTTCATCACCAATCCGTCAATTTTACTTTCCGTGACTTATTTGGATTCATCTTTGAGAGTGATTTGTGCCTATGAAAGTGTCAAGTGGATCGTGATGTGACTTCCGAAATAAAATACACACGCCCATACAACTTGCGAAGTAAATTATAGCCCGGACGAAGGCAATAGGCTATTAAATCACTGTGGGGCTACAAGTTAAAATAAAGAAAGTAAAAGACAAGATCTGGTTGATGACAGATCCACTAATTACTAAACTATTGGATAGCTTGGCCTGTGACTTCAGAAGAGACACAGATTTCCCCAGACTAAAAAATTAACTATTACTATTTCTGTCTAAATAATGTGACCTCATTGTCTACGTCTGATTGCAAAAATACACCACAACTTGTAGTTTGCCAATACTGCCTCAAAGTCTTAGAAACTTTTTAACTCCATTTACTTTCCATGTGAGGGAAGCGCTAAAGGATGTACTCATACGTAAACAAATGAACAAATAGGTAAATGTCGTTCTGTCGACCGCGGAATCGAAATAGTTGGATGCTAAGTGACACATGTGTGGGAGTTACCCAATTAAACCATGCTGAAGTACTACCATATCGTATACTGGCAATGATGTAGGGAAACGTAAAAAAAACCACAAACTAGGATTACCCAACTCAAATTAGTAGGGAGTTACAATGACTGGAAAAAATGACATTCACCAAAAATCGCACCCAGACCGAAACTGCAGGTGTAGGTGAAGTGTGTGTAGCACGCAGACAGGTTGGCTTCAGGCTGTCAGCTGGCCCCCTCCTAACCAACACACGGCCATCGTTAGCACCGAAGCAGAACCAGCTCCTGTTTCATCAGAAAACACAAGAGACCTTCACCCTGCCCGCCAGTGAGCTCTCACTTGACAGGAGCTGTCCTTGCAGTAACCGATTTGTAACAGTTTGTTGTGTCACTGTCGTGGCAGCTTCTGCTCATATCGCTGCCGCACTTGCAGTACGACGCACCAGAGCCGTACGCCGAACACAATGGTCTTCCCTCTTGGTAGTGTCGCGTGGCCGTCAACAGCCCGGTCTTCTTTCGACCGTAGATTCCCGTGACTACCGCTGCCAGCAGTCATCTATATTCCTGCCAAGTCTTACTGTAGTACCGCAGAAGGAACATCCACCTTCTCGTAGTCCTATTACATGACCTCGTTCAGACCAAGTGGGATGTTAATAATGGCGTCTACGTCGCCTTAAAGGCATTATTGACTAACATCAACTTACCACGTCGAATCACAAAGGCAACGAACGTCCACGATCGTTACGGTGTGTGTTTGAAGCAAAATTGATTTTCATCCTCATAGTAGTGCTATCAGCGCTACTCGTATGCAACTGGTGCTAAATTTGAACAGACGTCATCCATCAGATGTAGAAATACGCCTACCAACTTTCGTGTATGTCACATAACTGCTTCTTCATATTGCACTTTTTTGCTTCGATGTCTTTCCTATCGCGATGTCATCGTTGGCTGCACCAGCTACGTCTTCGAAGGAAATTCGTCCTTAACGCTTTGGTTGGACAGCGCATAGAAAAAGTAGATGACGGTGGACACACCTTTGCATTATCTTTGGGGGGGGAGGGGCGTTTAAGGCGACTACAGGCGGACGATTGCAGGCCGTGGCCGCCCGCCCACGCACGCCGGCCTTGCTGCTGGAAGGCCTCCGAATCCGTCTCCGGATTTGACAATGGGCTCGCGGGGCTTTTTGCGGCTTTACTCACTCGTAGGCCACGGCCGCTGCCAAATCCTGGAGCCGTTGTCCGGCTCGGACGCTTTGGAAATACCGCTGGCCGCTGCTGGCGCCTGCGCGCTCACGCGCTGCGAGGCCTTCCAGCAACACTCCACACTGCTGCGATTGTTTCTACACCAGCGGCTTCACTACTTTGAACACCAACCAGGCGAGTCAGTCGCAGAAGCAGCAGTTCTAATTTATGACGACTGCAGTAAAGAAAGGCCAAATCAGAGATTTTTGTTGCCGGGCTCTAGTACCGACTTTCTCCTAATGTACACTGATGTGACAAAAGTCATGGAATGCCTCCTAATATCGTGTCGGACCTCCTTTTGCTCGGCATAGTGCAGCTACTCGACGTGGTATGTACTCCATAAGTCGTTGAAAGTCCCCTGCGCAAATATTGAGTCGTGCTCTCTCTACAGCCATCCATAATAGCGAAAGTGCTGCCGGTACAGTATTTTGTTCACGAACTGACATTTCGATTCTGTTCTATAAATGTTTGATGGCTTTCACGTCGGGTAATTTGTATGGCCAAATCATTGTCTTGAATTTGCCGAGAATGTTCCTCAAACCAATCGCAAACTTTGTGGCTCAGTGACATGGCACATTGCCATCCATAAAAATTCCATCATTGTTTGGGAAGAGGAAGTCCATGAATGGCTGCAGTTGGTCTGCAGGTGGCGGAACATAACCATTCCCAGTCAGTGGTCGGTTCAGATGGACCAAAGGACCCAGCCACCCCATGTAAACACAGACTACACCATTATGGTGCCACCACTAGCTTGCACAAAGCCTTGTTGCAACTTGGGTCCGTGGTTCGTGTGGTTTGTGCCACATTAGAACCCTGTCATCAGCTCTCACCAACTGATATCGGGACTTGTCAGACCAGCCCACGGTCGTCTACCATCCAACAAATGTCACGAGATCAGGAGAGGCGCTGCCGGCGATGTCATGTTTTTAGCAAAGGCACTCGCGTCGGTCGTCTGCTGCCATAGAAAGTTGAAGCAAAATTTTTCAGCATTGTTCCAACGGATACGCTCGTCGTACGTGCCGCATTGATCTCTGCGGTTATGTCTCGCAGTGATGCTATCCTATTAGCAGTGAAGCACTGCTCTCGGTCATCAAGTGAAGGCCGTTGGCCAGTTGTCCGTGGTTGGAGGTAATGCCTGAAATTTGGTATTCTTGGCACAATTGACACTATGGATCTCTGAATGTTGAATTCCCTAACGATTTCCGAAGTGGAATATCCCTTGCGTCTATCTCCTACAGCCATTCCTCGTTCAAAGTCTGTTAATTCCCCTCGTGCAGCTCTAACCACATCAGAAACCTCTTCATATCAATCACGTGAGTACAATCGACAGCTCCGCCAATGTACTGTCCTTTTATACCTTGTGAACCCGATAGTACCGCCATCTGTATATGTGCATGTCGCTGTCCTATGAGCTTTGTCGCTTCAGTGTATGTTAAAAGATTTCTGTGTTCTGTAGTTTACTGTGACATGACGAGTCGTACGTAGTTTACAAATATATATACAAAACTCTTTATATCTGTTATTTAGCTTCTGTGGCTGTAGGTTTCGGCCACTCGTTAGGCAAATTATTATACACTGGATGAATTTTAGGCTGGTTTCTTATATCCGTTTTAAATACGTACATGGCAAAACCACAACACTCAAAGAAGAGAATTTATGTGCTACACCTTAAGAACTACCAACCACCTACTGGCATTTCAGTCGTCGTGGTGTTCCCTTCAAGGATTAGGTTATTGCCTGTTCAGAACTCACAAAAAGAATCATTTCCATTTTTCTGCTGCCTTTCAATATCTCTTTTCCAACTCCGCTTGTAGTTCAGTATCGTCTGGAGAATTCTATGACCTGGTATTTTCATGAGGTGTTATCTCTAGTTTTCACGACTCCTTAGAATTTTTGCGTTCGCGTTGAAAATATTTAATTCTGGTCAGATATCGTCGTCTCTAATCATGACTGTTCTTGTGCAGACCTGTATTCTCCTCAAGAACCTCATGTATACGGTTAGATTATTATTATTTTTTTATTTGTGTTTTTATTTGTGTTTGCACTTCAATAGGATAAGACAGGAAGGGCCATCACTTTATCGAATTTCATGGTTGTCTCTTTCTGTACTTTATGGTCTAATGTTCTGCCGATGACACCAAAGACAGCTTGGAATGTGTGTATATTTTTTCAGTGTCGGAGTAAAAATTAAAACTTACATCGCAGCCGAAGTAAGAGATTCGAGAGACTTGTTCTAAAACGGAATTGACTAAAACAACTGGTGAACGACATTTTGTTTGCCTATAAAGACAAGTATGCTCACTTTTTATATTTTTTAATTTACTGGACCCCTATTGAGATACGACCTTATGTTTTACTTTTAAGCATTCAGAGAATTTTTGAAGATGTTCTGTTAATTTCATCTGGTTGGCAGCACATTATCATATTAGTGTCGATAAGGCTAATCGTACTTTATATACCGATATTATGAAGCACGATCAGTTAAATTTATCCTAAAATAAGAATGTGCTAGAAACCATCTGAAGAAACAAAGAATCTCCGAAAATCTCTATGAAGGCTTAAAAATAAAATATAAGACCACTGATGATGAGCATGTGCTTTATACCGGTGCGGTAAATTAAAAAATAAAGAAAGCAAGCAGCCTTGTTTTTATATGCAAATAAAAATGTCGTTTATCGGCTACATGAAGGCTGCAAGAAACCTTGAATACGAAACATTTAAAACAGTTCTTATTTGACTGAATATTTATCTCGGAATGCAGTTAGTTTCGTTTTATCACTAGAAACTTTTAAATTGTATTCCTTTCATACTTCGTTCTGCTGGTACACCAATTTTTGGAAGTAATTTTCATTCTTTTGAATCATAACGATATCATTTGCAGGTAGAAACGCTCATCGTTTGCTGTCCTAATTCGTTTGTTTGCTTTATATTTTTATTTGCGAAGTATGACGTCAACGTAAATATTAAAAAGAGTAGGCCATAGTCTTACACCTTGATTGATAACTATTTCTTATAATTGATTCCTAACTGTGTTTATTACAATGCGTGCATTTTTATAAACACTTTTCACTGCCTCTATTAGGTGGTAAGAATATTCGCATTCAGGCATAGTCTGCCAAATGCCATCATGGCTAACACGATAGAAAACCTTCTCAAGGTCGATAAAGACCACATGGTTTTAAAGATGAAATTCTTTGTTTTTTTTCCTATAATGTTCTTAATTACAAACACATAGTCTGCTCACTACATGATCTAAATCAGTTTTGTTCCTCCAAAGTAATAGCTTCTTTGATAATATTCTCCATGCAGTTAGTGACTGTCTTTGAGTATAGTTTATAGCCAGTGCTTAGAAGACAAGCCGAGACATTTTGTACGATCACTGCGTTTCTCTTCCTTGAAGAGCTTACTTCTGCTGTGTACCAAGATCTTGGGAACTTGCAACTCCTCCAACATTCACTTATTAACTGTAAAAGTCATTTTCGTAGTGATAATCCTCCACGTGCAATTAGTTCTGCATTTATTAGATTCAGCCCGAAAGATTTCCTGTTCTTCATACCTTTCAAAGACTCTTGTAGCTCGTACAGTGTAAATGGATCTGCTGTCTCGTTGTGTTAATACATGTTTTCGCCAGCGTTAATCTTCGGCATTCTGTGCGCTCCGTAAGTTCGTATAATGATATGTCCATTGTTCATTGGGTATAATGTTCAGTGGAGCAGTATCTTTTTCTTTCTTGTTTAGCGCTTTCATGAATTTATATGAGAATACGTTGTATTTTAGGACACATATGAACGTATCTCATGAAACTTGGTGTGCCTTGCGCGCTGCTTGTTTCGCAGATTCCGTTTTATTTTACACGTTTCCCATTTCTCCTATGTTACTGTCTATAAAAACTTCAAATAAAGTACATGCTTTGTTTCCGTAATGGCCTCTTTAATTTCATTATTCCACATTCTGAATCATATTTTCCCATCGGTTTTCTACCTTTTACCAAGAGCTTTTGAGGCTACTTCGATGATGCAGGTTTTAATATTATTCCATTCTATATCGATGTTTTGATATACTGGTTGTGATGCTAGCTTCTCTTGCATTCTGTGCATTTAAAATTTCTAATATCATGTTCCAAAAAGAGATGTACGTTGAACTATTTACGTTGTGACTTCTTTTGAAGCTTCTTTGTTTCCTTCTCTTTTAATAGTAGCTCTATCTTACCTACTAAAGGAAATGGTCGCTACCAATGTCACTTACTCATTAAACACTTACACCTTTCATAAGATTCTTCACTTTTTCAGTAATTACTGCATAACAAATCACAGACCTCGATCTTAGTGCATTCCTTGTAAACTTGTGAACTTTTAAATGTCTTTCTTTTTGTAAAACGTGTTATTCAGTTTAAAGTTGTTAAAAGAGGGAAACTAACATGGCTCGTCGTTTCTCCAAATGACGCTACTATTCCTGGCACAGATAGATTTCAAACTTACGTATTAAAATCACCGGCGGTAACAAGAAGGTCTATCTTGTTAATTTTGTTCACGCTTTTCTGGATATCGTCATAGAAAGTACAAATATCACCCTCCTTTCACACATCTGTTCCGTATACAGCTCTAACCTTTTGATAACCTCTTGAAATTTTAAATATGACTGTCATCTTTCATTTATGATGGTGTGTTCACCAGTATTTCCTATCCATTTATCATCCAGTAGCCCGCAAATCCTTTGTTCATTTTAGTTTTGGCTAATTTTCTTTCATTATAGAGCAATGTCTGTCTACCTTCGTCTACTTTCCCTTCTTTGAGTACTTAATTGTAACTCGCTCTCAACGTTTGTGAGTCAACGAACGTTCCACGTTGCCAAAGGTATATAATCTGTAATGCCAAATCGTTTATTATTTAAGATTTACCAATTGTTACAATTTCGTCTAGCCCTGTATCCGAGGTTGTTTGTGAGTTTGCCAGTAATTTTACAATCCATCGGCTGCGTCACGAGCACTGCGCAGGTTAAGTCACGTGATGGGCCTGCCACCACTAGGTACCGTGACCTGCTTGTTGGCAGTTCAATAATTAGTATTATCAATAAAGTCAGTTTTTTCAACTGCGAATTACACCTTTCTTTCTGCTTCCTATATCGGAAGACTTGAGAGCCTTCCCACATTAGGAAGGTAGTTTTACTGATTGCATCTTTCCCATCCATGGAAAGAATTGATTTTAACATACTTGTGGTTTTATAATTAAACATAGTAAATCGAGAAAAAATACTTTTCACTATCATTTATTTACGAAATGTATATCTGTTTATCTACGACGATGCCAGATACATGTTCAACAATGTCCAATTTATGAGAACGTATGACAACATCCTGAAACATACTAGTCTTATGCTTGTTATCTCTAGTAGCACCTATTCTTCTTTAAGTGCGATCTCCATAAATAGGATAGTGACTATCATGGAGCATCTTTTATTCTAACCTATGAGCCAATATCTGAGAAGTCTGACTAATCCTACAGAATATACGATCATGAAAGTCTCCTCCATCCAAGTCCTCGTTTTCCATCAGTAGTTCCTTCCAAAAAGCTGTAGTTCTCGATTCAGAAGTTTTAAGCAAAATACGATGCTTACCTGCCTTTGACTGAGGTTACGATTTCAGTATTTTTGGATAAAGTGAAAATAGTGATACTAGGCGCTGGCTTTGACACGTAACGTGGTAAACATTCGTCAAACGACGTAAACAACATAGCAACTATAACGTTATATCATTGGCCACATTTTGAAACCTAAGTAAAACGTGGCACTTTTGCTTACGAGAATTTATTGCATCAGGAAAAAAAAATTTCCATTTAGAAATGCGATGCTAAGTAGCAGATTAATAAGAGAAGCATTATCGGGAAGAAAACTAATAGAGTGCTGTACAAAGAGCTCTACATTTGTAATGGGTACCATGACACACGCACTAAAAAAAATGCGTGCTAAGTAAATCGAAACCAGCATCGCAAAGTACACTTAAGACATACTTTTCAGGTGAAGGCTGCGATACGCAGTTACGGATTTGCGCAATAGGAGGAAATCGGAATGGTTATCAGAAGAATAATTTTCATTATTTATCGGAAAGAAAACGAACTGAGTACCGCGGAAAAAGCTCTAGGGACGTAGAAGTAGTATTAAGAGTTCCCGGCCAAAAAGAAATGAGTATTTTATTTCTCATACCCAGCAGAGATAGAAAAGATATAATTACTCCCTAAACATTTGAAAATATGGCAATGAATATCCTATAAAGAAACTAAATCAAAATACACATAAAGAAGAGACATCAGAGCAGGATAGTTGCTATACTAGCAATAGCTGCGCAGTAATGTACCTCATCATTCGCAAGATGGTTTATCGATGGGAAATTTAAGGTTCTCTCCATACATCACTACCGGTAACATTTTGAATTCACCATCGTGTACTACATCTAAGAACGCAGTTACGTGTCATATGTTTAAGGGTTTGAAGTACTGTCCGTACAGTGCGATTTCTATTTTCTATCTCTTCATTGCAATACAATTTCCCTGTTAGGCAGTATCCTAGGTATTTGATTTTACTCTTTCTAGCAATTATATCCCACCCAAGCCGACAATCATGTTGACTGTTCTCTTCTTGTTAATGCTTTTGGAAGTTGATATTAGGGTCAAACTCATTACTAGCGATGCTATTACGGTTTAGAATGGGCTGAAGGTATTCTATGTTATCAGCCTTTGCGTAATAGATGTTGCTTAAAAGCCTATATCTAATCTGATTCAACTGCATTGTCCTCGAATTCCTTCCCAGAAATAGCTTCAGAATATTAGTTGAAGTGTGTTGGAGATAATATAGTCTTTGTCTGACAATTGCTGCATTTCTCAGTTACGTACAGCGTACACCGATTTAATTAATATTACTATTCCCAGTAGGCATGCATTACATTGTATTCGACCTCCCTCCCGAACTGCGATTAGACACCAAAACGTACACCGAATGGAAATAAAAAACAGTACAGAAATCGGGAGGCACCCACATGTTTATTTCAAGAGATTATCGGGAGTTGAAAATTTGTCTGCTTTGTGCCATGGAAGCTGTTCGCAGGAGTCACATCCTACTGATAAAACGATGGCAATAAATTCGTTGAAATTAAACGACCTGATGATGGGAATGAAATCAGTAAAGACGCATTGTCATGACATGGTGTTAGCGAAAACCGAACAGAAATGGTGATGTATTGCGATGAATGTCAAGAGAAATGAAAATGTGTACCATAGCAGGACTCGAACCTCGATTTATTGGATGTGTGCCATAGCAGGTCTTGATTTGTGGGTTTCCGTGAATGGTCGCATTATTTGTTACACCATCTGAGTATACCTCCATGCCTGACCGGTTTCTGTTGATAATATTTCATGTTAATGCATCTTCACTGATGTAATCCCCATAATGTGTTCAGTTCATTTCAGCGGCTCTAATTGCGTTGATAAACATCCCTTGTGGCAAGGCTATACAAGATCCTCCACCGACACCGTTCCCGCACCATTCGTGGAAGAACCTCTGGTAGTATTGTTCAGAAATCAGTGGTGCAAACATCATTAATAAAACTGAGTTGAGTCAGGCGTGGAGACGAACTAATAAATCCGAATCGTTAAACTGACTGCTCGTGAAAATCAGCCAGTTCCACCTTTCGTCCTGACGTCCCTACGTGGGGCTCCCTAAAGTGGATTTCTTAACCCAATTTCCCAATACCGCTTCTGGTTTGTCGTGTAAACGTTCTAATATCGATTCTGGAAATGTACTTGTACCTTCCGGGTTTATTCTTCCACACTCGACTACGGCCCATAGTAACGCACAACGGGTTTTGAAACGTACGTGAGTTATCAGATTACGTCTTGTTTTTAAAACCATTTGTGCAGTGAACAAGAAGTAGAAATATTAAACTGAGAACGAAGTTGTCTACCTCCGATGTTTGACTGAAGAGAAACAACCATTGCGCTGATTAAATCGGAAACGGCTACAACTAATTTCCAGACGTCATTTGTGCAAAACAACTGACGATCAGAAAACTGATCTTTCACCTGCCTAGCAAAACCGCTTCATCTCTTAACATCTAAATACGACCGCCAAAAACGGTTTCCAAAATTCGGTTTTCGTCACCCGGAAGCTGTGTCTCATGTCAACATAACAATTCAATGCTGACAAACTCCAAGCCATGCCGTACGTGAGATACGTTGCAATGGTACTGGGTCGTTGTCCGCCTCCGCAATTGTGTTCACTCCTGCAATCTAACCTTGATTGGTGGCGGTCGACAAGGAAGTAGCTGGCTCAAATGGCCCTGATGGAAGATCTCAGTAAAGACAGAATACTTTGTGGCGGTTAGGTCGTGAGCACCAGATTGTACGCTATGCGGGGCTAAATGGTTCAAATGGCTCTAAGCACTATGGGACTTAACATCTGAGGTCATCAGTCCCCTAGACTTAGAACTACTTAAACCTAAGTAACCTAAGAACATCACACACATCGATTTCCGAGGCAGGATTCGAACCTGCGACAGTAGCAGCAGCGCGGTTTGCGTGGCTAAATTGCAACGGTCGCATCAGTGTCTCTGGAAGAGAGGGCATGTTGCACTTTAGAGTAACTCGTACTTCACGAACGTACGTCAGACTTTACGAATCCCTTGGCACTAAGTCTGACACTTGGTTTTCCATTCTCTCTACATCATTAAAATGATATAATCTGCACATAGTTATCACAGTTGCCTATACTTCATAGCTGCTCTCACACAGTACGTGCGAAGGAAGAAGTAGTTTTCAACATGACGCTGATAACTGTTCGGTGTCTCAAAGCCAGCAATGTGACTGTGTCCTACATCATCGTGGAACAGTTGAAACACTCATTTCTGCATGACGAGGTTTAATTTTATACCCTGACCACTTCCTCATTGGCTAACATCGAATTTTTCCGAAATCAACATTAGCACACTCATTTTTCCTTTATGCATTATATGAATCGGAATAGTTTCAAGACCGATTTGCAACCGATGAAATACTTATCGAACAGTTATAAACTCCAGATTCACACCAGCTAGCAAAGTGTCTCATTAGCGAAACTTCCTGGCAGATTAAAACTGTGTGCCCGACCGAGACTCGAACTCGGGACCTTTGCCTTTCGCGGGCAAGTGCTCTACCAACTGAGCTACCGAAGCACGACTCACGCCCGGTACTCACAGCTTTACTTCTGCCAGTACCTCGTCTCCTACCTTCCAAACTTTACAGAAGCTCTCCTGCGAACCTTGCAGAACTAGCACTCCTGAAAGAAAGGATATTGCGGAGACATGGCTTAGCCACAGCCTGGGGGATGTTTCCAGAATGAGATTTTCACTCGCAGGAGAGCTTCTGTAAAGTTTGGAAGGTAGGAGACGAGGTACTGGCAGAAGTAAAGCTGTGAGTACCGGGCGTGAGTCGTGCTTCGGTAGCTCAGTTGGTAGAGCACTTGCCCGCGAAAGGCAAAGGTCCCGAGTTCGAGTCTCGGTCGGGCACACAGTTTTAATCTGCCAGGAAGTTTCATATCAGCGCACACTCCGCTGCAGAGTGAAAATCTCATTCTGTCTCATTAGCGTCTGCCTTTACACCAGAACGCTGCTAATTCTGAACACCTGCCAAACAAAAACGATTTTTCAGTGTGGTAGTTTTAATGTTTTCGACTATTGAAGCTGAAATTAAGGAAAAGGGGGACTGAAATTCTGTTAAGTGCTCCACAAATCATGTACGGATAAGTTTAATACAATGAAGTCGTCATAAATCAGCACGGAATACTAATCCCTGTCCTAACTGTCTGATTCAGGTTTTTCGCCGGTACCATATGAAAGTTTAGGCCAATGGTTCCTTCCAAATGCCCATAGCCAGTTGCATACCGGATTCTTATCAAACTGAGCGTCTGTACTCTCGTCCTCGATCTCTACATTTTTTATGTCGTTTTCAATTTGAAGGTGTTTGCAGCATACTTTCTCCATCCCGTACCCTACTGTGTTCTTTTGAGTTCCGTTTTGGACACCCAGTCTCCCTTAACTAGGCTAGTATGCGTCGTTTCCAGCATTCCTGTTGCATTGTTGACGTTTGAAAACCTCTCTAATACTGCCTTTAGTAGACCCCCATACCAAAATCCACCTGCCAATGTTCCATGTGAATTACCAGCTCTCTGTTCGCCGAAGGATCTTTTTATTCGTTCTTTTCGCTATTAATGTTAACTATTCGGTAAAAATACAACATCCGTTCTTCTTTATCACTCTTGCATTATTTTTCATGTTTCGCCTCCGCTAACCAAAACAGTTTATACACAATTTATAATAAGCTGTTTCCTTAACTCCACATTAATGTTGATTGAGTTGAATATACTCGTCCTTGTGTTGAAAGCTGTCTTCACCTTGTTTAATCTGTAGTTTGGATTTCACAGACTGCGTTCATCTTTAGTGGACAATGTTATGGTAAAGTAATCGTCCAGACATCAGTTTTACATTGATCTGGGATTTCTCAGGTTAATACAAGGGAAAACGTAGTCATATATATATATATATATATATATATATATATATATATATATATATATATATATATATATATATAATTTAGTTTTTTCCTGATTTTCGTAAATCGTTTCAGGCAAACGCCGCGTTAGTTGCTTCAACATTGCCACTGAAGACCACGAGCTCTATCCTCGATTTAATATATATATATCCCGGCATTTGCCTGACATTATTTACGAAAATCACGAAAAAACTAAATCAGGATGGCCTAACACAGCGTAAACCTTCACATTTCTGAATTTGAGTACAGTGTTCTAACAAATGAATTGCCTCATTTGGTTTATGTCTAGTGTACGATACTCTTTTGTTTAAACATCATTTGCACAAGGTGGCTTGATAACATGAAAAATAATTAAATATTCTTCGCTACGTCTCTGAAGACATATGACAGCACACACCATATATACCACACACTCACCTACAAATTATTTCAGTTACACGATAACGCTACCACGCCTATGACTCGATTTTAAAATTGCTCTCCTTCCGAAAAAGGAGAAACCCTCTGCATTATCCAGCTGCTCTAAGTCTACAGCTGTATCAGTCTTTTGCCAAAATTACTCCCTACAAGTAAAATGTAACTTTCGTCATGTTTTCATGTTGTAATTAGTGCTGACATCAGGTACGTTGCACTCAACGTTCCTGTTAGGTTTCTTTCACTTACAACGAGAGCTGATATATCTGCGATAAAACGTAACATCTTTATTTTTTCACAATGGAATTGCAAGCTTTTTATGTGCTTTCATAAAACAGCAATAATTCAAGAAGTGTCTGTTTTCTTGCAAGAACACAATATTATATTTCGTGTGATTCTCAAACGTGTTTCACCACAGTGCTGGCAGCTTCATTGTGTTGTTTCTTTTATTGTTTCTGGAATATATACACACAAATTTTGTGTAGTTTAGGAATATGTTGATATCAGGTTTTTTTGTTGCTTAGATTGCATATTTACTACACCTTCTTAAACAATATGCCCAACAGAAATGCCGCGTGGGGTAGCCGCGCGGTCCAGGGCGCCTTGCCACGGTTCGCGCGGCTCTCCCCGTCGGAGGTTCGATACCTGCCTCAGGTGTGGGTGTGTGTGTTGTCCTTAGCGCAAGTCTCTATTAATACAGCGTGAAATTTGCAACACTGCAGTGATGGAACAACGCCTGATTTCAAGTTTTGTTTAGAACATAATCTCTAAACAATGTATTCCGATAAAATAGTAGCATATGTACCATTTTGATGCCTACCATTGCTATAGTTGACCTGTCCTGAACTGTACGTAGTTATTACTTCCATTCTGAATGTGTTGTTATTGTTTTTACTTTAAAAGTTACCAGTTGCATCGGTGTAATTTCATATGCTCAACTATTTGGTGCGGTCTGTTATTCAGAGTTTCTGTTGTGGACTTGTAACAGCGATTACTTACATCTTATCGTACTCATTGCCTAATTGTGGATATTACTATGCTGATGTGGCTTACATAGATTTTTCACTGCACCTGCACATAGGAAAAAAGTACTCAGCAACAGAACCCTTGCACATAAGTTTTCGCCCGCATCTCGTGGTCGTGCGGTAGCGTTCTCGCTTCCCACGCCCGGGTTCCCGGGTTCGATTCCCGGCGGGGTCAGGGATTTTCTCTGCCTCGTGATGGCTGGGTGTTGTGTGCTGTCCTTAGGTTAGTTAGGTTTAAGTAGTTCTAAGTTCTAGGGGACTTATGACCACAGCAGTTGAGTCCCATAGTACTCAGAGCCATTTGAACCATTTTGAACATAAGTTTTCCTCTAAACGCAAATAGACTGATTGCACTGATTCCGTCCTGGGGAGGGAGGAGGGGGCTGAAAAGGAGACCGATAACCTTAGATATATAGTCTCTTTAAACCCATATCCAGCAGCATCAGCACTTCAACGCCCTAAGCGAACTACCAAACAAGACGCCATAACGTCGCGGTCGCGGTCGCGGTCGCTCTCTCTCTCTCTCTCTCTCTCTCTCACAGACACACACACACACACACACACACACACACACACACACACACACAAAATTAAAACGTATCTAAAGAAATTTAAACTTCATGTCCACATACTGAAAATAAAACAGTGACCGTGAAACATAAAGAAGTAACGTTAAGTGCTAGTAAGACACACCGCCATATTGACATTCAGAATTCGCTACTGAGCACGAGAAAACGTCAGTAATAGCTATTATAAATCAACAAAACTATCTATAAATAGCAAACCCCAGAAAATAGTTTTCCAAATCATACCTCACGAAATTCTACCAAAGCCCACAGGTCACTTTAAAAATAAAAATACAGTAACTCCTTTAGCAGGCAAATTATAGCCAAGTACAGCTCAGAATTACAGAAATGGTTGGCGTCAAAAAGGTGCATATGCCACTATTTTATGGAAATAAATGGTTCAATTCAGACGTCGCCCTAACATCACAGGTTTGCAGATAACACGCTGTATTAATTTAGACCTGTGGCTGATTTCTGTTGGCAGCCGCAGGTCACAGTTACTGTGAATAAAGATTAAGTACGTACGTTAGCTAATCAACAACAAATCTGATGCCAAAATATCTCCAACCTACATAAAATCTGTACGTACATATTTCAGAAACAATAAATGGACAAAAAAAATTACTGAAAATGTCACAGCTGTGATGAAACATGTTTGAGTATTAAACAAATTAAAATATTGTGTTCGTGCAGGACGGCAGCCCATTTTTATTTCTTTTTCCTCTAATATTCTCACTGTTCCTGCACGTCACTGGTTATCTCTGGCTTTATCTAATAGAAACGTCATCAACACCTCTGTGTAGATGTCTGGATACTTGTGGCTAAATTCGACGACGTTGCAGTAAGCCCAAATCCTGATGAAGGAGTAATAGACTACATTAAATAATTACATATTGATCTCTCCGCTTTTAAAACGAAACATCTAACGCGTCACGTCTCGATAAAAGCAATGGAGATTCAGACGGCAGAGTAGATGTCTGAGTGGGCTTGGAATGACACCGCGGAGCAGCGCATTGTCTTCTATATGAACGTTACGGCCTCCTCTAAAGGGAGTCAACAAATTACGAGAACTGATCGCTAGCATTGAGAGCACATTATCCTATGTGCAATTGCGCAGAAGGGTCTATTAACAGTCCGGCTGCTCAAGACCAATAATTGTTACAAAAGTAACTATTACCAACAAACGACATCGCGTGGTGGTACTGGCCCATTGGTTTGCTAACGTAATAAGAGACTTTCTGCTGTTCGAAATATGGCTTCTACTATTGCAGTATGTTTTATTCATGTTCTTAGATATAATAATGCAGGAGGCAAGATGGAGCAGAATGTCATTATGCAGCCGCAGAGGGTAATTTGCGATTGGCTTTCTAGCTCATAAACCTACCGCATCGGCCGAGATAATAAATAAATATTGCAGATGATAATAAGTGTAATGATAGGCTGGTACCGGCAGCTGGGAGATCTCGATACGATTCCCACGGAGGAATGTAAATGGCGGCCATCCGCGGCCGCGGGTTAAAGTTCCATCAGTCCGCCGGCTCTTGTTCTCAAAGGTCAGCGAAGTTGCTCCCGCAACTTTCACCGCACGCTGCCGCTTCCTGTATCACTGCGCACACCGTCCGTACTCACCCCCCTCCAGTTTCTGCACCCCCATTCGTCAAATCGGACGCCAAGACTAAAGTCCAGCTGCAGTTAACTTGACCGTTGGTTCGGAGTGATGAACCAAGCACTCAGGGCACAAAATTAATCACCCTCAGGAGCCAAGGCGGTTATCTACATCTACATAGATACTCCGCAAGCCACAATACGGTGCGTGGCGGAGGGTACCTCTACTAGTCGTTTCCTTTCCTGTTCCACTGGCAAATAGAGCGAGGTAAAAACAACTCTTTATGTTCCTCCTTATGAGTCCCAATTTCTCGTATCTTATCTTCGTGGTCCTCACGCACATTGTATGTTGGCGGCAGTAGAATCGTTCGATAGTCTAAATTTTCTAGAAAGTGTTTCTAAAAATAAATAAATAACTAAAAATAAAAAATAAAAAGAAACGTCTCCTTCCCTGCAGTGATTCACATCTGAGTTCCCGAACCGTCTCTGTAACACTTATGTGTTCTTCAAACCTACCGGTAACAAATCTAGTATCCCTCCTCTGAATTGCTTCGATGTCTTCTTTCAATCCGACCTGTTACGGATCCCAAACACTGGAGCAGTACTCAAGAATAGGTCACACCAGTGTCCTATATGGGGACTCCTTTGCAGGTGAACCGCTCTTTCCTAAAATTCTTATATCGTGCAACACACCTGTGAACTTGACAACGGGCTCAATTCGGCGAGAAAGGAGAGTCCACAAATTTCTTAAGGTATTTCATATCCAACAGAAGCCACTCATTAATGATTAAATCTGACAGAGATGCCGAACTGCGGGGATGTTGCTACATTTCTCCCGCTGTTCCCACTTGTTACTGAGATTTTCTGTGAGAGTAAGATTGAGTGATTTAGTGACAACTTGAGGTGTGACAGGGAGCCTCAGTGCTCGTCAATCAGTAACGTACGAGGTGTAGCTATAAAATAACGGGACCATTGCCATAAAACCTTTTCTTTAATAACATACATATTTAGGTTTTGTTAACCTCAACACACTCCCCCTCGTCTTTTGAGTTGTGTCTTCAGACTGTTTGATGTGGCCTGCCAAGAATTCCTCTCCTATGCCAACTTTCTCGTCTCGGAGTAGCAATTGCAACCTACGTCCTCAAATATTTTCTGGATTTATTCAAGTCTCTGTCTTACTCTACAGATTTTACACACTCTATTTCTGTCCTCGTCGAATCTTTGGAGAATCTCCTCGTTTCCTACCTTATCAGTCCATCAAATTTTCAACATTTTTCTGTAGCACCACATCTCAAATGCTTTGATTCTCGTCTTTTCCGGTTTCCCCACAGTCCATGTTTCACTATCATACAATGCTGTGCCCAAAACATGATAGGTAAGGCGATAAAGGTAGGTGGTCTAATACTGGGGTTGTACTTTGCTAGAAAACTCATAACAGACAATGCGGTATGAGTCAGTGCGTTGTCTTGTTGCAGAACCAAATTCGGTTAGTTCTTTTTCTTATTCTGTCATGGAGTTAGGCAAAAATCTCAAGGTAGTAACGCTGATTATTAGTTTGACCTTCACGAGCCCAGTGAAAATACATAATCGCATGAATATTAAAAAAAAGAAACATCATCGCTTTGAAACTTGCTCATTCCAGATTTTTCGGTCTAGGACTTTTCCAGTGCCTGGATGGGCTCTTTGTTTCTGGACCATAGGTGAGAAACCAAGATACGTCACATGTTATCACTCTTTCCAAGAGATTAGGATAATTATGAATGAAACACTCAAAGCTCTGGTCTAATATTACACAATATTTGTTACATGAACCGATTTTAGGCTGTTACGCCATCATCAGGTACAAAAGTAAATATGCTGTGCAGTGAAATTTTGTTGGATCAAAGATTTTAAACTAGTGCATGTACAGAGTATCTCCATTTCCAGAGATGAAAAATGTTAATGTTAGAATTAGGAATAAAACAAGTGGGATTACTTCAGTGTAAATACGATGTAAGATTCCAGAATGAGATTTTCACTCTGCAGCGGAGTGTGCGCTGATATGAAACTTCCTGGCAGATTAAAACTGTGTGCCCGACCGAGACTCGAGCTCGGGACCTTTGCCTGCAAGTTTCGCAGGAGAGCTTCTGTAAAGTTTGGAAAGTAGAAGACGAGATACTGGCAGAAGTAAAGCTGTGAGTACCGGCCGTGAGTCGTGCTTCGGTAGCTCAGTTGGTAGAGCACTTGCCCGCGAAAGGCAAAGGTCGCGATTTCGAGTCTCGGTTGGGCACACAGTTTTAATATGCCAGGAAGTTTCATATTTGCGATGTAAGATTATTTAACTAAGATAAAATACGTGATGCATTAAGTAATGAACTATAGACAAATTACGACAGTTGTTCATAGAACATAATTGAACAATAAACTTCCACGACATATTCCATAGATGTGGCTGAAAAAAATAATCATGTTTTAATATATCCTAAATTACAAACAGATAAGATATAAGAGTGATATTAAGCAGGTGAGAGATGAATCTGTGATTAAACAAAGTAAAATTTTTGTAACACAACGAAAGAAATTATAGTAAATGAAATAAAGCAGATAGGGCATGTCAGTAAGAGGGGTAATTTACAACATAGCCTGGATGTGATTATGACTACCGTCTACAGTTACAAGTGTTGAGTAAGGGAACTGTGTCTGGTCATTCAGTACTAAGCTTTGGTTGATGGACATGCATTTATTAATTTTCACTATTTTTTAAGGTAGTACATCTTCCATCCTTTGTGGATGTGATGTAATACTTCATGAATCACCGTTTAACTATGGCTTTCTTCAAGAAGGTATTCTGCAAAAGTAGAGTCTTCTTTTCTAAGTTTCCAACATTTGTGGCGTTCCTTCAAGTGAGTACATATTGCCCTGCCAGACTGATCTATACTGAATTTTTCGCTGTTACAAGCAATTTTATGTATTCCACTCTTTCGCAAGGCTGAAATGTTGTCATTACCATTGGGAAAAAGTGTCCATCAATATTTTGCGCGTAAAATGATGTTTTTACATTCGTGGATTTAAGCTTTTTGGCTACATCCAGTGAGACAGGTACGGCCAGAAACTTCAAAAATTCTTCAAGCTACTAAATTCTAAACACAACAGTATAAAATTCACAGTGGAGTTTGGGGGTAACTGCATACATTATTGAGATCTAACCATAGACACCAGTAACTGTATTCATACTTCCAAGATTTATAGGAAACCTACCAACACAGATATAGTTATACCGACCAATTATTAACACCAAGTGACCCATAAACATGCTGCCTTTAATTCTATGATTCTTCATCTAATATCCGTTCCCATGAGTGAAGATAATTTCCAACTAGAATTAAATGTCATCAAACAATGGCTATCCTCCCACCTTAGCGGACTCCATAATGCAGAAGCGGCAGAAACAACAGGTGTACTCTCTTCTTTACCCAGTCCTTGACACACCACCTCAAGAATGCAATAAATGGTGCACAATGCCATACATAGGAAAAGTCTCACTGGATGTAGCCAAAACGCTTTAATCAAGCCACATAAAAATCATTTTATGTGCACAACAGTGTTGGGAACTATTTGCCCAATGGTAAAGACTACACTCCAACTTCTGAAATGAATGGAATATATAAAATTACTTGTAACTATAAAAAATTCTATATAGATCAGTCTTGCAGGGCAATATATACAAACTTTAAGGAACACTACAGAAGCTGGAAACCTAGAGCAGGAAGCTCTACTTTTGCATACCAGCTGATTAAAGAAGGCCATAGTTAGAAGGAGGAATGTGAAGTATTACGTCACATCCACAAAGAAAGAAAGGTGAACTGTCTTGAAATAGTGGAAATTAAGAAACACATGTTCATCAACCCAAGATTAACATTGAACGACTTGACACAATTCCCATACTCATCACTTACGACTGTAGATATTAGTCATGATCCCATCCAGGCCATGTTGTAAAAGACCCCTCTTACTCACATGCCTCATTTCCTCTGTGTAAGTTATTGTAATTGCTTTCGTTTTGTTAAAAATTTATATTTTGTATAATCACAGGTGCTACACTCACCTCCTTAATATCCCTATTATTTCGTATCGGTTTGTAACTTAGTATCTATTAAAGACATGATTATTTTCTTGAGCTACATCTATGGAATATGTCGTGAAAGTTTATTGTTCAATTATGTTCTGTATTCAACTGTTTTAATTTGTCCAGAGTTCATTAGTTAATGTGTCATGTATTTTATACTAGTTAAATGATCTCACAACGCATTTATACTGAAATGAACCTTCTTGTTTTATTCTTAATTTTAACATTATCATTTTCCATTTATGGAAATGGAGATACTCTGTACACGTTCACGGCACCACATACTTACCTTTGTATCTGTTGATGTCATAAAAGCCGAAAATCGCTTTGTGTAACAAATAATAAATACTGTAGAATATTATACCAGTATTGTGTGTGTTTTCATTCATAATGCATAAAATATTCTACCAAGAACCGACGGAATAGTCAAGCAATGCAAATTAGGATGATTTTGAATGGTATTCAAAGTGTCGTATAAACATTTTCACAATATTCTTTTTATTCGAACTTGATAATTTTCTGCTCCATTTGCGCACACACTGATCTCATGTTAAACTATTTAAGTAAAATTTGCCTTACGCTTTATTTGTCAATTTTTACAGTTTCAGCAGTGGATCGAATACTCAACCGACGGTCAAATCGAATCAGATTACCTACTTTTTAAACATTTTTCATCCGTTTTTGGTGTTGAAGGGCGCCCCGGGCGTGAGTCACCTTCAACGTCTTCTCGGCCATCTCGGAAACGCTTGAACCACACAAAAACTCGTGTGCGAGGTAAACAGTCTTAGCCATTTTCTTCTTTTAGTAAAATATAGGTTTCAGTAACCGCTTTTCCAAGTTTCATGTGAAAATCCACGACAGTTCGTTGCTCTATTGTTACAACTTACAATTTGTCTGGCAAAACAAAATAACAGCTCTTACACAAACGAAGGCCATGGCCACATTGACTTTACTACAAAATCAGCGATGCAACATTCGACTTAGGAGGCTTCACTCTTCACAGCTGCTGGTCGTTCATCTTTGGCGCTTGCCTACTTACTTTGTGACAGTATCAGTCCTATTATTTTGTAGCCACGCCTCGTATGCAGGCAGCCCTGTCAACGCGGCTGTTTGTCTTCGTACAAGATGGGAATGTCCACAGCACATTCGCCATGAAAATATAGAAGAAAGGGCAGGACTTTGTCACTGAGAATGTCCATATAAACGTACGGTTTATGTTAACGGAAAACTGACTGAGTAATCCAAGATGTCGTACGAAAAGCACTCCAAAAACATCGTAGAACCACCCACCGCTTGACCAACAACCTCCACAAATTGCAAGTTAAAAGCTTCATTGTGTCAACGGTGTACTCGAGGGCTTGCATCGTTTGAAAAGAGGCAATATCACGACTCATCGGACCACTCTACACGCTTCTAATAACATATTGTCCACCTCTGTGTTGTTTGACGGGAAAATCTATTCCTTCCCTTATTTTGAAGAAGAACGTTGTTCTACCAACCTGAATTTCAAATTATTTTATTGTGCAGTACCGTTATTGAGCACGACTCATTCTCAAGTACGTCTTAGGACATAGAAACACACCATAGTGAAGGAAGAGGGTAATAGCATCAAAAACAGCACTAATATATTGGATGTAGCGCTACGCACATAGTAATAAGTATTGCAACAGATGTGGTTACATCGTCCTTGCCTCGTCTAAAAATCACGTACCATGCGTACATAACTTTTTCGTCAGTGTTCACCATCTAAAATATAAGGTGCATGACACGACAGTGCTTACGACAACAGTGGCATTAGCACACTGTTAGAACTCCACATGTAACCAGAAGTACCAAGAAGTATAACACAAAGAAATTCTTAGAAAGTTTTATTATATTTACTATTATGTTTTAGATGATGAACGTTGACGATCGTGCGATGCACAGACACACGACATGTGACTCTTTGATGAGACGAGAGCTCAGATGCACTTGAGAGAAACCGGTAGCGCACAATAATCTAACTTAAAATACAGCCTAGTGGAAAATGTCCTTCTTAAAATGTCCACTGAGAATAAAATAATTTCCTTATTTTGATTGAAAGACAGAGGATGAAAAAATTTTCGAGTCCACCCCGTTGCCGTCTACGAACTCAGTGCAACGTCATGTAGGGATGGGAAAAATCGACCGGTTAAAACCGATACCTGTATTTTAGTTCTGGATAAACGGTATTTGTTTGATATCATTTACTAATAACCGGATAAAAAGAACAGCAGAGTGTGGACATGAGCGACGACTGATGATGATTATTCGATAGATAGGTCGCAAATGTCAAAGTAAGAAAGCAGAGTAGGCTTGATTTTACCCTCACACCGACATCAAGGCTCATTACAGACACACCAGAGCCAAAAATACGTAAATAATGGTAGAAGAAAATGTTTGCGTCCTTGTTGAAAGAGAATCCGGACATAACCCTGAAATAATTTAAGGTAACTATTGTGTATGTCAGATGAGGCTTAAAACTTGTCGATCGTCGTGTTTCAATTTCAGATGTGGAACCTATGTGCCAGCACAGGGTTTCACCATCTTTCAAATCATTTACAGTTCCAAGGCAATAGATTGTGCACGAGAAAGATACACACTACTTAAAAGAGGAAAAAGAAGTCCAAGATTTTCTTTTTCTTAAACGTAACAGCTATCTCATAGGGTTTGGAACGCAGCCATCTTTGAATACACTCACACACCCGCTCATGCATACACACATTGTATTTTCTTACTGCAACTAATTTCATTGTTTTCCGTATCCCATACGAATGTGGGACAAATAATAAAGGGCACATGTCAAATCCTCATTCGTGTTCGAAGCGGGACTCGAAGCCGTTACTTCTGCTTTATGAGCCTGCAGAGGTCAGGACACTGCTTCGTCCTCTGCCTGACATTAAAAAGGGGCAAGTGCTGAGTACAATGATCTCGCGCCCGTTGATGTTAGCTTTCAAACCGCTGCCTTTCCTTGTCGTTCAAGTGGGCCTTCAGTTGCTATTACCTTTACTGAATGGACTCCTTTTCAAGCCTTCCATCGTGGAAAATACTTGAGAATAGGAACTCCATTCTAATTGTGATGAAGGATAGTCCAATGTCAAGGACTTAGCCACTGGACGACGTGACATTTGGGACTGTCCCATCTCCTACTTTCGAGATGAATTATGATCTAACTATTATTCTTAACGAACATTTATTTGTCCCTACTGTTCAGTATCATGCCCTTTTCTTACATGTTCCTCAACAGAGGACAACTTGTCGAGGGTCCTATTGACAACAACAGTGGGACTTAAAGAACCAGGAACAACAGCCTTACGCAGTAGGGATCTAATCGAAAAGTCTGGGGAGAAACCTTGATAGAAATTCCCACTCTAAGTCGGGTATTGAGCACGTGGCTAATAACTAGTTCTTATAAAAGCACTGACACTTCCACTTAATTTTATACATACTTTGCAGTTATGAATATGAATGTATTCAAAACACAGAAAGTTCGAATAAAAACGCCTTCAGTCGCAATTTCCGTGATGCATAAATTAAATAATGAAATTTAATAAAACATGAAAAAATTGTGACTTAAAGCGTTTTTATTCAAACTTTCTGTGTACTGATACTTCAGGTTCGCAGTCTTGTTATATAAAACAAGATGGATCCGCGATGTACGAGACATTGTAAGATCGAAGAAAAGGTAAATGGAAGAAACAAAATTATCTGAGAGCTAACCCAGATAGTTGTAGTGGTGTAGCGTATGAGACACTGGACTCGCATTCGGAAGGAGTGGGGTTTAAATCACTGTCCGGCGATCCTTGTGGACGATCTCTTTCCCTATAGGAAAGGCATATCACAAATGTTGACTTTAATGCGGCTCATTTATCGACCGGTTTCGGTCCAGGACCACGTTCGCGATAGTCAGATAGGTGCTTATGAAACCAATATTACATGTCATACTTTTTCGAAATCCGATGTACATAAAGTCAAACAGAAAACTTCTAAACACAATAACAATGTGAAATGCAGACGCTAATCACTACAAATGAGGAAATTAAACCTGCCCAAGATAGTTAATAACAGAATCACGTTTCCTACGGTGTATATATGCTGATACCTTCCTAGACAAGATGATTTATTTTTCATCCTCGTCGATTTCGAAGTTATAGTTCCGTCTAATGATTTCGTTGTCAATAGAGTGTTAAAGCGTATCCTACTTTTTCTACCTCTATGGACCATCCATTTTTCAGTCACCCACGCTTACCGCTCAGTTACGGTGGCGAATGCGTTAATATTTCTTGGTGTGTCCCAGGGACACACAAAAATGTATTACAGCCTTCTGGATGCAGGGAATGTCTAGGTACCCTCGGTATTTGTTTGGTAGTATAAATTTCCACTGCAGTGCGAATAGTACTATCTGCAGAGACGCGGGCGAGGGAGACGTATGCAGAGCCGGGCTCTGCCTGGGAGCTGAGAGAGCGGCTGAGAATATAGTCCGAGGCTCGGCTAGCTGTCGGCGATACAGGCGCGCAGATAGGCCGCAGCTCGTCTGCTCGCCAGGCCTCTGTGTTTCCCTTCCGCGTATGCGCCGCCAGTAAATAGCGTCTCGCTGTCAAGATAAACGGCGAATTAAATAAACATTAGGTGAGCTCATCAGCGCTCTGGTTGCGCGGGTCAGGGTTGACTTCCTTTTGCGGCGGGTCACGCGGCAGGCAGCTCTGCTCCACTTCCCGATGCCTTACCGGAACCTGACGTACGCACGGCCTGCCCGGGTAATGAACCCGCTCGCACACGTGTGCGCCCTTTCCCAGCACCCTGCGCTCCGCATTCCGAGCCGACGCGTCCACCGCACGGCCCAGACACATAGCCCAAAGTACAAAACACAACCTGAGCGGAGAGTATGGAGAGAAATGCCGAACCAACTAGTGAAAGGGAAACGCTGATAGCTGCTGCATCATTGAGGTTCAGTGTCAGTCCACGAAGTAGTATTCTCTCAACTGTTGGCCCGCTCCTATAGGTTAGGTCGTAGAATTCTACTGCGAGAAACAGGGAGATGAGCCGTATTCGGTTCGAATGAACGAGCCGGCTGAACGACCGTTGGTTTGGTATCCCGAACAACTGTGTGGGTGGTATAGGCCAGTTTCCACGACCGTTTAAGAAATTGCGGCCTGCTTCCCACTCGCTGTCTCAAAAACTCAAAACATAGTCAGAAAAAGTACGGAACGGTTCGCAAGCAGATGGCGAACACGTTTAAAATGATAAATTGGCGAAAGGCAATGCTTTCGCCTTGAAAGTAAGATATTGCCCAATTCACAATTGTAGGGTCCGTGAAAGCACGTTCAGCACAAAAGCGGATATTTATAGTTGAATTGAACCATGACTTCTGTTGAATACTGACTTAAAATACGCGTTTCATTGGGCAGTCAGAATAACTTACCGGACTCGCTTGCGCAATAGGATTCGAGGAGTATCTATCATGTTGGGCTGTATGGCACAGAACATTCTGTTCGGAGAATATCAAGCCTTGGATTTTTCACTGTCATGGGGACCAGCTAAATCACTCCACTCTATTCTACTGCCATTACAACCGCCTAGCCAAATTCCGGACCTATAACTTGTTCAAATAGCACTAACGCTCCATGTCAAACCATTTGCCTATCGACAAGGAAAACTGCGAGGTACGGTACTTTGTTTTAGCACGTGACTCCACCTAGATGAAGGCTGTAATCATGAGCGTAAACGTACACGATTTGAATGATATTTAGGAAGAGTGAAAGTTATAGTATCAAACTGGTACCTTTCGGAGCAGAGAGGATAATCACAAAATAATTGTACTTTTCACACAACATAAAAAGTTGGATGTTTGCGGGGATACTTACTTCTTGGGCAACTGCAGCATATATAATTGGAAGCGTGAATTTATTCCTGCAATTGACGAAGAGAGGCAGTAGTTGTACTAGTTCAGCTTAGTGGATAGCGACACGAGACATACTTAACAGTAAAAATACTACCCTTTCAGATCTGTGTATGAGTTTCGAGTGGAGTTAAACGAAAGTACCTATTTAGTGTCTTGAATATGTCGAGTTTTGCAAGTACGAAACAGCATTTGCAGGAAGTGTTACTCTTCTGCTTTCATCTCAAGAAATCTGCTGCGGAAAGTCACAGTTTGTTAGTGGAAAAAGTATGGAGAACGTGCTGTGTCTGAAACAACGTGCACAGCTTGGTTTTGACAATTCAAAGACAAAGAGTTTGAGGTGAGTGACAAAATGCGTCCTGGTCGATATTGTGCCCCATGAGCTGCTGCAGACAGTGAGTACTGAACGCTGTGAAGCACCATTACTAAATCTGAATCGCCCACTTAAAGACAAACGCCCGCAATATGCAAAAAAAAAAAAAAAAAAAAAAAAGTTCGATTGTGTGTGAAATCTTATGGGACTTAACTGCTAAGGTCATCAGTCCCTGAGCTTACACACTACGTAACCTAAATTATCCTAAGGACAAACACACACACCCTTGCCCGAGGGAGGACTCGAAACTCCGCCGGGACCAGCCGCACAGTCCATGACTGCAGCGCCTTAGACTGCTCGGCTAATCCCACGCGGCCCGCAATATGCCAGAGACATGACAGACCCGTTCTGCTTCATGACAGTGCCAAACAACATGTTGCAAAATGAGTGACGTAAACCGTGAAAGGACTTCCATGGGATACTTTTACCACCCACATCATGTTCACCAGACATTGCCCCTTCCGATTACCATTTGTTTCAGTCCATGCAGTATGACGTTTCTGAACAACACGTCACATTTTTTTCACCATGGCAAAAACTGGTTCCATGACTTGATCACCTGAAAAGAACCTGAATATTTTTATCGCGGGATCCATTCGTTGCCCGAAAAGTGGGAAGAAGCTATAGCTGCCGGTGGACAATACTTTCAGTAAATTATTTTACATAATGTTATTAAAACAATCATATATTTTGTGTGTAGCTAACAACGGGAATTCAAGTGCCCAATAAATAAGTAAATTAGTTTTTGGTTTCAAAATTACGTGATACCACCATAGCTCCGATAAATAATTTCAAGGTCTGTGTGTAGTAGGAAATGTTTCGACCTCAGCCAACCACTCCTTTTCCGGAAAAAAAATTATTGCAATTAAGATGTACAGTCCTTCTGGAATCCTCATTCCAGTATTATAATAGGTAATATATGATAATAAACATAGCAATAGGATTTATTCTAGCTACAAGAACTGTGAGGCCTGTCGCGAATGGCGTTGCCAACTTCATTATAACCAATTCCTTCGCAACCCGTGAAAAATACCTGTAGTGGTTATAATGGTACCAGAGACAGGTAGGTTTCATGCTAGGATTTTCCTTCCGCTTATTTACAGAAGCTTGACTAGTGAGATTTTTTACACAAACGAAAGAAAAATCTTTGAGATCATAGTCAGACGAAAATATGAGCAAAATATTTTGCCGCATTCTCCTACCTGGTTTTCAAGGCAAGACAAGTCATGTCACGGCAATGCTGACTACACTATTCACGAAAGGCATGTGAAATAAAGCTGGAAGTACCTTTATTTTTAACCTACAGTAATTTAACAGTATTAAGATGCATTAATTACAACGATTTAATTAATTTTTCCCTCAAGAAAATATTGTACACTATTTTTGCGGAGATAGATTTCTTTCTCTGGGATTTAAGTGCCTTCGTTTATTCAAACATTACAGGAACTACCTGCGTAAGTGCATTAGATGCTCTATGTTGCAATAGTTCTTGAATGTTAATCTTATAAAAAAGATAGACTAAGAATGAATTTGTCACGTAATTTGTTTAGAGTTCTATAATTAAATTTCACGTAATGTGCTCTTCACATTTTACCGTAATTTTCCTGTAAATAAATTCACATGTGATATGAAACTTAACGCTAACCGATATATGACCTTACAAATATACTATTAATAGGAAACTAGTTCCAATCGCTTTATCTATTTCTTTTAAGTTTTAGTAACGATTTAAAGGTCGGCACACCAATATCTCTTCCTTCTTCACATCCCCTTGTTGGTTTTCATCCACCAGTGTAAAACGAATGTGTATCGGTGCATATTTTTCAATACTATTACACGGATAACGATTTACGTCACTCAGGATTTGTTGTTTATAAAAGGTTGGGGCAGTGGAGTTCTGATATTCATTTTTATCTTACTCTTCTCCGAGCCACTGGAATCCCTTTGGCCCTTCCTGAGGATTGCGCGCGGTATATAAGACACCAATCTACTACTTATGGAGGAGGAGGAGGAGATTAGTGTTTAACGTCCCGTCGACAACGAGGTCATTAGAGACGGAGCGGAAGCTCGGGTGAGGGAAGGATGGGGAAGGAAATAAGCCGTGCCATTTCAAAGGAACCATCCCGGCATTTGCCTGAAGCGATTTATGGAAATCACGGAAAACCTAAATCAGGATGGCCGGAGACGGGATTGAACCGTCGTCCTCCAGAATGCGAGTCCAATGTCTACTACTGATGACGAGGACTAAATGACCAATATAATCTGTATCGGACACGACAACTTCCAAAGCATAATAGGCCACGAAACACACAAGAAATCATGCTTCATTAGTTTGCGCGATAAAATAGCGAATTTAAAGTGATATCGTGTCTCAGATTCGACCATTATCAGGACATTTTATACCACCAAGTGCCAGCTCAATAATTATCCTGTTAAAACACACAGAAGATTTTTCTTGTAACTAATAACTTATAGATCCTTCTTGCTATCTTAGATAAAATATACCAGGTTTTCAGAAAACGTTGGACCAACGTCAGCTTTAATTCTGTGTAATAACTACAGGCACATCTGCTCAGCGTGATCTCTAGCAGTATTAATAGTCACAAATATTTATTACACCTCACAGCGTGCTACTCTAACCAGCGTAGATCTGCGTAGTAACATTTCCATCTGAGAAAACACGGGTTTACGATTTTTTGTTCCACTACTTTTATAATAGCCAGCTTTATAGACTGCTTGCGATACGTTTCTTCCACCTCAATCTGGTGCTCTGCGGCCTCTCATATTTATTATTTTTTATAATTACCTTCCCGCTATACACTCTGGCCGTGTAGTGAAATATTAGTGGTTATCCTCAAACCGGACTGCTCCTATTGTAGTTTAACTGCCGACCTGTGCTTAAAATATATCTGCGATTTACGAAGGACAGAAATGAGATAACAGATCAGAGATGCAATGGGTCGAAGTCGGTGTAAGAACGGCAACGAAGTGCCACGATTCGTACTCGTCCAATATGTTAGGTTCCCGGCAAAGAGAGAGCGAAACTACATTTATAACGAGCGATATCATCTGTTCGGATTAAAAGCGATGCATCTTCGCGTATTACGTAAACCGCACTCTCTTTCCTCGCTTCACGCAACATTTATGCCTTGTGTCAACATACATAACACGACTACAAATATATAATTCCCACTGTGCAACCTAACACTCAGTTCTAGACCCATGTGTTACTCAACACGTTAATTTAATTGGGCCGTTGCGTAACCTCGCAAGCAGCACGGCCCTTGAAGTAACTGCCAGTCGTAAGTGGAAACTAGCTACCACTGGCAGATATTAATTTTTATTTCCACCTCCTTATGTAGCGTTAAAATTACAGATACTAGAACCGGGCACAAAGGCGAATTAACAATGGAACTGGATCTCACGTTCCGAGACATTGAAATTCTGAGATTTATGTGAGGCAAGAGCACAGCTGTACCATTTGATACAGTTTCATGACTCACTCGTGAACTTGTAGTAGGCCAGAAAGAGAGAGAGAGAGAGAGAGACGAAGGTATAATTTAGTGGCATTGTTCTAGAAACATTTTTCTCATGTCGACTGATATTATTTTCTGTTTACTCTCCTCCACACTCGCTACCTGACTCCGTATCCCTCCCGCCCATGTCATAACTTTTTACTTTAATACGTTTGTGCAATGAGCGCGCCGTATCAGGAGTTACGGGATATCCAGAATGAAAATGCGACGCGTCTCGTAACATATCTTCTATTGACTCACCATCTATGCGTAACCATGAACTATCGCGAAACATTAAGAGACAGACATTAAAATACACGAACAAGTTTCATGTGCGACATGTCAGTATCTCAGCAATATAGTGCCGTACGTTTAGTCTAGCTCTTGCTAAGCTCTCTAATTGCAGAACAGTGCATTACTTGCAGCTACCGTGTAAATGCTAAAGTTCGTCAGCTCTATGAACACGCGCTCCTAAAGGGCAACTCTGTGTATTCTTGTTAATTATCGAACTTGGCTACGATGTGTTCTGATAGTTGCTTCGTTCTGTAATGACCCATAACTGCACTCAGATGTCTTCCCTTGATATAAATCACTCGTTGAAGCCTACGACTACACTGAGAAATCATTTAAAACTGTTTGATCTTCATGTGCGGTAATGAAGAAACAATGACACAAACAAATCGGCGTGTCTACCACAATCTACCTATAGATGTAGACTAACGAAACTGTGTCGAACAAAAGAGTGAGACAAGGTTGTTATTTATCTCTCACACATTTTAATATTTATGATGGCGACCTTCAGGGAGCCGAAGAAACCAATAACGACCGGATTCTATTTGAATACAGACAGAACCCTAAATTATGTTTTACATGCCGACGACATGATTTACAAGGATTCGAAAATGACATGCAAAACCAAGTGTACACATTACATTTACTCTGGCAAGCTTATGGACAATCAACTTCTAAAAGCAAAACAAAAGTTTTGCGATCCTGTGTACAGACGCTGTATGATAGAATCACTACTAGAAGATCACATGTTCAGACAATACCATCATCGATTATTTAGGAAAATTGTTAATAGACATACTAGCACCATTAAAGCTTTAAGGTCAATAAAAATAAAAATTATGTAGGCGTAAGACAGGAAAGTAAACATAGATCAAGGTTTACAAAACAATGGCTATTTCGATCCTGCAATACGGAAGCGAAAGTGGAATCTCACAAAAAGATAAACGTCGACACTGCAGTCCACTGAAATTAGTTTCTTTCGAGTTTTAAAGTGATACACTTTGGAAGTAATGACCCCAAATGAAGACGTATGCAAGGAATTCAAGTCTGTAACGTACTGAGTAAAGTAAAAGAGAACACGGAGCGTCAAGCCAAGTTCATTTTGAGGACGTAAAGAAATGGAACTACCAGCTGGAACTTAGAAAACTGAAGAAATAATGGACACCGCAGCATGATAACTAATCTAATCTTTGAGCAAAGATGACGAATATTTGTACCAGCGAACGAGTTGGCGCATTGCTAAAACACTAGACTTGCAGTCGGGAAGACGTTTCAAATCCCCGTCCGCCTATCCAGATTTGGGTGACATTGTATGCGTACATCGTTTGAGACAAATGCCAGGATGGTAGCTTTTCAGAAGGATGCTGACGAGTGCTTCTCCATTCTCCCTCAGTCCTTCTTTTTCTTATTTATCGTGTTAGTGATTACAGTTTATATCATATGAACAACTATATTGTCAGATGTAAAGGAAGTTATTGTATAGGTTGGAATATTAATCGGTAAATGTGTTAACTCTGACTTCTGTTTAAAATATCTATAACACTAATCTTATGTATCACAAGGAAGCAATTAACGACGTGTAACTAGATGACAAAAAAGTGAATTTCCTTCCCTTTCACTAGTAGTCCCTTCAGAATACACAGCCTTACGTGAAGCATTGATGTGTCACAACCGGAAACAAATTTTGGCAGTAGTTCTATTTATATCTCAAACGATTTTAAAGCTATTTTAAGAAATACTTCATAATTTTCTTGATACTACTGATAATTATGTGCTGCTTCACTAATTAAAATGATACACCACAGTAACGCAAGTTTTTTTTTGCGCTGAAGTAACAGCTAAATCTTCAACTCTGTGCAAACGCACTTCTATAGGAGAGCTCTGTTCATACCTCTAAAGTACATGTACGTCCTTGTGGCATTGGCATTTGGGGACGGTTAATCCCTTCAATCGAAGCTGTGGAACTTAACATCTTGGCACTTAAGGAACTTAAGAATGGAGCTGAACTGATGATATTCTCTTAATATACCAACACACAATTGCATGACTTTTTAATGGAAAACGAGCGAAGTTCGCGCAGGCATTTACTCTTTCGGATCGTTAGTCGTTCATCTAGTTACCTTTACGATGCAGGAGTGATATAAGCGATACGTTTGCTGTGAAAGAATCGAACCAGTCACTTTTCCTTCGGTGTATCGATTTATTTCTCTGTAACCATGTTAATTTGAGTTCATTGGCGGAAGATATAAATTACGAGTTTAACATAGGACGCAGACTTTCCTATATGATTACTTACCTCGTTTCTTAGATGTATTTCCCGCCATTGTGGCCTAGCGGTTCTAGGCGCTTCAGCCCGGAGCCGCGCGACTGCTACGGTCGCAGGTTCGAATCCTGCCTCGGGCATGGATGTATGTGATGTCCTTAGGCTAGTTAGGTTTACGTAGTTCTAAGTTATATGGGACTGATGACCTCAGCTGTTAAGTCCCATAGTGCTCAGAGCCATTTGAACCATTTTCTTAGATATATTCCATACTTAATGATCATCTTTTGATGTTGTAGCTCTTCTTAATTTACATGCTTGCATGAAAAATGGACAAAATTGCCATCATATTTAAGGAAAAATAATGCGGGTGTAGGAATAAAAAAATCGATAGTTAACGAAGTAGGATCATTAATACATCTACTAATACAGTAAACAAGCCGATAGCGCCAGAAATTATGGCACCCTGTTTATGGTATTATGTTTAATGTGACATTGCTGCACAAAATAGCTAATAGTGGTGTGTAACGCAGAATCATACAAGAGACACTGGAGACAGCACATAGTACTCAAAACCGAATGAGTGAATTGAAATCAGTAATGCAGTACTGTTGTATAACGTGGAAAATTTTTCCAGCGTTTACAAATTGTAATATTATGTGCTGAAACATTCTTCTTTACTTTGCTCCATTTGATAGAAGGGCACCCTTAAAACATCTTAGCGTTCATGATACTACCTGAGGCTGGGATTAATCCCGAAGCGGTGTGGCAAAATAAACCATCATGTCACAGAAAATTAATTTGTTTACTAGCACATATTGTCATTTCACAGTATAAATTTTCAAGAAGGTCTATACCTCTCGTTCTTTAAGATGGTAAACTTACTGCCACTTGTCTACAAATCTCATGAGATCTGTAACCACATTTGCTGACTCCTATAGCTTGAGAATTTTTTTCTTGTCTCTGTCATGAATGAAATATCCTTGAACGAAATATCCATGACCATTTGGGGAACATCCCTTCATAATCGGCAGCTCTTAATAAAATCTGCATTCTGATATTCGTGCCATCTTTTTACACAAGACGTCCCACGTATTTTGCTTTGCGTCACAAATCTAGTCGCAATCGACTAACGAATCATAACGCAGAAAACGAACACCGTGTTGTGTAAGTTACGTTCTTCCCTTAACTGCTAGATACTATTACCAAAACATAAATTTTATGTTGTACGAGACACTGAACAAAGTTTAGCACCAGAACTCTGTTATAGTATGTCACAGCAAACAGAATTTAGTGCTTATAAAACCCTTCTTGCAAGTACCCTTGAATTTCAAGTATGTGCCGTAAGCAATATATGTTAATAAGTTAAAATTTATTCACTGAGAAAATATCTAAGATATGATGACCAAGTTCAAAAGTATGCTTAACGTGGAAAAAACACTCTTACGACAGCGGTCCACTGTCAACAACTTTGGTTAATTTAGAGATATACAGAATATGCCCTTCAGAAATAACCCATTATAGCACCGGAATAGCACCACGGATGGAAAATATTCATAAACGAGCATTTATCGCTGACAAAAATCTCTCTGGCGTAGCAGAAAACCAGGAGTCTTATGTTTTAATACGTTTTATAATTTTTTGTATTCTGTAATCCTGTACTGGAACCGGATTAGCATTGGAATGCGTGTAGCCGTTGCGCTTTGTGGGATGTTTACCACGGGTTCATTATAATTTTCTGCAACGACGATGCTGTAAATAACGGAGACAGCAAAGGAACTACATTGGGGAGAAGAGTTAGATCAATCCAAATCCCATAATACGTAATGAGGACAGTCTCGTTTCCAGGCAGATGCATTGCAGCCTTTCAGTATCGTAGCGACAAGAGAAAAATCGTGCTCGGCTATAGCAACCCACTAGACAGTAGAGAATCTATTAATCGATGGAGATCTACGATTCGTTAGTGTTCAACCGTACGAATTTGAGTGAAAGGGTTGCATTTTCTTGGTAATGTTATTTTAATCGGGCGTATAGCGAGTCATAAGTGACGGTAAGTGGTCAGTCACGGCGTGAAGTAGCAAATACTAATGATACAAAATTGCAGAGCCTGTTGTGTTCAGGTGGACGATGCAAATTTCGTTCGGACATGCGTGCATGTCTGAAGGTACATGCACTGCATCGATTGCAGCCGTTATGAAATACATGAAACGTATTCTCAGTACCGTATATGGACAGCCATAGACTGTATAACAGAATGACGACAGCGAAAATTTGTGCCGGACCGAGTCCCGAACCCAGATTTACCGCTTATCACGAGCGGGAGATCCGGATTCGAGTTCCTGTCCGCTACGAATTGTCGCTGTCGTTACTCCATTATACAGCCAATGGTTGTCCATTCTCGCAAATGCGAATGCGTTTAAAATAACAGTGAAGTGTGTGAACTGCGGAGTTGCTTTCAGACAATGATAGACATTCAAAAGATGGGGAGGATCGTCTGTGGGCATATACACCAATACAGGACCGCTATTATTTGCACATAAACAGTCTAAGTAGGTGGAAGAATACAACAAAGCTGTAGCGAGCCGTAAAATAGCAGCAGGGTGCATAACATCAACGCAAACGTCTTCCTGAGGGGGTGTCACCCGCAAGGTCCTTTGACAAGGGACCATTAAGAAGACGCGGAGTGGAGGAACATCATGGATGGCGCAAAATACATCAACTGCTCTTTAGTTCTCTGACGTGTCGTGATTTAGTATAAAGGCTAACATTCCCCTCGTTTGAATCTGGAAGGAGCATCTAACGCGAAAACTGGGAATCAGTACAGACAAATGACAGTCTTCGACGTCATCTAGAATAGGTCTACACTGTTTGGACGAATAGTGACGAGATCCTGCGATCTATTAGTGTGCCTCATTTTGGTGACTCATTAACTTTTTTGAGCGGCTTATTATTTCCCTTAGAGCTCAGTTCATACATACTAATCTGGAATGACTAAACACTGCCTTTGAACTTTAATCCCATGAAACACGTTTGGGATTCGCTCGGGAGACGCACTGCACCTCGGCCAGTACGTTCCATAACACTGGAAAAATGGTAATGAAGTCCCATGATTCTTTACAGAGCGACGGGGAACGATGCGGGAGAGCCACACCGCAGGAAAAATCTCTGACCCCGCCGGGAATCGAACCCGGGACCCCATTCTCGGGAAGCGAGAACGCTACCGCGAGACCACGAGCAGCGGACTCCATAACACCAGTAGAGCGTGTATCTGCGCTCTCTCTCTCTCTCTCTCTCTCTCTCTCTCTCTCTCACACACACACACACACACACACACAATGACCACAAATCGTAATACGGTACACTTACCATCGTTGTTTCCTCGCTTTCAGGTCTGCTTTGCTTTACAGATCACTTACTCCTACTTGTTAGTAGGTTACAAAAACGTAAGTGATAGTATTCATCGGGGAATCCTTTTAGACTATCTACATGAGTATGGACTGCCTAAGAAGCAGGTCATCCAGCTGAAAGACAGCGTGATAAAGACGAAGGGTGAAATGAAACTTGGAAATACTAGTCACTATTTCTGGTCTGAGACAAGGACATGTATCACGTATGATACAATGAAGAAGATTACACTAGAGAACTATAATGCAAATTTTTCTGGAAGGGAAATTGGAGACGTAACCGTTGTACATTTGGCGTAAATTGACGACGTAACCATACTTTGCAGAAGGAGGTAAAGTTAATACAACTACGAGAAGTAAAGGGGAGTGTGGAAGACCAGATTTGGCTACTTGTTAACGAAGCCAAGGCTGAGTATCGCCGACGAAACAATGATGTGGGGCGGCTCCTGATGTTGTCAGTAGGGAAGACGTAAAAGAACTGGCTTCAGTGGCGATGTATCATGCGCAACAGAGATAGGAGTGAGGATCCATGCGGAAACCATAGTTACTGCGTTCTCAACCAAATTCTGAAGTGACACAGGATGACGAGACAATTCAAACTCCGACTAGAAAGCCTATAATCCAACCCGTAGTGTTATATGCATTTGAAACTGGACTATAATCGTCTACTCACATTTCAACGGAAGATTTCAAAGCAGGAAATAATTACGGCCGAATGGTAGATCGGGCATAATTAAGAACTTGAGATACAATATGAAGAACCAGACGCAGTGGATCCAATGAGGAGTAAACGCTGTAGGTAGCCATGTCATGTCGTTAGAATCACTGCCTTGCATTGGCCTCTAACTACTAGATTTCATGCCACATGGAAGGAGACCGCCTGGCAGTCCAAGAGAAATATGGAGTAATATAATGCAGGACAGTTTGAGAAGAATGAAAGAATCAAAGGGGAGAAACGATGTAACTGCTTGTAGTACCGTTGATCTGATCGAGGAACGATGGTGATGACAGCTTTACTGGTGCAAAAGTTATCCCGTCCTATCTTCGACCATTTACACTGTAATTAATGAACTCCTAAATCGCAAAATCCAATACACTGTACTATCTCTGAAATGGCATCTTGTCAGGTATGTTTTCGGAGTAATTAAACATATGCAGGGTGTAACAGGTATGAGTACAGATATTTCTACTGGTGATTGAGGACAGTGTAATGAACAACATTACATCGCTACCTACGTCATTTGCAGACTAAGAATTATAGCTATTAGAAGTCGTATGTTTTTAGATTAGTTAGTACCTCCAAGTACATGTGGCAAGAACAAGCCATCAATGCTTATTTTACTCTTGGCAGTAGGTAAGACGTTGAAAAGTGGACACGTGGGCGCAAAGCGGTAAGTCTCTACTGAAAGGCATAGTACACCTATTTGTGCGGTTAAGACAGTGCAGAAAACGTCAGGTCGTAAAGCTTGTAACGTGTTTTTGGGAAGACTGTTCGATGCACAGAAGAAACAACCAACACACCGATATGTGTACATATTAAGGTATTACATACAGAAATATCTGCACTTACACCCGTTGCGCCCTTTATTTACATGTAATGACTGAAATATCGTTTGATCATCTACATCTTTTCATCATCGTAGCTGTGGGATTCTGTTTTGTACACCACCAACTGATGACCATTTCTTTCATTATGAAAACAAAAATTGATTAACTTGAGATAAAAAGTATCTCAAGTAATTACAATGAGTTTCTGATTAACCAACAGATACCGTAGCGACAACATAAAAGAGAGAACACAACAATAATATCTGCAACAGAAGGACACAATTTCACTGTCGTTTGAAACGAATGGGTGGCAGCAAGTTAACTAAAGGGGTGTCAGGTTTGTAGAGAAAACTCGCAAACCACGATGTCCTAGTTTATAAGCACTAAAGAAAACCTCCAAACATTAGGAAACGAATTAGGTGATAACTCAGTAGAGAACTGTTCATAGTAAGTTATTCAACGGAATTAATCAAGATGAACGACCAACAAAAATACTATACAAACACAGGAGCTCAAGAAGTAATATTCACAAAGAATAACGCAAAAAGAAGTCGACTGCGAAGCACTGTAAGACTTAAGTGTTACTAATTGCCTACGACGACATGATAGTAGAATACCAACAGTAAGTAGTCATCACAGTAGTGGGTAAAGTAACAGTTTTGCCAAACAACTTTTCTTCCATCCACTTACTTCTTGTGTCAATGAATTGTAGATGAACCCTAAATAATACACACATCAAAAAAAGTTTTGCTTCATTCCGGCTCCCAGAACTCCTAATGATAGACGTTGACTGTGGATATTGTATCACAGACACAGTCCCTTTGACTGTTCAGAGATGTCACTAAACCTGCCCAAAGATGTAAACAACCACGCATGAGCAGCTCCTATTAGACGTAGGAGGTCCGAAAGTCGATCAGTTGCAGTCATTCCACTAGGAAGGAGGTACACGGCTCGTGCTGTCTGTAGTTGAACCATGCCTAGACGGTCAATACCGCGGTTCAATCGCGTACGCATTGTTACTTCGTGCCAGGAAGGGCTCTCAACAAGGGAAGCGTCCAGGTGTCTCTGAGTGAACCAAAGCGATGTTATTCGGACATGAGGGACATACAGAGAGACAGGAATTGTCGATGACATTCCTCGCTCAGGCCGCTCAAGGGCTACTACTGCAGTGGATGACCGCGCTACCTACGGATTACGGCTAGGAGGAACCCTGACAGCAACACCACTATGATGAATAATGCTTTTCGTGCAGCCACAGGACGTCGTGTTATAACAATCGTCGCAGACATGTCTGGAGGCAACCCGGTGAGGCTAAACTCCTTAGACACAATGTCCAGCGAGTGCAGCAAGGTGGAAGTCCCTACTGTTTTGGGGTGGCATTATGTGGGGCCGACGTACGCCGCTGGTGGTCATGGAAGCCGCCGTAACGGCTGCACGATACGTGAATACAATCCTCCAACCGATAGTGATACCATATCGGCAGGATATTGGCGAGGTATTCCTCTTCATGGACGACAATTCGCGCCCCAATCGCGCACATCTTATGAATGACTTCCTTCAAGATAACGACATCGCTCGACTAGAGTGGCCAGCATTTTCTCCAGACATGAACCCTAGATTGAAAATGGCTGTTTATGGACGACGAGACCCACCAACTACTCTGAGTTATCTGCACCGAATCGCCGTTGAGGAGTCGGACAATCTGGACTAACAGTACCTTGATGATGGTACGACGAATACAGACATGCAGCAATGCCAGAGGACGCGCTACTGGGTATTAGAGGTACCGGTGTGTACAGCAGTCTGGACCACCACATCTGAAGGTCTCGCTGTGTACAACATGCAGTGTTTGGTTTTCATGAGGAATAAAAAGGGTGGAAATGATGTTTGTGTTGATCTCTATTCTAATTTTCTGTACAGTTTCCGGATCTCACGGGACCGAGGTGATGCCAAAATTTTTTTTGATTTGTATATATCATTTTGCGTGTTGATGTTTTCATTCGTTCTTCTTACACTGTCTTCGTTAAAATTACTCGAAATCTAATAGACGATAGATGTCGGCCGTGTGTGATGTGTTTGTTTAGAGATCATTAGGTATTTTCATATCTTCCTGTTTCGTTTTTATTTAACATGCTCGTACATGCAAGGATAAACAGCCATTCGGAAATAATGCGATATTTACGGAGAGTATCATCAACCAAGATGTCTACCGAGAGTGGAGAGAATGTGTGACCAAGTGATGATGAGACGGTCGCGACAAAGCCGACTGTATACCAGCATTTGCAGTACATAATGACGTAAAGATATAGCTAATTTTGTTGTACAGAGCTATTAAAACATGAACAGACTCTTTCATGGCGAGATGCTACCAAAGGGGAAGCAAAAAAGCAAGTACATATTTTAGTATTGCTGAGGTTGCTCCTAAAAGTAAGAAGCAGGTATATTTGGTAACTCAAACAGTTCGTGCAAATATTCTCGTATTTCCAAAATCTTAGCTAAATCAGAGTGAGGAACAAAGTGGTTAATGGGCTATCTTGTAAAACGTTTAGTTCCGAGGCAAGGAATCTGTTTAACTTGGGGAAATAAATTTAATGTAGAAATAACAGTGACTTTTAAATGCCGATCAACATCACCCATCTAGGTGGCAGTGTGGTTAGAAGACTAGATTTCTATTCTGGAGATGCAAAGTTAAGAACTCCGTGGATCACTGAAATATAGATTTCCGTTGTTTTCCTAATTCGAGTAAGCAGAATTCCAGGCTGGTCCCTTTGCGAAGGACAGGGCGGATTTCATTACTATTCCATGTACATTTCGAGCGTCTGCTCCATCTCTAACGACTTCTTATGAACTCGATGTTACGCGTTAATCTTCCTTCTTTCTACAATGTGTACAATTTTGCATCACAGTCCACCATGTATGACTGACGCATTTTCTATTTTATACTCCTGTGTTACATTCGTCAAGAGGTTGACGATTGACGATGACTGTTTTTACCCTATGATATAAGCCTAAATTGTCAAAACATTTCCGTCTTCGTCAGGAAGTTTTAAGAACAAACATTCCCGACAATCATAACTCTTTTTTGTAACGTATCTGACTGGATTCTGTTGAGCATTTATATGACGTACTGACTAAACAAATCCGATAAAACACGGGCAATTCTTTTCTGACTACTCTCTGTCTTTCAGGTTAATCAGATTTGGTAAAGTTCCCCCACTGACCATCACTGCTCTAGAATCGGTCGGTGGAGGGTTTTGTATGTAATCTTCTCTGGATTCTTTTAGTGAATCTATATATCATTTCTCATCGCCACAATTTTAATAATACTGTTGTTCCACATTAAACAACTCCGGATGGATATAGCCGGACATCTGGCGGTTTTCCGTAGATCTAGCGATACATCGGTAATGTTGTAATCGAACAGCATCAAGTATTCTCCCTTATTTACGTGGTTTAATTAATTAACACATCAACTGTAGAGTCACACGGCCCACCAGTGTTTTAGCAGGACAATTTATGGCAGCAGTCGGTATATAATTTTAAGATGTACCTCCAATAAATGACCGAGCCAGGTGGTGAAGTGGTGAGACATTGGACTCGCATCCAGCAGGATGGCGGTTCAATCACCGTCCCATCCACATTTAAGTTTTTCGTGATTTCTCAGAATTGCTTAAGCAAATCCCACAATGGTCCTTCGGAAAGGATATGGCCGATATTATTCCCTCGTCCTTCGTAGTCCAAACTTGTGTACCATCTCTAATGACCTTGCAGTCGACAAGACACTTAACCCTAATGTCCCTTTTTTATTTCGAAAATGTGGGCAAGGTGCCAGTACGAATTAGCACTTTTTCTTCGCCCCCGGTTCTATCTGTGAAGTTACGCATTCTTCGAAAACACACACTAATAACCGTGAATGATTGTATCGCGCTTTATTTAAAATATATTTAGAAAGACTCTCCAGTTATCCAAATTCAGTGTATTAGCCAGAGTCTGAGGTCACATTACGCTTAATCGTGATGCTAACAAGCTCTGACATCATAAAAGACATCGTTTCAGATCAACACGATGCCGGTGGGAACATGTGTGAAGGTAGTATCGCGAGGCCACGGAGAAGCGCACACGCGCCTATATATTTACGTTCCGTAGAATCTAGCCGCGAGTTAAGCAATTCTCGAGGGAGACGAGAGAGCCGATTTGAAGTCCTTACAAGGAAGGTAATCAGGCCTCGAAGGCAGCGTGCGGTCGCATGTTTAGGGGCGGTAATGCGACGGAACCACATAAAGTGTCTGGCCGCGAATCTGGGCACCCATCGCTTGAGGGCGCTTCGTTAGCGTGGGCCGCGCCGGCCTTCAGAAGTGGACTCTCTCTTCCTCAAATCACCTTCGCTGCCGGCTTCTTCGCCCCTCGTCGATATTCTCTGGCCGCGTATGAGCGCCTTTATTTTTGCCGCCTGCAGAAAATGTTGCCTAATGATGCGCGGCAGGCTGCGTTTGCCTGCTCGTGCGATGCTATCAGCCGGTCCCGTTAAGACTACCGGCAACGCACAGCGCCGTGCTCGTCCTGGCATATTTTCCCTCCGCCTGCGGACAGCCTCGTCAATGGGCTGATGAGCTGCAGGCGGAGATGGCCATCTCGCCACTAATTAGGTGGCCTTCTGCTAGAGAATACAGACGTTTACGTTTCAAACATTGATCAGTTTCACTCCTACAAGATTGGCGGTGGTATGTAGTGTGGGAAAATAGTGCGCGGCTGTTGGTATAACGTTGGTCACATGGCCAGAGACGGCGTTCAGATCAGGGAGGCAATGAGAATGACCTTAGGAGCATGTGGCCCCTCTGAAACCACCTGACTTCAGATCGAATCGTCTGAAGTACTAAAAACAAAACAGTGAGTAGAAGTCAAGCGCAACGCCGACCTTTAGATACATCAAAATCTTAAAGACAATAGTCACTGCAAAGCCAGATACACTCTGTGGTCCACGGAAGTAGCACTAGAGAGAATTAGGCCCGCCTACATCTACATACACTGCCGAAAAAAAAGACGATATCGATTTTGACCCGATGATGGCTTGGGACACCTGGGGGATAGTAAATGTGCTGATAATGGTTTCAACGTCGTCCGCCAACCTTTAGCATGGTGGCATAGCTACCTGAGCGCCGTCTGTGTCTACCCTTTACTGAGGAATAGAATGCCCACAGCCAGAAGGCTCAGTGTGGTGGAAACGTGTGAAGCAAGCGGGCAACCATGGCGTGGACATGTACTCGTGCTCCCTACAGGCTACTGAGTGAGTTTAAAAAGATCAAATTGTGGCCTTCCGAGTGGCTGATTGATCCTTTCGGAGAATTTACACACAAGTCGGATGTTCTGCATGAGTTGTTCAACGATGCTGGTATCAGTGGTCACGTGAACATTCTCACACCTGTACAAGAGGTTCTGGACGTCCACGCAGCACGGACGCCCACCAGGATTGTCGTATTGTAAGGGCAACAGTGGCAGATCGTACGGCTAACACAGCACGGATAAGAGGGCTTGTGAGCCTAGGCGTGTCAGCACGAACTGTTGCGAAATGGTTTCTAGCATTGGGCTTACAGGCAGGCACACGTCTAGCCCGTCCTCCACTCACACCCACCATCGACGTGCACGGCTCGCCTGGTGTCGTCAGAGGATCACTTGGAAAATGGAATAGCGCGTTGCGGTCTGTAGCGATGAAAGCAGATTGTGCCTTCAGGCAAGTGATGGTCGTTTTCATGTATGATGTACACTACTGGCCATTAAAATTGCTACACCACGAACATGGCGTGCTACAGACTCGAAATATAACCGACAGGAAGAAGATGCTGTGATATGCAAATGATTAGCTTTTCAGACCATTCACACACCTACAACGTGCTGACATGAGGAAAGTTTCCAACCGATTTCTCATACACAAACAGCAGTTGACCGGCGTTGCCTGGTGACACGTTGTTGTGATGCCTCGTGTAAGAAGGAGAAATGCGTACCATCACGTTTCCGACTTTGATAAAGGTCGGACTGTAGCCTATCGCGATTGCGGTTTATCGTATCGCGACATTACTGCACGCGTTGGTCGAGACCCAATGACTGTTAGCAGAATATGGAATCGGTGGGTTCAGAAGGGTAATACGGAACGCCGTGATGGATCCCAACGGCCTCGTTTCACTAGCAGTCGAGATGACAGGCGTCTTATCCGCATGGCTGTAACGGATCGTGCAGCCACTTCTCGATCCCTGAGTCAACAGATGGGGACGTTTACAAGACAACAACCATCTGCACGGACAGTATGAGGACGTTTGCAGCAGCATGGACTATCAACTCGGAGACCATGGCTGCGGTTACCCTTGGTGCTGCATCACAGACAGGAGCGCCTGCGATGGTGTACTAAACGACGAACCTGGGTGCACGAATGGCAAAACGTCATTTTATCGGATGAATCCAGGTTCTGTTTACAGCATCATGATGATAGCATCCGTGTTTGGCGACATCGCGGTGAACGCACATTGGAAGCGTGTATTCGTCATCGCCATGCTGGCGTATCACCCTGCCTGATGGTATAGGGTGCCATTGGTTACACGTCTCGGTCACCTCTTGTTCGCATTGACAGCACTTTGAACGGTGGACGTTTCATTTCAGATGTGTTACGATCCGTGGCTCTACCCTTCATTCGATCCCTGCGAAACCCTAGATTTCAGCAGGATAATGCACGACCGCATGTTGCAGGTCCTGTACGGGCCTTTCTGAATACAGAAAATGTTCGACTGCTGCCCTGGACAGTACATTCTCCAGATCTCTCACCAATTGAAAACGTCTGGTCAATGGTGGCCTAGCAACTGGCTCGTCACAATACGCCAGTCACTACTCTTGATGAACTGTGGTACAGTGTTGAAGCTGCATGGGCAGCTGTACCTGCACACGCCATCCAAGCTCTGCTTGACTCAATGCCCAGGCGCATCAAGGCCGTTATTACGGCCAGAGGTGGTTGTTCTGGGTACTGATTTCTCAGGATCTGTGCACACCAATTGCGTGAAAATGTAATCACATGTCAGTTCCAGTATAATATATTTGTCCAATGGATACTCGTTTATCATCTGCATTTCTTCTTGGTGTAGCAATTTTAATGGCCAGTAGTGTAAATCTGGTGAGCGCTGTCTCGTAGAGTGCAATCGTCCGAGACACACTGACCCCACTGCATATTTCATGGTCTGAGGTGAGATAAGCTACAGTTCTCGTTCACCTTTGGTGTTTCTGCAGAGGACGCCAACCAGCGCTCGGTACTTGCAGAAAGTTTTCTGACTCGTTCTTTTGCCGTTCTTAAACAGGAATGTGATGTGTGGTTCCAACAGGATAATGCTCGCTCACACACTTCATGTGAAACTCAACGTGCTCTGCAAGACGTGCAGCAACTTCCCTGGCCTGCGCGATCTCCAGACCTGTCTCCAATCGACTACGTGTCGGATGTGAAGGGTTGAGCGACTCAACAGTCAACAACAGTTACAGATCTACGTGAATAGATCGCGTAGGAGAGGAATAACGTATCCGGGACAATACTCGCCAATCGACTGGATGTCAGAGTCAGTGGCAGCATTGGCGCACATGGAGGCTACGTCACACTACACGTGTTTCAGCATGGGTCGATACATAGTACCTAAGAACCTGAGCTATTGATCTCTAAATACAATCATCTCATGTACTCCACATGCACTGTTGCGATAATGAACCTTGAGTGAATTGGAACTCTCTAAAATGGTGTACTAATTTCTTTTCCCGGCAGTGTATATGCTCTCCAAACCACTGTGAAGAGTGTGACAGTTGCAACTTTTCCCTGTACGACTTTTTAGGGCTTTTTCCAATCCATTCGAAAATGGAGCGCTTACAGAATGATTGCTTAAGTGCGTCTGTGACAACTGTAATCAGTCTAGTCCCGTCTTCACCCATCACACGGGAGTCATTCGTTGGGGACTGTAGTATATCTGTAGTTCCCTAACTTAACAATAGTTCTGGAATCTTTTTAAGTAATCTGTCATGGGATTGTTGACGTCTATTGTCAGGTGTCTGCCGCTTCAGGTTTTTCAGCACTTCCGTTACACTCTCATTTGGCGCAAACAAATCTGTGCCATTCTTTTTATACGTCCAGTATCTCCCCTATGCTATGAGCGCCATACACTTGAGAAATATTCCGGGATGTGTCGCACGAGTGTTTTTCAATAAATCTCCTTTGTTGACTGACTGCATTTTCCGAGTATCTTACCTCATCAGAGTCTGCAATTTACTTTATCGACGACTCTGAGCATATATAAGTGGTCATCAGAAAGTTTCCCTTTGGGGAGGGAGGGGGGGGGGAGGGCGTTTGATGGGTTGCTGCATCGTACATGCAACCTACCGCGACTCTGATGAGGGTATATTAGCAACAACGTGTAGGAAATGGATTCGTGTGGAAACTGTCTGATCGCCTCTTACACTATCATTCCATTCCATTTTATATTCCTACAAAGTGTTACATCCAGGTCTTTGATTAACTTCTCATGGTTGGGATTCACAGTCATATAATATTTCTTAGAAGACATCTTAGTCGCCGTTGAGTGTATGAAACATTTACTATCACGATTGCAATGTCGGCCTTATGGCCATTTTCAAGTAACACTGCAAAAGTATTTGTCTCATGAGGAGAACACAGAGAGTGCCACAACACGATTTCCCAGAAACTTCAGGAAGTGGAAGAGGAATCAAAATAAGCAAACACTTGTGTCGGCTGCTCCATAGATACTCCACCGATACCGAGAGAAACGGCGGTCAAAATTTTCGGCGTAATTTAGTTGCCCTTTCGAACACAGTCCACTGCAAGCGCCAGTTCTCGGTAAAATGATCCATTATGCGCAGTTCCTCTCGATTTTTTCCAACATTTGACTATTTTAGCAATATTAACGACATTTCTTTTTCGAGTAAGGTTCATTCGAAGAAATGTCACAGTGACGAACCTGTCTTCACGTGATGCTCGTGGTATTCGGAATTTCTTTGATTCCAATCTACTGTTGGTATTGTCCAAGGGAGTGCACCAAATCTTCCAGAAGAATGAACATAAGAATAAAATATAAGAAATAATATGAGAAATGATACAAGAATGAAATATGAGAATAGGAGAATTTCAGAAGATTTTATCCCCAAAATACCATACAGTCGTATATGAGTATAATAAATGTATGACACTGTGAAATCTAGTAGTAATTCCACGCCCTTGAAACCCCTAACTTGATGAGAAATATTAGTGTAGTAACCTTCTACGGACAGGAGTAGATAAAAACCACGATAAAAAAATACAATAATCGGGTTTAGAACATGGGGTGCAGACCCAGGAGGTACACTAAAGGCATTATACCGAAAACAATTTCGAATAATTTTCTAATTCATTTATCGATTTAAAAAACCATTCATCAGACATACAACTAGTAGACGAATATGACAACAATATTTCATTATACAGTGGAAAACATTCGTGGGTAGACAAATGGAAAACAAAAATAAAAGTTATAATCGGGTTTCGAACACGGTGGGCAAAAGTGTGAAGCCGTAACGCTAGCCACTGTGCCAGCGCTTCGCTTGAGCCAGTGATTTGCTAAATGACGTACACATAAGTCGAAAACTTTGACCGCCGTTTCTTCAGTAACTTTGAGGTATCTGCGTATAAGCCGAGGCACGAGTTCGTCTATTTTAATCCCTTTTCCATTGAGTGATGTTTCTGGGAGATCGAGTTATGGTACTTACCTTGTCGTCCTCGTTAGCTGACTGTCCTGTGACTACAATATCAGTGAGTCACATTTGGAATCAATCTTTTCGTATTCCTTTTGTGGAGTGCACAGTTTCATATTTACGAATATTTAAAGCGAGTTTCCAATCTTTGCGCCGCTTTGGAATCTTACCATGATCTGAATGAACAGTTGTTGAGCTTTCTTGAGACAGTACTTCAGTATAGACAATTACTTCGTCTGTGAAAAGTCAAAGTTTTTTATTAGTAATGCCTGCCATGCCATCAAAATACGAAAAGAACGGCAAGGATCCTAACAGATCATATCCACCACAACCAAATCTAGAAATCAGTAACTCGTTATTGAGTTAATTTATATGGTTGAAAGTGAGTGAGGTGGCGCAGTTACAAGCGTATTCGGCAGAATGACAGTTCAAATCTCAGTCCGGTCATTCACATTTTGATTTTTAATATTTTCCCTAAGGGTTCCTCTGAAGGGCAAGGCCGATTACCTACCCTGTCCCATCTTCTAATTACTTCATCGTCGACGGGACGCAAAGCCGTAATATTCCTCCCTTTTTGCTATAAGATAGAAGGTTTCAACGTCACTAGATGGCTATCGTTGGCGCATGGGGACACGATTGGGCTTCAGCTGGAAGAAAGCAAAATGGATCTCACTGGACGACTATGTGCGTCAGTGGACAGATGCAGCCCATGGAGTGCTGTGCTGGAAGAGTACCTAACACACTTACACAGTTTCCCAATTAAAGCATGCTCGAGGAACTTATTGCAGCCGACTGTAAACAGAAGGATTACATTTCCGTTCTAATTCCTTAAATGAAGCATTCAATCCATTATGAAATACGTAGTACGTATGTGTGTGCTTTGCAGTGCTAAATGAATAAATAAGTGAACATCGAAATGTGCCGGTCAGACGCGGAAACTCGTAACATAATCGACTTATGTCAGTTACCTAGTCTGAATTGCTGGCAGAAGCTTGTCACCGACTGCTATTCCATGGTGTGAATCAATTAAGTTTAGCCGCAGTTCAATAATGAAAAGTTTTGACGTGTTCTCACTTCAACAACTCAAATTCAGTTGCATCAAGGGTGAAAGGCCTACTGCATTAATACAAGCGCTCACCGTCTTTCCACCCGCGGATCATTTCGTCCAGCCTTTTTAGAAGATACCTATATGGGTCCCGAGCCTTCCTTTACGGCGTAAATAATACAGAGTATAGGTAGTCTTAAAATGAGTATTATGAGATAGTGAACTGGTGGCTGTAAATTAATATTTAATTTTTATTTAGACAAACAGCTTAAACCTTACAACAGTTCCTTAGGCTCATAGCAGCTGTTCAAAGTGACGTCCTCCCATCTCATTGCATGTATAACAGCGACATTCTCTTCGAAATATAGCTGTTCTCTTTTACAATGAAACAGGAAAATAGGACCCTACCAACAAATTACTCTTTGCTGGAGTTTCATACACCAGGGATTCCCTATAACTCCATTGGAAAAAAATCATGGACGTCGATGCATAAACATAAGTAGTTAAGGGAATTCGCGCTTCAGCCTTATGGCTCATTGAAGATCAGATACCATCTAAAATACTAACGTAATACTTTTGGATTCTTAGGTCAAATACTCTACCTTCTGTACAGCATTGATTTTAAATGGTCGAGGGGTCACCCGTGGTTTAATGTGAAAACTATAGTACCGTAAAATTTTACTTTTTCAGTCACATAATCAAAGAGAAAATAATTGTGTCTTATAAAAGGCGGAATACTCATACAAAATTAACCTTTCTCATAAACAGGGAATTAACGAAAAGGAAAATTCGGTATCATAAAAAGTAAAAAAAAAAAACACTTGGAGTGAATGGGAAGTAAAGCCTGTAGTCTGACAGCTACGAGCCACCACCCACATGATTAGTTACAACGTAGCCGAGGTTTCAAATCACGCTAATGCACCTGTGCTCCAACGGGAGATACCATTCTGAATACTGATGGCGCGAAATATTTTCAATATCAGTGTTTGGTCGGTAAGGAGAAGAGATATGGTTGTGTGCAGTTCATCATCATCATCACCACCACCATCATGGATTGCGACAATGGTTTGCGTTATATCTCAAACTTACCCAGCTATCACATGAAGCACTATTGATGGGTCGGTTGAAGTCGATAGACCACTCGCTGTTTCTTGCTTCCATCACAGTACGAACTCAGCGCTACAGTCTCGCAAAACAGATTAAAGCTGGGCACTGTACAGCCAGGAAAGAAGGGGGATTTTCTTTCCGAATTTCCGCGCGTTCTGAGATAAATCCATTCAGATTTGTAAAACAGTTAGAGTAGTAAGCAATGGCTAGGGTAGGATGTTCAAAAATGGTTCAAATGGCTCTGAGAACTATGGGAATTAACATCTATGGTTATCAGTCCCCTAGAACTTAGAACTACTTAAACGTAACTAACCTAAGGACATCACACAACACCCAGTCATCATGAGGCAGAGAAAATCCCTGACCCCGCCGGGAATCGAACCCGGGAACCCGAGGGTAGGATGTCTTCGCGTCTCTGTCTCCGTTTTTCCTAGTGTTTGCTCCGGTATACAAGATAGGCTGTTTTTTATGATGTTGCAGATTAATTTTATTTCGACTATTTAGACAAATAACCTTCCCGTCACCAAACTTCAATCAACCCATGGGTGCGAAGTCGCTTGCGTGTAATCGTGTTTTCTGAGGCTTGATTCAGGACCCCTCCAACACTTTCCTAATTGACTGCGGAAAGCCACCGAAAAACCATACATTGGTAGCAGGTTTACCCAGACGAATGGTCGTCGGTCAACCGCTTGGATAAGAACCAGCTGTGGCTCACCTCCCTGTTCTTAAGAATTTTATTCCCAAAAATATACCATAGCATTGGTAGAAGTGTGCATTATCTCTTTTTTTATGGACGAGTGTGTAAGCAAGCACAGCTCACTTGACCAGTATTCTGAAAAATCTGGGAAATGAACTGCAGGAAATTGTTCCGAAAACTGTTCATACATGGACTGGAAGGAGGAAATGAGATTAACAAACTAGACAATTATTTGTTTTGTTTAGACTCCACCGATTTTAAGTTCCAAAATACTGTAGCAGCTCGAGAAAGACTTTTATAGTTTTGCACTCTAGGGAATTCGGAGGTGTGCTAAGGACGCATATATCTATGGTGAAGTTTAGCGTGCGCACATTGATGCGCAGTGGATTTCCGAGAAGTCGCCACCGCCCACTCAGTGCCGGTAGAAATTTAAACAGCGCTGCGAAATGGCCCGCGTTCATTGTTATTCGAATGTAGCGCTTCTGCGCGAGTTTTGATATAAGCCCGTGCCGTCCAAGAGGGGCTTTCAAGGAACTTGCCCAGAGCCGCTGCCAGACAGCGAACGCTGCATTTCAAGCATCTGCCTTTTGCAAAATATGTTCAAACACATTTGTCAACGATGTCTTGTGGAGAAAAGTACTCGTAATGGTAATCCATTTATTATTTTAAATGTCCCCTTCACTATTGCACTCTGTAAATATTCTACTTGTTCTCTGCGTTTACTTATAGGCTCAAACTGCTCATAATTTATGTTACCAAACTGTGAACATTCTTTTTAATAACTTCAACGGTAAATATGTTGATTGTTGAAGTTATTAAAAAGAATGTTGAACTGTCTTGTAGTGCCTGTCCATATAGGCACATTCACACACAACATCTACATACCTGTCCACAATGGAGATTTAAACCATTGTCACCAGTACACGGATACGTTGTTTCTAAATTTATAGACAAACTAAAACTACATACACAGCAATACCTTCTTGCTCACAACGCCCAGTAACCCACAAACATGCAACATTCTTCTCAATGGCACACCATATTTAATCTGTTCACATGTCCGAAGATTTGAAAAACTTTTTGAAATAATAAAATTTATTGCCTCAACCAATAGCTATAATCCTGTTCAGACTGACAGTATGTTACACAGGAAACAAAAATTGGAATTATACCCTCGCCTATGCTCTCTCTACTGTTCCTTCCAATGCTACAGGAAGTAATAAACAATCCAAGAACAGGTGTAAGAGAGTGTAGCCAAAACAATGCAATTCTAAAACTGTAGGAGTTACTACTATGTCAGTAACATCATAGTCCAGTGTATTTTCGATAGTAAGTATAAGACCCAATTACTAGCCAGCAGTGGTGTATACTAAATTACTTGTGCTGCATGTCATAAGATTTATATTTCGAAGAGTCACACACATAGCAACTAGGTTTGCTGATCATGAACGTAACTGGAGATTACAGAATTATGATTCCTTATATACTGAGCACGTGTTGAGCCACAATCCAATGTTCCCAACATAGCGAACAAGGGCCAAAAACTTAATCTGTTGGAAGCCCTGGAAATCGACAAGCATCTGGCCCACACTCCTGATTTAACATTAAATGACCAAACATAGCTCAAGATTTCCCTATTCTAACCTTCACTTAATCCTTGTGGTTTCAAATGTTTCCCACTCTGTCTCGTCCAGTCTATTCCTCATTTCTCCTGTATTTATTCATTTTGTTGTGATCGTCTATATACTCCATATATTTTAATGTTACAAATGTCAGTAAATGTAACACCAGTTCAAGCTACTCTTCAGAACTGTTCCCAGATATTACATTTATTTTGTTATGAGTGTTAATTTAACTAACTATAGAGGCACTTTTTTCGAGTCTAGTGTTAATGTTTTTATGGTTCGTCTCTTTAGATCTATTTGCTGTCTAACTTCAAAGTTTTTAATTTCATTACCACTGCATTGTTAAAAATGATATTTACTCTTTGCTTGAACCTTACTCTTGATGTGTACAATCTTTTTCAATGCTATTCACCAATATTGCATTTTATTTGACGATGATAGTCAGTTAAAATCTAATGATGGCCTTGTACGTCGAAACCGTTTAACAAAATTAATTAATTTTCTAGCACATACAGAAAATTGTGCTTTTCTATAATTATGAAGTTTCTATACAATTTGCAGCATGAGGCTCTCACTTGGAAAAGATAGTTGACATTTCGTTACTTGTTTTCTGTCAATTTTTAATATATATTTTTTGTATTCTGCCGTGTGTCTGTAGACAGTTTGAGATAAACACATTTTTCACAGTTTGACATAGAGAGATTAAGTATATTGACGATGTATGCAAATTAATGTTAAGTCAAATCTGTATATGATATACTGATACTTTTTATGTTACTTACTTTCAAAGTCAAAGTCAAATCTGTATATGATATACTGATACTTTTTATGTTACTTACTTTCAAGTATTTCCTATTTTCTTTTGTGCCTTCTTAGAGGAAGTTCCAGCTATATGGCCTCTGGTGAGGTATGTCACATGAAATATGTAATTTTGCTTCTCACAGCGTAGTATTTGAGCATATGTTGTTGGACTAATAGAGATAATAGTTGTTGTATCTTGGTTCTGATTAATACATCATAATTTTCGTTATGTTCGCTATAGATGCTCAAAATGTTTCAAAAAAATTTTCTATAGGTTGCTGTGACAAATTCTCTCACTCTCACACTTTGCGTCTTGTTCTTAAGTTTGTTTTCCAAGACACTAGATTATTACTCCCTAGTAATCATTTGCTTTCAATGGCTCTTCCTTTTTCATTTCTGTTGCGTTCTGTCAGTAATTACTGGTGCTTTTGTTGCTTTAACACGTTTTGTATTGTTATGTAGGACATTTTATTTATTTGCTTGTTACGTGTGTATGTAGGAATTTTATATTTTATGGTTTATTCTTCTTGAGCAATGAAATAACATGGCATAACCATGAGCTTTCATGACTTATTTTCCCGAAAATACAGTAAAATACATTTGTTTGTAAAATATAACTGAGTGATGGAGAAAGATCATCTTTGATGTTATTTGATTATGGTTTCATGGGTAAGAAAAAAACACTTATTAGCTGGAAATTTTGTTTATTTAACACAGTCTCGGGGTAGCTATAGCTGTGTCATAGGCTTGGCTTTCCGCGCTGTGTGGACAATCTCAGTCAATCAATTATTATAAATGCACTTAACAGAGCAATTGCAGTCACTGTGTGATTTGAAATTCTTCATGTGTTTAAAATTCTATTCCAGGCGAATGTCACGTCAAGTATTAGACAAGAAAAGAAGTAGGATCAACTTGCGATTTCCAGTACCACTATTTATTCTCCTGAAGCACTAAAACACGACATATATCTTTGTCATTCTTTGTTACGTCTTAAATGTAAATTCTTAACACATGTTCCATGCTACTTCGTGTACGATGGATTTGTAAATTATGCTATCTGGACAGTATCTTAGTTATCTTCCAAACTATTTGCATTATGCAAGAAGTAGATTATTGTAGTAACTGCTATTCACTACATGTGCCCTCATTGCAAATTGAGAAATGTGTTGTAGTGCTTGTTCTAAGAACTCTAAAATTACGTTTTAAATGGCATTAAATATCAGAGACATGAGATACATTTGTCAAATCTATGGTTCCTGCTACAATGTTTGCACGTGGAAATAGTTTGGGCTAAGGAAATGTTTTGCTTCACAACCTGTAGCGCGAGAATTTTGCCCTTCGGAAGCGTAAAAAGTGAACTTCTCTGCAAAATTTAGACGATCCATCTTTAAATAAAATTTTGACCATACTGCGCACTCCTCGTACCATGAATACCATTGAACTAAAGAACAAGACCTCTGTAGATATGTATTACTACATCAACATACGTGTAAATTTCAATATTAAGAAACGTACGTCTAACTGAATTGAACTTTATGCCAAAGATTAGGTACACGATAAAAAGGGATAGGTCATACACGTATAAACTATCATCCTAGAAAATTTTATTTCGAATTCTATGTCTCTAGCCACCTATTTACTCACATCACACACCCCTGAGTATCAACTCAATTATTACCCAACTTCCCTCAGTACCACTTAATCCTCCCTTTCAAACCGAACGAGGTGCAGTGGTAACACACTGGACTCGTTTTAGAGAGAACGGTGGCTCAAATTCCAGTACATTCATCCAAGTTTAGTTTTTCCGAGATTTCGCAAATCATCTACGGCATATTACAGGACGGTTCCTTAGAAAAGAACATTTCCGATTTCCTCCCCTACCCTTCCCCAGTTGGTGCATATGTTCCGTCTCTAATGACTTGGTGGTCAATGGGATGTGAAACCCTAATAATTAAACCCTAATATTCCTTCTTACTCCCAGTTTATTATTTCATAATGCGGAACTTACAGTGTAGTGAATTTCAGCGAGAAAATGCCCTCAGTATTTGTGTTTTTAAAAAACGGCAACCAGTTTTAAAAACCTTCGGTGCACAATTGCAATTTTAATAATTTAGTACACATGTAAATATCGGGTCGTTGAAAATTTTAAAACTATTCTTGTGTATTTGACAAAAGATTTCACTGAAAAACAGTAACTGTAGCACTTAAAAGCTGTCCCCTAGAAGTTGTAGTTAAAATTATCGTATTCTTCATGTTTGGCGATCGGACCTTCGAGAGGAACTACTTACAACAGACCGCCTCCGAAAAAGAAAATAAACCGAGCGTCTAATTGTTCGTGACGTGTCCATAATTAAATGCCACATAAAAGAAAGGATGAGAGGATCTTCTGTAATAGAAGACGATATCCGTTTACTTGGTTTACTGAAATTCAAACAATACAACACGCCTCTGTTCTGCTCATTCTCACTGATATAATTCACTTGTAATGTACATTTATTCAGAAGAAGGCACAATCCATTCGTGTTAGCGAAGTACAAACCTGATAATAAGTCTCGTTAGCTCGTCTACAATTATTCCACGCGGTGATGTATTCGATAACATTGACTATTCACATGAATCTTGTAAGGTCACATCTGGCCCCGTAAATCCACTTTTGTTCGGCTCGAAACACTCTCTAATTCACGTCTCCTCATTAATCTTTACACATCGTCTAAATATACTCCTCGCACTACCGCTAAGTACTTCCCAATTTAATTTCACGTGCCCATTTCCGGCGAATCTTTCCGCAGATTTTCACTCAGACGATCGAAAACGACTTCTGACTCACGTACGCTACTCCAAACATTGTCGGCATGACAAGACAGTCCACCGCCCGCCAGAAAAAGGCGCATAATGACAGAAAATTCTGGAAAGTAAGGATGATTGGCAAGCACATGCTGCTAGGTATAAGAACTGTTCAATAAGTAATACAATACATTTTTTCTCAGCCAGTTTCGGTTGAAAAAGGTGGAATTTTTAGTTTGACATCGTGGAATATTCTAGCTTCAGTCCCTATAGTTTCTTGAAGTTCCGTTAGGTGACGGCACTGTAATAGTCTTTAAAGTGGGGTCTGTAACCGAGGTGCGTTCCAAGCAGAGAGCCGTCGATCAGTTTCTTTCGATGGACAACCAGAGCATCGCAGCTATTCTTAAGTGCTTGCAGAGTATCTAGGGAGATCTAGCAGTGAACAGAACCACTATGACTTGTTGGCCGAGGCGTCTGTCATCATCGCAACAAGGTCGTGCAAACATGTCCGATCTCCTGCGTGCCGGCCGCCGGCACACAGCTGTGACTTCTGCAATATTGGAACGTGCGGACACTCTTACTCGAGGTAATCAACGGATCACAATCAAACACTTCGCTGCACGACTGGACGTCTCTGTTGATAGTGCTGACACACGCGTTCACCAGTTGGAGTACTCGAAATTTTGTGCTTGCTGGTTCCTCGCCGCCTAACGAAGTCCATAAAGAGCAACGAAGGACATCTGTGCGGAATTGCTTGCTCTTTACGAGGCTGATCGTGACAGTTTTTTGTCGAACATCGCCACATGCTATGAAACATGGGTTCATCACTTCGAACCGAAAAAAACGGCAACCCACGGAGTGGCGTCACACCACCTCTCCTCGGAAGAAAATGTTCAAAGCCTCACACTCTGCCGGTAAAGTTATGGCGACACTCTTCTGGGGCTCCGAAGGGGTTATTCTGTTTGATGTCCTCCCTTATGGTGCAACCATAAACTCTACTGTGCTATCCTCAGGAAACTGAAGAAAGGACATCAGCGTGTTTGTCGTAAAAAAATAAAATAAAATAAAAAGTAAAATAAAAAATACTAACTGCCCTTTCTCCATGCAAACGCTTGGTCTCACACAAGTTCACGCAACCGAGACTAACTCACACAATGTCATTGGACTGTTCTTCCTTATCCACGCTACATCCCGGATCACCCACTTTCCGACTTCCATTCCTGTGACCTAATGAAGAATGCAGTCAGCGGGAAGCAGTACGTAGATCATGGGGAAGTTATTTATGCAGTGAGACGTTGGCTCGGATGTCGACCAGTAGAATTGTACCATGTGGGGATACAGGCTCTCCCTGTAACATGACGTAAGGCTCTCGCATTGAACAGAGGGTATGTTGAAAAATAGTGTTTTGTAGCCAAAAGAGTGGGGAATAACATGATATAGTGGAATCCAGAATAAAAGCAACCTGCTTTCAGAAAAAAACAAGTGATGCATTACTTATCGAACGCACCTCGTAAATCGTTGATATTGATATCGGTAATGGTACCCTTACACACTGTCAGCCCAATTTACAATATAGGAAAGAAAAAGAAATGCTGATGAAATACGGTTTTGGAGTTGCTTGAAGGGAAAGTTGTACCTCGGGCACGTTATGTTGCAACTTACTCAGTTCTTCCCCTCATTCCCACACTTCTCTTTTATCCACTACGTCGCTCAGCAGTACAAACTATCTGGATGGCATAACCATGATAATGAGGATACATAAGACAACGGCATGTTTGACCTCTTAGCCGTCACTGCCTGAACAGTAAGAGCCGACCCAACGTCGTGTGTGCCACCAGCGCCGGCTGCGGTGGTCGTGCGGTTCTGGGCGCTTCAGTCCGGAACCGCGCGTCTGCTACGGTCGCAGGTTCGAATCCTGCCTCGGGAATGGATGTGTGTGATGTGCTTGGGTTAGTTAGGTTTAAGTAGTTCTAAGTTCTAGGGGACTGATGACCTAAGATGTTAAGTCCCATAGTAGTCAGAGCCATTTGTGCCACCAGCACAGCTCGCAGCGGACAGGTCTACCATCGCTGCGGCCAGTACTGGGCACAAAGTTTGGAGATCCTTAAGTCCGTTCGTACGTGATGGCGGTCAAATCGCACTGTGATAACGCTGCATGGCCTAGTACCCTTTCGTCCCACCCACTGGTGCCACAGTCGCGTCGCTGCCGTAGCTTGGCTTACACAAACGAAAATGTCACAGTATGACAAACTAATGTCACGGAGATTTATTGTTGCTACTCTTTCAAACTCACGCCAAGGCAGGTTAGATGGCATTTCCACATCGTTTTTGACTGCTCTTCCGTGCGTTAGAGTGGCATAACGGGAGGATGAGGAAGGAAATCGTCAGTGCCAGTTCATCCCAGCATTTATGTTAAGCGATTCCAGGAAATTAAGGGAAACCGAACTGTCAAATGTGGATTTCAACAGTCATCCACCCAAATATGAGTCCCGTTGTTTACCACTGCACCGTCTTGCCTGCCATCAGTCTGCAATTGTAATAATTCATTACTCATAGACAGTGGTAGTCATTCTCTGTTTATAACGAATTCTGGTCATTATTTCAGCCTGGTACAGTTTTATAGCCATTAATATGTTACTCTTAAAAACAACAATTAATCTGTCGAAAAAAAATTATCGGAAGGTTGGTCTGAACTTCACAGTGTCTTGCAAGGTACGGTTGTGTTGTTGCACTGTGTCCCTACTTTCTTCTGATTGTTGAATCGGTTCATCTAGACCTATGACAAACAAGACGCATTGGTTCAAATTCAAATGGCTCTGAGCACTATGGGACTCAACTTCTCAGGTCATCAGTCCCCTAACTAACCTAAGGACATCACACACATCCATGCGCGAGGCAGGATTCGAACCTGCGACCGTAGCGGTCGCGCGGTTCCAGACTGAAGTGCCTAGAACTGCTCGGCCACACCGGCCGGCTGACGTATTGGTGAAAACAGGAAAACGTTTATGTCTGACGTAAATTCAAAAATGCAAGAGACAGACTGAATTAATTAAAAGACTTCGTTCAGTTCATACGTTAAAAACTGGTCTTGTTCAGATTAAAGTGACCTCTAAGGTGAAATTTTAAACTGCTGCTGCGCTGAAGGAATAAAATTTGTGATAAGTTTACGCCGTGTAAAACATACCCGTCAGTCCAAGCAATTTCGAGACTGGATTAATAAAGGAGACAGAAAAGTTATGATGGTAGTTTTAATGTTTCAAGTATTGTACATCGTCTGCCCCCGCTGGAGTACAATGCACAGAAGGTCCATACAATCTTGTTAACCTGTGAGAAAACTCCTTGTTTGGTAGATTTTTCAACTCGTGCGTCACGTTGGCTTCAATGACGTCACACGTTGACAATTTCTGTGAACTTCTGCACATTTTTGTTTTGTGGTAGGTTCGTATTGATTACACCAAGTCTTGTAAGCCGTGATAATTTTTTCCAGAAAAGTCGCCGTTCATGTCCACGCGTCATTTTAATTTTTTTTTCGAGCGTCGAGGTGTGCGGGGAAAACTTTGCACACACTTTTCTCTTCTTCAAAACAGCCTGGAGAACATCTTCAACACTTGATTTAGAAACGTCGCTCCACTGAAATTGTGCACTACTTAACACTGCCCTATCACAGCCTACTGGGGAATGCACTTTGTTTACAGTTGTTCGTTCAGATTGCCACCGTAGTTACTGCTCTTACGTCTCTTACACGCCAGAAAGAAATTCAGTATCGGAACTTTTGGACGGACGATGTGCACCTGCCGGCCGGGGTGGCCGAGTGGTGGTAGGCACTACAGTCTGGAACCGCGCGACCGCAACGGTCGCAGGTTAGACTCCTGCCTCGGGCATGGATGTGTGTGAGGTCCTTAGGTTAGTTAGGTTCAAGTAGTTCTAAGATCTAGGGGACTGATGAGCTCAGAAGTTAAGTCCCATAGTGCTCACAGCCATTTTTGATGTGCATCTCTGATGGCGCATCGAGTCGATCTTGCGCACTTTGGGCGTTCAGTCAAACGCCGAAGATGACGCCAGCGAAATATTTGAGGAATAACGCTTGATTTACGCGAAGTGTGCTCAGGGAGATGCAGAACAATGGGAGTTAATGAAGCGTGGAGGGCTGCGGCTACAAACGACCTAATTGCCAGCGCAATGACAGCCGAATAAGTCACCCGCCCTCACGATTAGAGACTACCTCACAGCCCGCGTCACATTGTCTTGTCACCGGGCGCTCGCGCTAATCGTAAATTCCTCCGCTCCGAAAATTAAGATTTTTCCTGGATACGTTTCCACCGGCCAGAAGTAGCTTTAATGGTATGCGCATAATTCCGATGCAAATACCGCTTATGTGGAGCGGGAAGCTCATTGTATATCGGAGCCGGGCTGCGGACTGCCCCTTTTTGGTAAGCTTCCTTTCCCTGTCGCAATTTTTATTCTCGGCAGCTCCGGCCGTGTTGTATTAATCACGGAATTCGTGAAATAGCACATAGCGGCTCTCGGTGGCGCTGCGCAGGCCGTGAGTCATGCGACAGCTTAACATGACGAACTGTTTGTAACCGTCCGGCACGTACACGTGGCAAATGGCGCCTTGAATAATGCAGAGAGGCCGTTTTCGGTATGTGGCAGATGGTTCGCTCCGTCGGGCCGGGGCGGTACTCGGCGTCACAACAGTGCGTGCGGTACCGCTGCAGACGTGGCGGAGGACAGCTTCTGTGCCGTCGATGATGTGCCTTGCCCTTAAAATATGATTTCGCTACGGTAAAAAAACCATTCGCCTTCCAACTGCACCTTTGTTAACCATTTACTATTCTAAGTTTTGTTCATATTAGCCTGGTCCGCGTCTCAAGTTCTTCAGATCCACTTTTCCGTATTTATTGTTCCTTCTGCAAGGATAACAATGCTCATCACGCTATTTTTAGTGTTTTTCGTAGTAATCTACCGATGATTAATTTTTTTGCTTCCAGCCTACCTGCCGATTCCATTTTTGCCCATAACAATTCGTCTACTGCCCTATGTCCTTGTGGAGCGGAGGGTACACAGTATATCAGTCTCATTCCCCTCCCAAGCCCCACTGCCCATTCCTATTCCATTCACGAATGGTTCCCGGGAAGAATGACTTTCTGTATTACCGTATAGGCCTGAATTTCTCTAATCCTGGCGTCGTATTTATCCAAGTTGTATGTTAGACGAAGTAATATATTTCTGACTCATTCTGAAACATGGATTCCGGCCTTCTTTCTTTATTCATGTCAGAAGTACCAAAAAAAAACAGATATTTACTATAAAGTATAGAAAAATATACATGGACAAATTAACCAACTGAATATTCATAAACAAAGAAATTAAAACAGAAAGATAAAAACTATTGTACAGGAAATAAACGTAAATAATTAAATATTTACCCTATACACAATACTTATACTAGTTGTAACAAGTATTTGACTACATCGAAACCATAGTTTTTAGTCAGTTCCATTTCCAACACTGTGCACGAATACGGATAAAGACAGCACTACATGAGATGAATAGAAATGTCTTCCTCCCCATATTCGCACTGCGAGTCTAACAAATTTACAACGACTGAACAGCAGAAATAAAACAGATTTATTAAAAGAAATGTGAAATAGTTAAGCTTAAGAGCCACAACATATCTTTGGTACAGAATCAGTAAAATTGAGTAACGTTGGTAAAAGAATATGATATGTACCATGAGTAGCAAACAACGAACTGTCAAATAGCCAGTCGTACACAGTATGTGCGACGAAAGTCAACCAACATGCTGGTGACATGAATGGCATTGGACAAGCCTATATACAAAATGGGAGCACTGGTGTACATATAAACTGTAATAAAGTCTGCAACAGTTGAAGCTCAAGTATGCATTAATCGTACAACCATAGAAAATTATTAACAAAAGTATACTGTCCTGTTTCCTAGGAATTTAGGTTCCCGGTACATTCTACAGGGTGACAATTATTGAACTACATGGCCGAGCGGTTCTAGGCGCTACAGTCTGGAACCGCGCGACCGCTACGGTCGCAGGTTCGAATTCTGCCTCGGGCATGGATGTGTGTGATGTCCTTAAGTTAGTTAGGTTTAAGTAGTTCTAAGTTCTAGGGGACTGATGACCTCAGAAGTTAAGTCCCATAGTGCCCAGAGCCATTTGAACCATTTGAACTACATGAAAAGAAAGGTAAATTAGTTGCAAACTACAGCATGCACACACTTTATTCAGTATTTAAATGTCACTACAGATATTCGGATTTAGGTTACGACATGTTCGATATGACTGTCTCATTGGCAATGACCGAGCGAGGTGGCGCAGTGGTTCGACACTGGACTCGCATTCGGGAGGACGACGGTTCAATCCCGCGTCCGGCCATCCTGATTTAGGTTTTCCGTGATTTCCCTAAATCGCTCCAGACAAATGCCGGGATGGTTCCTTTGAAAGGGCACGGCCGACTTCCTTCCCCATCCTTCCCTAATCCGATGAGACCGATGACCTCGCTGTCTGGTCTCCTTCCCCAAACAACCCAACCCATTGGCAATGATGTGGCGCAGACGAACAGCGAGATTCTGCATGACCCGCCGAAGTATCAGAACATCGATGCTGTCGATGGCCTCCTGAATGGATGTTTTCATCTCAGAAATGGTTTTGGGGTTATTGCTGTACACCGTTTCTTTAATATAGCCCCACAAAAAGGAGTCACATGTGTTCAGATCCGGTAAACATGGCGGCCAATAGAGGCCCATGCGCTGGCCTCATGGTACCCTGTAGCCAGAATGCGGTCCCCAAAGTGCTCCTCCAGGACATCAAACACTCTCTTGCTTCGATAGGGTCGAGCTCCATCTTGCATGAACCACATCTTGTCGAAATCAGGGTCACTTTGGATAATGGGGATGAAATCATCTTCCAAAACCTTCTCGTACCTTTCGGTAGTCACCGTACCATCAAAGAATACCGCACCGATTATTCCGTGAAGGGACATTGCACACCACACAGTCACCCGCTGAGGATGAAGAGACTTCCCGATCGCGAAATACGGATTCTCAGTCCCTCAAATGCGAAAATTTTGCTTTTGACGAAGACACGAAATGATAGTATATTCATAAGCAATACAAAATAATCATAGTTGATTGTCCTTGAAGCATACTTGGCACAACATTGTACATATATATTTTCGCTCTAAATATGCCACATGGACAGTTAAATATGACTGCTTTATATTTTATATGAATATTAAATGGATTAGTATCTTGAATTCCTAGGAGACGGGATATTATTCAGATATGAAGACGCTCATTATGGACCGAAATCGATACTTCGACGACACTGAATGAAATTAAAGAAACTAATTCTGCATTTCCAGTATTAATGACTTTATTCGGGGCTATGTAATGCCACTTTCCAGCAGTTCACGACTAGGAGTCGTGATATCACTCCAAACACGAATTTTTATGCCCAACTGCGTAATTACATGCGACCATGAACACAAGGATCAGATTTTGCGACCGTAGCGGTCGCGCGGTTCCAGACTGAAACGCCTAGAACCGCTCTGCCACACCGGCCGGCTTTGACAACTGATTGAGGAGAAGATGTACGATAGAGGACTCAGTAATCATCACGAAGAAAGAATATGTTATGATTCAACGTACCATAGATATTAATTTCATTAGATAACGAACAATAGCTTAGTTGCAGTGGGGACAAGAAACCTTTCCTACACTCGTCTGCGGGAAAACAGAAAAGGCTTGTCAAGATCTTTCTTAGTAAATTAACTGCTGAAAGTTGAATTTCAGTTAATATTTTCGAGATTTCTGTACCGACATCATATTAAGCTACGACCAACCGGACAGAATTTTGCGCTTCACCATGTGATCATTTAATAGTACAGCATTCCGTGAAGGGATGCAAATTGTCATACTGTTCGTATAGATCATGCAGTGGCTAAACTTAATGTTGTCGTGAAGTAGTAAGATTCTGATATGATAACGAGTAAAGCGTTTCTGACCCTGTAACGATTAGTGGTTTGTTGGTTTGCAGCGGCGAGTTCCACCTGGGGTACCCTCGCGCCGAGCTGCAGGGAGCGTCGTGGTACCAGCTGCTGCACTGGGACTGCATGCGGGAGGCGCAGACCAAGCACCGCCTCAGTAAGTATTCACACTCTAAGTAGCTCCTATCTTCGAGTATGTGTGTTTCACTTTTTTGTTACTGGCAAGTCAGTTGGTTGCCGTTCCTATGAATATACAGTTATTAATCTCAGCTCATTCTCTTTTCCATTCCATATCCTAGATCGAAAGCTCAAGACACCCCCTCTCTCTCTCTCTCTCTCTCTCTCTCACTGACTCACACACACACACACACACACACACACACACACACACACACACACAAACCCAGCAAAGAAAATGACGGCACGTAGCTGTTCCATTCCACAAGATATGATTGGTGGAAACAATAAAAACTAGCTCAAGTAAGACCACGCATTGCATGTCTTGGAGTGGACCGTGCACAGGATCCGCGTGTGGCACTTTGAATCTTCTCTGTCTTTTCTATTCTATTCTGTTCTGGCCTGAAGAACTGTATGAGCTTATAGGTTGCACGATTGTTTTGAAGCGACTTATTTTTTGAACATCGCTCGGCGGATTGAGTTGCATGAGATTAAGAATTGGAAAAAAAGAAAAAAAATCACATTCATTCCGAGTGACGTGATTACTGATGAGCACTTTCTCTTATCTGTCACAAATTTTGAAGGAAAAATATTTTGTAAAGAATAAATAAAAGGACAGTTTTCACAGATATTAAGGGGTAGGGATAAGTTTAAATGGAGATAATGGGGCTTCTGTGACAACAGAAATATCCTTTCTTTGAGTAGTTTATGAGCTTTGGGAGAAATAGTGACCCATACTTGCCGTTATCTATTGGAGATGCAGGGTTTTCGTGTAATATCATTCAGTGTTTCCAATAAACAATGCCAGTAATATGACAAAAAATATGAATGAAAGTTGCTCTCTGGAAACAACCCTTGGTCTGTAATTACGCCATTCTTCCTTCTTCCCAGGGACCATTGAAGTACAGAGTGTGGGGGGTGGGGGGGGGGGGGCAACAATGCCCTTCTCCAGTTGTAGCAGTGGTGTTTCAATATAATGGAAATTCAGCTACCCGACTAAGGTCAATCATCAAATGTTGTCACACGTGGACGGCCATGGGTGAGTGACCTGAAGTGTAAACAAGGAGCCATCCGTTACCTAAAGCTTCGAGTTGTTCCAAAGAACGCATCATATACTACTAATGGGACCGTGAAACCGAACAAGTGACCAGTTATAAAAGGCAATAAACTCTGCTGAGAGCGGTGAAGTGGGAAGGAAGATAAACATGGCTCCGACTCACGGGCATCACTTCTGTTTATGTTCAGTCTTCTGACGGAAACATGTAAATAACATATGCGGTAAGTGCTCATAAACTGGTGAAAAAGGATCAGAAGCGAAATTCCGCTGAGTTTTAGAGCTCTGGTGACCATAAAGCGTGAATCTTGCGACAGAGTGGTGCTGTCCCCTCGCAAAGGCGACAAATATCCGCACAGCGGAAGCTCACCCGCTGTTACGATGATATGGGCTACGGAGACCCTAACTTGTCGAGAAGTCCCTCACAAACAAAAGGAAGGCGTTGGGAAACTCGTAAGAATACTGTAAAGCCACCTGAAGGCACGGTTATAAGTGTCCAGGAAGACCAGAATAACTGACTTACGTCGACAGGGCTCTTAAAGTATCGGCCATGCACAACTTGATACGCCTTCTGAGAGCTCTCAGTTGGTAGTCTCGCTATGTTCTGCCAACTGCGGTTACTTTTCGTGCGATAAAATCTTCAAAGCATGATAACATTTGTTACATGTAAACCTTTTCGAAAATGATTTTAACGTTACTGTAGACCTTACAAGAGAACTTACATGAGAGATCGTGCCTTAAACGAAGGAAAACTGAATGATATTTCAAAGGATAATAACATCGTTAGGGTATTGTGCTCAGATAGTAGGCAAAATTGGCCGAACTATATGGATACACAACGTAAATTTTATGTCAAATAATAGGAACAAAAGTGTAGCAACTTTTTGTGCTGAAAATAGGAAGCAGAACTTTTTTCCTCTATGGCAAGAAAGAGGAAACAAATTTGAAAGTGAATAGGTGTTGTAAAGTGGGTTGTGCCGCTGGGTCCTGTTCTCGGTCTACTAGTTTTCTTGATATCTGTCACTGATCTGTTGCGAAATGTGACAGATGATTCTAAATTTTATCTTTTTGTAGGTGAAGAGGTGCCGTTGTGAAAGGCTTAGAATGTAACCTAAATGATTTGCGCAGTAGGGTAGTTGGTAATCTCAGCACACAGAGAGAAAGATATCGCTTAACTGTAACAAAACGCAGTGCGCAAAATGTCGACTCACAACATTCCCAAAACAGACATTTCACTGTCAGAGAATAATCCCATAGCCAGCATAGTCGAACATTTTGAATTCTTATTACTGGATAATACTTAATGCGCTTTCTTGACACTATTATATTCAGGGTTTTCACTACAAAAATAATACCCGTTGTCAACGACACTGAAACGCAAAAGCTATTATACTTTGCCTATATCCTTTCTATCATATTTGACAGAATCATATTTTGAGGCAACAATGGGCATTCACAAAGAATATTCAAAACCCCGAAAACGACCATCAAAACAAAGTGCAGTTTCAACTAACGAACTTCATATTGCCTCTTTGTCAGCTGAAATAGTGGCTGTATCTGTAGCTAGGCATAAGGCTACTGTCGCTTTGGAATAGGAAATAGGCTGAAATAAAAGCTGACTTCCTGAATTTAGTACGCCACAAGTAACACACCCTGAGCAATTCGTGTTATAAAACTGTACTTTAAACGACAAAGCGGCCTCCCTCCAGCTGCGTAAGTGGAAAGACGCCGACTGTTGCAGAACGTAGGAATAAAGTGCTGTTGCTGATTTCGAGCCTCCAGCGACTCATTCTTCCACCGACAAGTAGATTTCTCCTCAATAGCGAACTGATAACCTCAAGCGGCCAATACATGGTAGTACATTTTGTTCATTACGGTAACCCCTTTCTGTTGGGTCAGCTTGCTCGTTAAATTGTTACGCAACAGAATGATACTTTCTTCCCTTGTCGGTTTTATATGTGGAGAGTTTTTTGTTTTTCTGGAGCGTCTATTCTGTTGAGTTCATGCCCAACCACAAAGGCACTGAAAGAAACGGAGCAGTTGAGAAGATTTGTCAGACTATCACATTTCGTTCGCTCCAGTGTCCTGAGGATAGTACGGGCATGATTGTCAAAGTGACTCCTGCAGATACTAGCAGGAAACTTACTCTGATGTTGAAAATGTTTCCTTTCCAATACTTACAAGCGTGAATAACGGTAAAGATTCAGTAGTCATCAAAGAATACGTTAAAAAACGTGCTCAAAGGGCACACCGGATCGCAGACGGTTCAGAAGATGAATTCCGTCGAATGGTCATTAACCATGTAGTGTAGTTGTCCACTGCATTGGGCAGCTGTTAATGTCGCTTCTTTGGCCCTTTTAATCAGTCCTGAGGCTGCAAATGCACGGAGGGCACAGCACCAGTAGGGAGTATGTACTGGAGTGGACTGCGTGTATTTGCAGCCTCAGGGGTGATTAAAAACACCAAAGAGGCAACATTAACAGCTGTCCACTCCAGAAAATGTAAATAACCCATGTGTTCTTACTAGGGTATAAAGCTATCGGACAATAAACCAGAAAAAAAAGAAATATGAAACATGGATTTTGTATAGCAAGAATCACAGCCATGTCCTCTGCTTATAATTGTAAATATCAAATTACTCTTCTGTTTATTCAGATCTTGTCTTGCCGAGACAGTGCCTATTCGTTTTGGTAAGCGTTTTATGTCATTCAGCAGTTGGACGCCCTTCCTTTTTCCACAGTAGTCTGTTGACCAAATGGTGGTATGTTGTGTGTGTCATCTGTCTACATCGTGTTTTCTGAGTCTAAGATCGGGAATGTTTATGGCATTTGCCTTGCCGTGGACCTTAGAACCCCACCCTGGTTGTCTGGCGCTCTGCTTCAAACCGGATCCGTTTAACCTCCAGTCTCACAAACAACAGTGCTGCGTTATTCGCTGTAACAGTATTTCTGATGTAAATGTCGTATTAATCACGTCAATATAGAGAGAAACTCTAGCGTCGGCCTTTTCTCCAATTACCATTACGAAAGAAAAGAAATGCGCGTGTTGATAGCAAGACAGCAAAAACTATTTATTAAATTTGAAACGCTATCGCAGCACCCGGTTGTATTTGATTCTCATTGGGATTGTATCCGCAGTGTAATGCGTGAATCGTGATCTATGGATATACGTTTTCGGGGTAAATAAACATTCCTCAGAAGAAATGGACGCAGCTAAATGTTTTGAAGGGATTCTGGTTACAGTTATGGTCGCGAATTAATCTCACTGGCTCACAAGCTTGAATGGCGTGTGCCTGCACTCCTTTAATAGAAATACTGAGCCATTCAACGAGAAGCATTGGCCCATGAAATTGATCGGCGTGAATCAGACTGTGACCCAGTTATAGCAAAGGGTACCTATTTGCGCGCGCACACTCTTTCACAAAAATCGTGGCTACCTGGAAGCAAGACACCAAAGCATCTTACATCTTCGATGAGTTGTGACGAGTGCGTTCTGCAGTACCGTCAGAGCGATACTATTGTTTGCAAGTAATAATTGATTTAAATGTTACGTTCCAAATTACTAAATACCACCGTTCTCGATCCTAATCGAAGATGTAACCATAGGTTACGGAATGTACCAACTAGTTCCAGTTAGTTGGCGGAACTGGGATGCTGTTGAAGGAGTAATTACACGCAGATTGCCTAACAAAGGATCTAAGTATACGAACTAAGCTGACAGACAGTCCTCTAAAACCAACAACTGAATGACTGCGAACTAAAATAGTCACTTCTCGGTGCAATGACACATCTTAATGTAAAACAGTAAGCCTTATTACTGCATGCAACCACGCACCTACGAGTAGATGGGTTGCCTTCCTATGTCCTTTCTTGATAATAAGCGAGGAATGGCGTACAGCGAACGCATCCGGGATCAGTGCACACTCATTCTTTGTTCTCATTCTTCCTTTGTGGAGAAATATAGGTAGAGTAAAATTTCAAACAATTACTAGACACTACAAGCCTGACTGTTCAATGGCAATGCTATTTGATGTCTTCTTATATGTCCGGTTATTCCTATTTATTCTCAGACACGACAAATTTCGCGATATTTGATTGCACAGGCTTGAAAAAAAATTCCGAAGTAAATGTCTCCATCTTTCCTAAGAGAGCGTGCCAAGACGTTCGCGTGAAGAGTCCATAAAACCAAAGAGATTCTGGTCTACTAAACGCACTTACAGCTTAGCACCTCTATATTTATCGTCTGATGTAGACTTCATATTATAGTTAAATTAGACTTTTGAATATGTTGGACGTACTTTAATGTTACCACTTGTTTTCCCTTTAAAACATTACGGATACTATGTGTTAAAGTATATTTCCTGAAAAATTAATTGCAAATATAGACAACAATCAGAAAAATAAAGTAATGCGTTTCAAGAAACAATAGCTTATCCATACAACAGGTATAAAAACATTTACGTGGTTATAAAAACAGGAACTAAATTAAAATAAATTGTGGTTGTTGTGATGACTGTGGTGCAGTTTTAATGAGATAAATCAGATTACGCGAATATGAATATTTTAAATATTAATGTAACGATTTGTAGCTTGGAATACGCTGTTAACAAAGATATTATTTATAGTGATTCGTATTATCAGTTGCAGGAAATACATGTAATTCGTCACTTTGGTGATATGAGAAATCTTTGAAAGGAATACAATCAATGGGGCTCAGGTTACCTTTTGGTGGAAGCAAACTGTGTTATTACTTCATGTAAATTTTCTTCAGTTGTTATGACTGTGTTTGCTGCACTGTTACAGTTGTTATCATATGATTACATCAAGCTGAGTTTCAATCTTTGGGTAAAAGCGAATATCATAGATATAGGGCATACCAAATACGTCATCCGGATAACATTAAAAAATTAAAATGTCTCAAAACATTAATAAAGATGTAGTAATCCCATTTGAAAATACTACTGGCAGTAGTAGTTACTGAAAATACAATAAAAAACGTAACTGAAAATACGATCATGTAAAATACTGCTGCAAACTACACTGAGAGTTTTCGTTACTGTTATTGATGTAGCAATGTGTGGGCCGTGACAAGACGAAGCATTTGTTTTTTCTCGTACATACACGTTTTATTCAATACTGGCTAATTTTATCGTGTTCCCACATTAGCAAATGAAGTCTTTTCTTGGACAAGGAAATGAAATAAACCTTTCTGCGGCATAAAACCGTGAAATTTCTACATTATTTGTACAATATACCAATTATATAAGACAATATTTAAAAACGTATTGTAATATAATTTTAGATAGTAGTTGATTGTTAACAACTTTTATGTTTTCCCTGCAGGAGTAAATGTAAACAAAATGTTGGTGCACATGCCTCTTAGTTAGCAACATTGTTCTACATCGAAGACTTGACTGTCTCATACCCACTCAGCAGCACTTTATAGATTGCCCCCATTGCTTGTAGATCATGATCGGGAATGTAAGTCGCAACAATAACTGTAAACTCTTAAACTCGAGGTCGAACAGACTCACCTTTCTTCTGTTAATTCTAAAATAGTTGCTTCTATTACAGTATCCTTATAAAGAGCATTTAGGAATTCTGTTAAGAAATTTATGAACCTATCTAAGTGTACTCAGGTGCCAGTATACCATCAGTCTGCTTACCTACACGTCCTGCCCACATTCAGTTCGGTTTCATTACGTCTGGCGCTCCAGATTGTTCACTGACCAATTTGTTTGATTTTCTGTCTCTGATAACCATTACCAGCATGCATCTCTCCTTTACTCGTTAAGCAACCATCAAACGTTTTTGAAATTCTCTTCTTCCCCATTTTCGTTTTTGTTGGTTTTTGTCTGCATTATATCTTAGTTCTGTCGCTGTTGGTGTTACTATTACTGGTGATTTTAAACAAACATAATGCGTCTGACGAATCGTTACTAATGGCAACGTATCGAGAGTGGTAGATGCTATTTGTTGAACTTTTGTAGGTCGCTCGGTTCTCAAGAACTGAGCTCATAGAAGCTGGAAGGCTTGGGATAGATAATCTCTTGCCCCTAACAATCTTACAGATCCAACAATAACAAAATTGTTCGAAGGACTGTAGTAGCTTCGATGTAGTGAATGCTGTACTGTGGTGTCAGTTTCTTCCTCAGACGCCTCGGGTGTCGTTATCTCAGTTTGTTCGTTACGAAGCACATGTTTTCAGGGGTAGTTCCAGAATTCCGTTAAGAAGGCAGAGAATGTTATATCGTCTCCTTATGCACTGGGCGGAGCCAACTTCCTCCGCATAACGCGCTGTCTGCTGTTAGCAGTCAACATAAGTTTGACAAATAGTATAGTCTGTATGTACTGCAAGATTGAATATGACACACTGGGAACACTGTTTGTTTCAAAATTAACATTTACAGAGAAATATAAGAATGTATGTAGTATTTACTAAGGACTTCTGGGAAAAAATACCACCGTGTTAACGCCTTACCAGCATTTTTATGCCATTATCAACAATGGCTGCTGTCACTGTTCCGTGTTAAATAATCATCAGACGGTTTATAGCTTATAGCTTTCACGTTAATGTGTAAGCTTGTTCCTGTGTTTCTCTGCAGACTGCAGATATTGAAAACCTGTCCTGTTATTTTGTATGCAATAAAGCAAACTGCCCAGTAGTGCGTATTCATTGGTTTTTATGTTATTGCTGGACTAGTGTTGGACAAGGAACTATCTTCAGCGACAACCCATGTACAGGGTGCTTGTTTTAACTTGAGGCAACTAACTGCCTTGGAAACGACGCATTAGACGAAAAATGTCTTAGGTGAAAATTTGAAATTGGTAAAGGGGACATCTGTCTATGCTACAACTAACCGCCTCCTAAACATCCCTCCTGCGTGGGAAGAGTCAATTTTGTATTTTCAAATAGGAAGCCCCCCTCTTTTTATTGCATATTCAGTTCCTACACCAAAAATGCGTTCTGTTTACTCTAACCAATGTTTCCCAATCGTGGTAGATGGGATGTAATCGACAAATACAAGTGTGCTTACTTTTGAAATTAAGAACGGACGAATTTGATACTTCGTTTATGATGTAAATGTAAACCTTTGTGTTCTCATGGCTCATATGGATGTTCAAACGTTACTTGAGTGTTGTAAATATGACTGTACAGAGGAAATAGAATGTCTACACATTAACATTTCTGGCAAAAAGCCAACTGTACAATAACATAGTTTTCTGTCTCCTGCTGGGTTGATTGTGATGGGTCCCCAAATAATCGGAATACTTAATTTCGATGGCCGTCCTTGAACCCCGTCATCGAGTTGACTGATTTCGGTGTATCTAATCGCTGTAACGCTGGCGCTGGCCGCTGCACGGCTACCGGCGGAATACGAATCACTAGCACTATAAAGCATTGTAGTAATGCGAAATAGCCATGAAGTGATAGTGACAGGGGCATCTGTCAAGGACACTCAGCGAAATCTAGCACCGCCATATGGAGACGCAAGGGGACTCACCGAAATCAAACACTTCAATCGTGAGAGGCACGGGGAGTCACCGATATCAAGCATTACGACGGCTGCAGAAAACTGCTACATCCACGTCGTTGTTCTCAGATCACATAGTTTCTTCTAACCAGGCACCGAAATGGTTAATCATATTGTAATGTATAATCAAATTTGCAACACTAAAGTAAATTTCGAACACAAATATAAACCGTTAGAAAACAAACGTTTACATTTACATCATAATGAAATGTACAATCAAATGTGTCAGTTCTTAATTGCAAAAACAGGCACATTTGACGTTTGTCAGTAACAGCGCTATGTACCACTAATGGAAAACAATTGTTTCAGTAAAACGTACGTATTTTGTGGCGTAGAATCCGAATATGCAATAACAATGGGTAGGTTCCCATTTGAAAATACAAAGTTGACCCCCCCCCCCCCCCGCACGGTTGGGGTTGTAAGGATGGGCCCAGTTGTACAACAGGCAGATGTTCCCCTGATTAATATTAACTTTACACCTAAACCTTTTATTTTTTGCGTTCGATGCATTGTTTTGGAGATATTTACTGTCTCAAGTTAAAACGAACACCCTGTGTATTCAACATATTACACCTTATACATATTTTTAAAATTGTGTATATGGTTATTTTAGCTGATGGCAAAGACATTTATTAATAACATTCATGTAATGATCCTATTGTATGGCAATAGTACTCGGCATATAAATTTTGGTGTTGTGCAGTTGTATAGTAACATAAAATATGTTATCGGCAAATGTCTTTGGCACGTGTGTTAAAATAGTAATATTAATAGTAATAATATATGGATGTAAAGCACATCGTCATTACCAACTTACGAATAATGTACGCGCTGATTGCCATTGCCATTTGGATAATTACATGAATGTTAGCAGCAAATGTCTTCGACATGTGCTAAATAAACTACATGTGTAGGATGCGGTTAGAGATGAGCCTGTGCTCTATATTGTTCCATCAATAAAGTAAGATATATGAAGTTCACTCTATTGAGCATCTTATGTCGGTATGTGTAAAACACGTAACATATTTTCAATTAATGTGTAGTGTTTTAATAAGTGTAAAATCGGTTTACGAAGATATGACTTTGGGCCTGACACAAATAGCTAAGTAAGGACGGAGGGTGGGAGTGGTGGTGTGTGACGCGTGGCGTTGTGTCGGCAGTCACGCAGTCGGAGCAGGACCGGTCGTGCATCCTGCTGCTGCGGCTGCAGCGGCGCGCCGGCGACTGGCTGTGGGTGCACTGCGTGCTGCAGGTGAAGGACAGCGTCGACAGCAGCCAGCAGCCCGTCATCGTCTGCACCAACCAGGTCCTCAGGTAAAGCCAGCACTAGCTTTAGTCCCAACGTCAGCCTTCCGCCACTTGAAAACGCCATTCATTTACAGAGGTTGTTCAAAAATATGGAAACACCGCGAGAAACGCACGCTTGAACATAAACGCGGATGCTAGCCAAGCCTGCAGGTTATGCCGTTGTATTTGACCACGCATGGCGTCTTCAATACGCTCCAAGTGACACTTGGTGACGCCTCGGTCAGAACAGTGTTATGTGTAGTCACGAGTGCGTTATGTTGGAGCCAAGTGAATTCGAATGTGGGCAGATCGATGGTACTAGTGTGGTGGGTGCTTCCGTAACCGAGATAGCCGAAGTGTCTGGTGTTTCAAGAGGCATCACATGGAGTATTTATGTTGTGAACAGGGATAGCGGAAGAATATCATTACCTAACCAGGGAATGGTCCAGTTCGACATGTCGATGCCTACTCTGAAATTTTTCAGTCAGGAAGAATGCACAGCAACAAATACTCTGTGAAAATTTTAGGTTTCATGGCGCGCGGTAACTATTTTTATAAGAAATTTAAAGTTACTCAGTCTTCCGACGTAACAATGGTTTGTACAGCCATTCTTGCCTAGCGCGCGACCCGCCGAATAAGAACACAGAGCGATGACAAGAGAACATTGCACGGCATAACGCGAAGTCGAGAGTGCGCACATGCTAATTGTACGTAATTAAACCATACCAGAAATGTCTCAAATCGTTAATATTTTGAATGACTTGCAGTTCATATAGACAGCTAAACTGTTGCCGATGTAATTGTTACACAAATGACTGGAAGAGGAAACAAAATCAAGGCGCATATCATATTACATTACACACGTCTTCCATCAATTGGGCCTTTCATTTGATAGAGTGAAACATTTTGTAAAAATTCTTTTAGCGCGGTTCTTACAATAATTTTTGAATAATGCGTTTTTTACTGACAATGGAACATTTCCTTGCTTATTTCCCGTAGTCATCACAAAAATGCGATGTGTGTATTGGATGACGAAAACAAACGTTTTCCTTATACAAGGTACACTTGATATAAAGATTTGTGCATTCAGGCGTTTCACAATAAGTTCTAGTTTTATTCAGACAGAATTTGGATGGGAGTAAGAAATGGTCGTGACCGTTCATCTAAATATTGTGTTGCATACCAGCCATACATGATCAAATTCGGAGGAAGCTATGATGCAAACTGACGATGCACAAATGACTGAAGTTTAACAATATTGTTACATTGATAAACTTGAAATGAAAAAGAGCTTTCCCAAATTTTTTTCTCTGATAGACTGCTGGAAAGTGCTTTAAACTGTTGAAAAGTTTCTTCATTGACTGGCTGATACACACTATTAATTCTTGGTGAAATCCAAATTATATTAACAATCATTCAGTCTTCTCCTAAAGACAAAGGTGTTTTTATGTTCAGGCCGAGAGTCCAGTAAAAGCAATACATTATTTTCTGCAACTCGTAAGAAGACATTTCGGATATAGTACTGAAAAATATTCTCTCCCATTATTTCAGATTTTGCTACGTCGATTACAACATTTTTGAGATTAGACGGTCCATTTTTTTTAATTTTTAGCCCTAATCTGCCTTGGTGTTCCTGAAGACAGATATAAAGTAGCGGTAATCGTTATCGACTGATACTTACCAGTGACATTGTTGTATACGAATGTGTCACAGCATTCATCGACTACACAAGCAACTGCCTTTTTCGCTCAAAACGATATAATGCGGTTTGCATGCAGTTCTTGCTCAAAACCTGTCAGGCTGGCTTTCTATACAGAATTTTAACAGATAACAAGACTCTGGAGACTGGTCCAGAGTCCTAGCTATTAATGATACTCCTTTATTTGAAGTAAACTTTGCAGTTTTACGAAATTTCCTGAACATGTTTCACCAGGTCGAAGAACCAGGAAATCAGTAATGTTCAGCTCCTTTGCAATTCAGAGGCCCTAGTGTCGTAGATTTCCCTCCGTAATGGTGCATTGACTCTCAAGAGCAGTTCTAAATCTTTCGAATAGTTTTTCTTTCACACTTTCGGGAGTTACATTTTGTGCCTATTTCGTACTGCGTTCAAGTCTTTCTCCCATATATACAATTCACGTTCAGATTTTTCGGAACGTAACCAGCTTTGCAGACAGCTTAACATTACGCATGTTCTCCCTCCATCGTTTGACCAAAAAAATTACAGGCTTTTCTTTGTTACTGAAAACTCCTGCTCTCCATGTATACTGTGGGCTAGAAAGGTACTGTATTTTTGCCCCGTACTTTAATTAGCACAATAATGACTGTTCGAACCACAATTCGCAAAAAAATGGCTCTGAGCACTATGGGACTTAACTGCTACGGTCATCAGTCCCCTAGAACTTAGAACTACTTAAACCTAATTAACCTAAGGACAGCACACAACACCCAGCCATCACGAGGCAGAGAAAATCCCTGACCTCGCCGGGAATCGAACCCGGGAACCCGGGCGTGGGAAGCGAGCACGCTACCGCACGACCACGAGATGCGGGCCACAATTCGCAGATTGGTCAGAGTTACTTCCTCTTTCTTCCAATGTTTCCGCAATTTCTAACGAAATGTCGACATTATTCGAATAAATGTCCAAGAAATTAACAAATAAATAGCATATATGTAGGTCTTCAGGCGAAGTAGGTGATTTCAGTTGCATACCACGTTCTTCTCATTTTTTCATACGAAGATGACAACATTAATTGGATACCTTAATACTGTGAAACTCAGGAACCTACGCAAAGGAAGATGCTTTTAGAAAACATAGCCGGCCTCTGTGACCGAGCGGTTCTAGGGGCCTCAAATGGTTCAAATGGCTCTGAGCATTATGGGACTCAACTTCTGAGGTCATTAGTCCCCTAGAACTTAGAACTAGTTAAACCTAACTAACCTAAGGACATCACACACATCCATGCCCGAGGCAGGATTCGAACCTGCGACCGTATAGGGGCCTCAGTCCGGAACCGCGCTGCTGCTACGGTCGCAGGTTCGAATCCTGCCTCGGGCATGGATGTGTGTGATGTCCTTAGGTTAGTTAGGTTTAAGTATCTCTAAGTCTCAGGGACTGATGACCTCAGATGTTAATTACCATACAGCTTAGAGCCATTTGAACCATTTAGAAAGCATATAGAAAGAAACTACAATGGAAATTAATTCAGTTTTTCGTCCATTTTTAACACTTAGCGATATTGGAGAGACAACTGCTGATATGGATATTAAATGAGCTGCAAATTCGAGCAAATAATATCTGTGAACAACTGTGTCAATTAAACTATCAATGTAAACTGAAATTTCTTTTACAAATAACGATCACGTTGTGGCGTGTTATCTGTTTACCAATGTGCCGTCAATCACCGATGTGTCCCTGACGTGTTCCGCATGCACCGCGTGCTACAGCTACAATACGGGTGTACATTACGCCAGCCGCCTCGAGAGCTACGAATTTGGCGATTTTAACTTTTTCAAAAAATACTTGTACTGCGTCTTAACAGCTAAAATTTTGACACTGTGTTTCTTTCAGTGTATACTTCCAGAGTAAAGATTCGACCGTTGCCTTGTAAGTCACATCGCGCACGAAAGTGTGTGCCGAGTGATAGTGATGGATGGTCATTGAAGAGGATTGTGATGAAGAATAGGAGGACGGTAAATGGAAAAGTCCTGTAGAACTGAATGTCACACTTGCGAACGCTGACAACACCAAAAACAGCACAAAGGCAGCCCCAAAAGCAGGAAATTGCAGGGCGAGCTGGAATTACAAAACCGGTCATCAGTGACGCAAACGCTCATAACAGGAAAACGTGGTGAAGAACTCATAAAACCTGGACTGTCGCCCAAGGAAGAATGTCCTTTGGTCGGACGTTTCTTTTTATCACACTGTTTCTGCCAGAGTTCACGTCCCAAGAGTGAAACATGGCGGCAGTTCTGTGATGATTATGGTGGCCGTATCGTGCCATTCCATGAGCGCATGGTTAATCTGCAAGTTCGCATTACTACCAAGGATAATGTGACCACTGTATTGTTCGGGTCCATCCTGTGGTACAGTGTTTGTCCCCTAATGGCAAGGCTTTGTTCGAAGACTACAGGGCCCCCAATTACAAAGTGGTTCAAATGGCTCTGAGCACTATGGGACTCAACTTCTGAGGTCATCCGTCCCCTAGAACTTAGAACTACTTAAACCTAACTAACCTAAGGACATCACACACATCCATGCCGGAGGCAGGATTCGAACCTGCGACCGTAGTGGCCTCGCGGTTACAGACTGTAGCGCCTAGAACCGCACGGCCACTCCGGCCGGCCCCCAATTACACAGTTCGCTTTTTCCATTACTGGGTTTGTGAGAATGAGGATTAATCGTCGCATCTCCCAGGCCGCCATAGTCATCAGATCTCAATATTATTGGGCCTTTGTGATCTGATTTGGAGAGAATGGTTCGTGATTGCTATCCACCAGTATGTTCGTTTCGTGAATCTGCCACTATTTTGCAGAAAGTATGGTATAAGATTCCCTTGAAAACCCTATAGGACGTGTACTTATCCAGTCCGAGACGACTGGAATCTGTTTCGAACGCCAACGGTTTCCCTACACCGTATTATGCATGGTAATGTTTTGTGTTCGTGGTGTTTCCATATTTTTCTCCACTCCCTGCACACACATATCTACATACATACTCCGACAGCCACCGTATGGTGCATGGCGGAAAGTACCTTATACCACTACCAGAATCAACATTTGTCGCAGACTACAGAACGATTCTGCAGCCTCTAGCCTTCATGCAGCCTGAGGGCCATAATGGCGTAATATGGGTGCGAGGGGCAAGTACAGAGGCTTACATGCAATAATTTCTTCCTCGCTGCATTTGTGAGTGGGGAAATGACAAGCAATGGTAGAAATTAACTTACGACATACTGTGACCAGAAACTGTGGGGTACATACCTAGCTTCAGATCTACAACAGTCACGTACTAAACGTGACTGAGCCCAATTGAAAAGAAAACTAGGCTATTTAATTGAATTTCTCTTATTAGACGCAAGTGGCAGGCCTTTTTCAGAATTTATGTAACTAGGGCTGCTCTGTTGTGTTTAATTGCAGAATAAGTGAATCAGTGACCGAATAGAGACGAGTAACATGCTACTAATTCATCATTTTACTGATTGAGGTGGCACAGTGTTCAGATAATGAACTCGCATTCAGGAGGACAACGGTTCAAATCCCCATCCGGCCATCTAGCTTAAGGTTATATGTGGTTCATCAAGAAGCTTGAGGTAAATGCCAGGATGCTTCCTTTGGGAAGGATTCGGTCAATTTCCTTCTCAGTCCTTCACAAATCCGAGTGCGTTCTCTGTCTGTAATTACGTGGTTGATAGGACAATGTGTTTAATTTTCCTCTTCAACGCACGTAAAAAAAATGAAGGTGGATGCCACACCATTATTAAGAGAGTATCGCATTGAGTAAAAAGTAGGTGTTGAAATATAATTTTCTCTACGTTTAAATTAGTTCAAACCATTGTGAAACATAACTGACAGCACTATATATTTCTGTCTGTACATCAGTTTTAGTTAATAAAAATGTGTGTACCTTGAACACTTTAGTGGAGCGAGATAGCTTCTGTCTAAGCAAAAATTTATTTGTTTGTAAATCAGGCAGATGGATTTTACTTGTACTAACAGTATTCTTGCAATAAAGTGTGTGAAAAACGTCTCAGGTAGGAGCGCACTTTCATCCCATGCAGTTAACAGAGCGCCACAAGAAGTAGTCTCAAACACTCCCTTACCACACATTCGCATTAGGAGATAATAAGTGTTAGCTGTCCTCCAGTGAAACTAAACCTTGAAATTTATGTCTCACTGCGCTGGAGAGAATGAGGCCCTCATGGTCACAAGACGAGGCCTGATTATACACAGACAAAACGAGAAGAGAATTTTCACCACTTAAAATATAATTGCAATATACTTTCAGCAGAGACATCAGTTTTAGCTTCGCACTTGGTCGTCATTCACGGTGTCCGGAAATTCCCGTTACAAATTTCTAGAACTTGTAGAGGGATGTGAGTACATAATATTTTGAATGGGGACCCGTGTCCGGAAACGTACCGGTGCCGTTCTACGACTGTTTCATTTCAGATGTTTAACTCGTCCACTTCTACTTGAGAACTTGAAGTAGGCATGTCGCAGTACAATTATTAGGTAACAATTCGAAAGGAAACATAACGAAACATCCATTTACCACTTAAGCAAATTTGTTTGTATTAACACTTAAAACATCAAGTGTTTACATTATTCCAAAACGAAAGAAAAGCCAGCATACTGTACGTACAGGACAGTACAGATGCAGTACAACAGCGGCTCGATGATCGACCATTAACGTCGTTACAGAAATTGTACCTAAGAAGCATGTGCTGGTACACACTCTCCATCGCCGCCTGGTGTCTCTCCAATTTCTTGTGCAGCGGCCAGAACTCGTGCCAGCAAATCTTCCTCAGTCTCTACTGAAGTCTGGTGAATTAAATTTCGCATACTTTAAGTGACACCAGGTGACCGTCTGACGTAGTGCACGTCACCCTGTTGACCCTACTGCATATCAGGATATCAGGACAAGCAGCTCTGAGACTTTTCTCTTTCTCTCAACAGACGTGGACGCGTTACACATCCGAACTGAAGGATTTCTATGCAAATTATTACGTAGTCACTCCTCTTTACAAGTCCTAGAAGTTTGTAACGGGAATTTCGGACATCCTGTATAGACACTTCTTTAAGAAATTCTCTTTTGGACGGCACTGACATGTGAATAATAGTTGGTTTCATTCGTAGAAGTTTGAGTGGCCAGCACAGCTTACTACTGTGCGGAGGACCCGGAACTAGTTCCCGGTACTGCCAGGGAACTTTCCTCGCTGGGAGGACTCGAACGGGACCCACTCAGCTTCGTGATGCCAGTAGAGGAGCTACCTGAATGAGAAGCAGTGGCTCCAACGTTACCAAAACTGACAAAGACCTGGAGAGCCTTGTGCTGACCCCATGCGCCTACATACGGTATCCAAATGACGCCATTGACTGGGGACGACTCGGCAGTCGATCGGTTCCAAATGGCCTGTCTGAGGCCAGAATGGCGGAGTTCATTTCTATAACACTGGATGGTTAAAAATCAAGGGAAAGCACTGGATATGGTGTCGGATGTTGGCTGCTGAAGTTCATGTGGTATACTTGATTCTGTACACTTCTGGTAGAAATGGGTTCCTGACGCCGTATATTCCAATCGATGGCGACCTGTCTCTGAGTGGACCGGTCATCGTCCCGTGCGTCTCAGCGGAGGCGATGTTACAGCCCTTCGTCAGACACTAGTGGTGGTCCTGTGCGACACTGAAGAGACACCCTAGACACCGTTGACCTCGGAAGCACGCAGTAGAGTGCAATCTCGGACATACTATACTTTGACCCATGCTTCTCCTGTTATCATCTTACTTTCAGTCTCGGTTAACTTGTGATATGCTGCCTTGTTCAATACCTGTCGCCTGTAACAGCCTGCTCAGATATCGAGATACTAGTCGCGGTATTCGGGTCTCGAAAACGGCACACGTGCAAACGGGAAAATACTTTCCGTGGCTTTTGGGCACTCAGTTTAAAGCAAGCACTGCTGTCCTTTTAAGTCTATGAGCAGCTCTTGACATTCTGTATCGAGATAGATAGTACAACGTTATCAAATTGTGTATATGAGTAGGAAGTTTATTCTATCCACACTTATATGAATTTTATCCTATAGAACATCCTCTTTCGGCATATTTTCTCTCGAGCCGAAATTCCTACAAACACAGTTTCAATGATACCAAGAATGCAATACAAAGGACCCTCAGTACAAATCAGCATCGGCAGTTCGTATTCATAGTTTGGTACTTTTCGAATATATTGCAACCTGTAGCCACATGACCGTACTGCTCGCACTCACAGTGAAGAACGAAACTACTGGGTCCTTCATGATCGAGAAAATACTAGGGGCGTTCAATAAGTAATGCAACACGTTTTTGTCTCGACCAATGTCGGTAAAAAGAAAATGCAGAATTTGTTGTGGGACGTCATGGAATATTCTTACTTCAGGTCCTGCAGTTTCATGACGTTCTGATCGGTGGCGTCCCTATGCATTGCCGTCAAAATGGCGTCTGTAATGGAGGTGCGTTCTAAGCAGAGAGCTGTTATTAAGTTTCTTTCAGCGGAAATATAGAGCATCGCATATATTCATAGGGGCTTGGAGAATGTCTCGCTCCGCAGCTCGTGGTCGTGCGGTAGCGTTCTAGCTTCCCACGCCCAGGTTCCCGGTTTTGATTCCCGGCGGGGTCAGGGATTTTCTCTGACTCGTGATGACTGGGCGTTGTGTGATGTCCTTAGGTTAGTTAGGTTTAAGTAGTTCTAAGTTCTAGGCGACTGATGACCATGGATGTTAAGTCCCATAGTGATCAGAGCCATTTGAACCATTTTTTTGAAAGAATGTCTCGGAGGCCTGATAGTGAACAAAAGCAAGGTAAGTTGTCTGTCATCATCGCAACAAGATCACGCAAACCTGTCCCATCTCTCTCGTGCCGGCCGGCCTCATTCAGGTGTGGCTTCTGCAGCGTTGGAACGTGCGGAAATACTAATTCGAGGTGCTCGACGGATCACAGACAAACACCTCGCTGCACAACTAGATATCTCTATTGGTACTACTGACATACTCATTCACCAGCTGGGATACTCAAAGATGTGTGTCCACTGGATTCCGCGTTGCCTAACGGAAGACCATAAAGAGCAACAACGGACCATCTGTGTGGAACTGCTTGAGCTTTATGAGGCTGACTGTGACAAGTTTTTGTCGATCATCGTCACAGGAAGCGTAGGTTCTTTACTTCCAACCGGAGACATACCGGCAGTCGATGGGGTGGCGCCACACCACTTCTCCGAGCAAAATGTGGAAAGCTGCAGCCTCAGCTGGTAAAGTCATATCAAAGGTCTTATCAACTTTGAAGAAATGAGTTCAGAGTGTTCGTCGCCACAAAAATCCAAACAAACTTCTCCTTCTCCATCACAACGCAAGGCCTCACACAGGTTTGCGCTCCCGAGAGGAGCTCACAAAACCTCATTGGACTGTTCTCCCTCATCCCCCCTAGAGCCTGAATCTCGCACTCTCCGACTTCCGTTTGGCCCAATGAAGGATGCACTCCGTGGGAAGCAGTACATGGATGATGGTGGAGGTTATAGATGGAGCAAGACGTTGGCTTGGACGTCGGGCCGCGCTTTGTAGTCGCGTGGTCTTAGGCGCCTTGCCACGGTTCGCGCGGCTCTCCCCCCGTCGGAGGTTCAAGTCCTCGCTCGGGCATGGGCGTGTGTATTGCCTTTGGCGTAAGTTAGTTTAAGTTAGATTGAGTAGAGTGTTAGCCTAAGGGCCGACGTCCTCAGCAGTTTGGTCCCATAGGAACTTACCACCAATATCGGACGTCGGCCAGTGGGGTGGTTCCATGTGGGCATACAGGCCCTCTCTGTAAGGTGGCGTAAGGCCGTCGCATTGAAGGAGATTATGTTCAAAAATAGGGTTTTATAGCGAAAATAGTGGAGAATAGTGTGGTCTATTGGAATCGTGAATAGAACCAACCTGGTTTCAGAAAAAAAAGTGTTACATATTACTTTTTGGACGTCCCTCGTAGTACTAATAATGCAGCATTAGTGTCTATTGCTCCCAGATTTATTCTTTAAACATATAGTCGTGTCCAAGACAAATATTTCAATGACGCACAAGCAAAGTCGTTATCATCAGTAATTTCCCAAATTTAGTCTGCTAATTTGGCTATGCTAGGAACATGCTCGGACCTCGCACGGGTACCACTAAATAACTACTGCCGGACGACGTGTCCTTTGTAGCAGTAATTATGTTTACGGACCACTCCGAAGCATTACAGGTACCTGGGCCACAATGGAAAAGAGTGATTGAGTAGGTACAACCCTAACACTTTAAACATTTATTTAAAATCACGAAGACGCACTAAACTTACTCACTGATAACCCAACACCTGTACTCAATTCAGTTATCCTATAAAGCGTAAACACTTTCAATGAAATTGTTTCCTTAAGGAAACCAATATTTAAATACCATATTACTGCTATACCAATTCCGATAATAAGATTTACAATAAAAAATTTAGGAAATTGGACGTTTTATGCAAGTCTCTCAATTATGGTTCTTCCTTAGTAATTTCAGTTACTCTTAAATAAACCAATAATCAGCAGAATATTTCCACACTTACTCACGAGGCAAGAGTAATCATAACTAAATAGACTGCACGAAGTTAACCGCTCTTGGCAGCGTAGCATCCATCAAGTAAAACCGGCGCACTCGCTTGGCGCCCGCTTTCCGCACTAACTCAGCTTCCTTCCGTCTCCGAGGGTCCGCCCTCTCTTCTCACATCAATTGATCTTCCTCCTTTGGAAACCTGCCCATTCCATAGATAAACCCCTTCCAACCTCAGAGAAGTTCCATGTACACAGGCAGGGCAGTTCGGCAAACCCAGATAGCCAGTACCAGCCTAAATCATCGTGTTGAACACGGCACAGTAGAGTTATGATAAAATTTCAGAGAACAGCGTGAGGTAACCCGCCGCACAACATTTCGTCAAGAGAGACAGAAGCGCCAGGCCGCACGAGCTACTGCGATTACACATAGTTCTGCCACGCTCCGACGGATAACATTGTCACCATTTTCACAGCGAGTGGGAAATTTATTTCATCATAGTGCAGCCAGTTTGTACTAAATATTTGTAAATTATATACACATACCTTCTCGTAAAGCAATCTGCCTATTAGTGAAAACCACTTCAAAATCAATGTGGTAGTTCCTGAGATTAGCGTGAACATAAAGACAGAAAAGCAGCGGGGGACTATCATTTATATAAAATGGTTCAAATGTAGCTCTAAGCACAAAGGGACTTAACATTTGAGGTCATCAGTCCCTTAGTCTTAGAACTACTTAAACCTGACTAACCTAAGGACGTCACACACATCCATGCCCAAGACAGGATTCAAACCTGCGACCGTATCAGCAGCGTGGTTCCGGACTGAAGCGCCTAGAACCGCTCGGCCACAGCGGCCGGCTATCGTTTATATGTTTATAGAATAGATAGATATATGTAGGTAGAATATGTATTTTTTTTTGAACAGACGCTTGAAGATAGTTTAGACTAGGGACACGTTGACACTTATTAAAAATTGTACAGAAGCTCGTATCATGGTAGGTAAAAATTCCCGTAGTTGACTGATGAGTGATATAAAAAAACTCGGCCTTGCAAAAGTCAACAATGTCTCCTCTTTTTACTGGCCAGAGGAAAAGAAATGTTAGCGTAAATGAAAGGGAAAAAATATATACAGGGTGGTCCATTGATCGTCACCGGGCCAAATATCTCACCAAATAAGCGTCAAACAAAAAACTGCAAAGAACGAAACTTCTCTAGCTTGAAGGGGGAAACCAGATGGCGCTATGGTTGGCCCGCTATATGGCGCTGCCATAGGTAAAACTGGTATCAACAGCGTTTTTTGTAAATAGGAACCCCCATTTTTTATTACATATTCGTTAGTACTTAAGGAAATATCAATGTTTTAGTTGGACCACTTTTTTCGGTTTGTGATAGATAGCGCTGTAATAGTCACAAACATATGGCTCACAATTTTAGACGAACAGTTGGTAACAGGTAGGTTTTTTAAATTAAAATACAGAACGTAGGTACATTTGAACATTCTATTTCGGTTGTTCCAATGTGATACATGTACCTTTGTGAACTCATCATTTCTGAGAACGCATGCTGTTACAGCGTGATTACCTGTAAATACCACATTAATGCAATAAATGCTCAAAATTATGACCGTCAACCTCAATGCATTTGGCAATACGTGTAACGACATTCCTCTCAACAGCGAGTAGTTCGCCTTCCGTAATGTTCGCACATGCATTGACAATTTGCTGACGCAAGCTGTCAGGCGTTGTCGGTGGATCACGATTGCAAATGTCCTTGAAATTTTCCCACCGAAAGAAATCCGGGGACGTCAGATCCGGTGAACGTGTGGGCCATGGTATGGTGTTTCGATGAGTAATCCACCTGTCATGAAATATGCTATTCAACACCGCTTCAACCGTACGCGAGCTATGTGCCGGACATCCATCATGTTGGAAGTACATCGCCATTCTGTCATGCAGTGCAACGTCTTGTAGTAACATCGGTAGTACACTACATAGGAAATCAGCATATATTGCACCATTTAGATTTCCATCGATAAAATGGGGGCCAATTATCCTTCCTCCCATAATGCCGCACCATACATTAACCCGCCAAGGTCGCTGATGTTCCACATGTCGCAGCCATCGTGGATTTTCCATTGCCCAATAGTGCATATTATGCCGGTTATGTTACCGCTGTTGGTGAATGACGCTTCGTTGCTAAATATAACGCGTGCAAAAAATCTGCCATCGTCCCGTAATTTCTCTTGTGCCCAGTGGCATAACTGTACACGACGTTAAAAGTCGTCGCCATGCAATTCCTGGTGCACAGAAATGTTGTACGGGTGCAATCGATGTTGATGTAGCATTGTCAACACCGACGTTTTCGAGATTCCCGATTCTCGCGCAATTTGCCTGCTACTGTTGTGTGGATTAGCCTTGACAGCAGCTAAAACACCTGCTTGGGCATCATCATTTGTTGCACGACGTGGTTGACGTTTCACATGTGGCTGAACACTTCCTGTTTCCTTAAATAATGTAACTATCCGGTGAACAATTCGGACACTTGGATGATGTCGTCCAGGATACCAAGCAGCATACATAGCACACGCGCGTTGGGCATTTTGATCACAATAGTCATACATCAACACGATATCGACCTTTTCCGCAATTGGTAAACAGTCCATTTTAACACGGGTAATGTATCACGAAGCAAATACCGTCCATACTGGCGGAATGTTACGTGATACCACGTACTTATACGTTTGTGATTATTACAGCGCCATCTATCACAAAGCGAAAAAAAGTGGTCCAATTAAAACATTCATGTTTCTTTACGTACTACACGAATATGTAATAAAAAATAGGGGTACCTATTTAAAAAAAACGCAGTTGATATCCGTTTGACCTATGGCAGCGCCATCTAGCGGGCCAACCATGGCGCCATCTGGTTTCCCCCTTCAAACTAGACGAGTTTCGTTCGTTGTAGATTTTTCGTTTGGTGCTTATTTCGTGAGATATTTGGCCCGGACACTATCAATGGACCACCCTGTATATTGCGGAGTATTGGATGGATATCTTCCGTTTGTATGTTTAATGAAAATCTTAAGAATGACGGAGCCGAGAGAACCCGAAAGCACTGTTAGTAGCACGCAGCTCGCGACCTTAGGCAAGGTTGCCACCGGCTGCGGAAGCCAAATGACTGCCAACGATTCCATTCCGTGACGGGAAGACCGGCCATATAATTTGAGTTGCGCCGGTTTCATCCAGCACTCCGTCGTTTCCGACTTGGAAATGGTGCCGTTCCCCTCCCCCGTGCTGATAATAACTTCGGACCAATTTGGAGCCAAAACTAAAAGCAGTAATTACCGAGTGCACAGTAGGTGGCGGGCTGTTTGAGTGTATGTAATCAGGCTCAAAAGCTTGCTGCCCAGCTGCTCATTATGACACGGCATCCTCCATCTGCTGCACTCCACAATGTCCCACAGAGATTAAAATGCGAATTTCCATCAACGTGTGCCAAGCCGAGTGTGAAATGGTAACCGCAGAAGCTAAGCACGCTGTGGGCACGATTTGTTTTGGGGTTAAGGGCGTCGACTTTGTAATTGCTGAAATTGTATTCCCCGCTCGGGCTGAGACAGATGCGGCAGTTGTACATTAGGCCTTGTTTTGTACCATTTCACGGCTGCCTCATTACGCATCACGGCATAAAAATGTAACGTTCGCGCAGGACACTGCAAAAAACAATGAAGCAATTTTCGAGGTTTACTTCAATCTCGGCTCTGCAAAGTTCTAGTACGTTGTTATTTCGTAAAATTTTGAATTATAATAAACAGTCCACGTACACAGCAGCTGCGTACAGTTTGTGATGAATGGTACCGATTCACCAGCCTAAATTTCGTCTGTTGTGCCTAAAATACCCACTCAACTATATGGTAACTTACATAAGAGAAAATGTCAGATTATTGTTTGTGGAAGAGGTAGTCAAAAAACAGCCATCCAAAAAAGTGTCTCGGGATATTGTCACAACTTAATGTAACCAGCATAGAGATTATTAGCAAAATATCCGAAAGGAACCCCAACATACAAAACATTGTTCTTCTGAAGGGAAGCCTGCAGATCGGATCATTTGGTTATAACTATGTCAAAAGGGACCTGCTTCCTTATCCTTAGACTTCTCGATCATGTTTAAGTTACAGCTTGTAAATTTTTACCGGAAAGTGAAATAAACTCATACTCATAGAAGTAAACGATCTAAATCAGAAGAAACTTATACATTACCGGCAAGCCACGTCATGTTAAAAATATGAAATAAAATATTTTGGAATACTACTCTTCGTTTGTGTTTATGCACACACTCTATTGCATGATACACGTTTCTGGATCGTTTAAAAAATTGGTTGGTTACTGAGAAGTTGAGTATTTAATTCTTACGCTGCAACGAGATTTTTAGGCATTACATCAGTAACACAATGAGGTAGCTCAAGGAAAGGGAACAAATGAAGGGTTCCTCCTGTCGTCAACGGTGAAGTCACTAGAGAGGGATGACATCTCGGTCAGAAAAAAATAGGCACAGAAAGCGGACATGCACTTTTCAAAGAATCACTAACCAATTTACGAAAACCATGGATGGATATGAATCCTACTCCCACGGTATCCGAGTCCAGATTATCGATCACTCCACCATCTCACTCAATTTTCGTATAGAGAAGATAACGGGGTAGGCTAGCACAATTAGCGTCTCTCCTACTTGCCCTAATGTGGCATTATTGCCTGTAATATCTCCGAGGAGGAGGTTCACTCGTGGCTTCCGCTCTACACAAACGTTGGCACTTTTGCGCCGCCATGTGAGAGAGTTGAGTAGTAAGGATGACGGCAAGGGTGTCCATACGATAGTTTGTAGAAAGGAGGGGGGGGGGGCTAGACATGGGAGTATGGTGTATTTTTAATATTTAAGTGCTACTTAGAATATATTTTTTATCCCTCAGTTACAGAATTTTATGGCAAGTAAAAGTCTATACAGTTTCAAAACTAGTTGTGTAAAATGCTGACGGTTCAGACATACTTCATCGGTCGTGCATCATTTTGTACCTTGAAACAGAAAAAGGTATTTTACGTATTTGTAAATTAACTGAATTTAGTTAACGTCTTAACAGTTCACCTGTCTTGAAAATGGAATTTTGTGTTAGTTTCAAGTGACTTTAATTTCAAAACGTATTTATCTTGTGACCTGTTTTGGGCAATACTTTTATTTACTAATTATTGGTGTGCAGTAGAGTAAAAATGTAACAGACAGACTACTTAATACAGTATTGTCGAGACTACTTCGATTGCGACATTTTTAAATCTGAACGGACTATTTGTTCCTAGGTGCGTGACCATGTTTCCACATTTGGAAAACATTAATTTTCCGGAGAAATTTTTGTACATTCAGAAAACGATGGCAGCACGTAAAAAGTGAATGCCCTCAATTAAAAACGGAATAAGAAAATATATTAAACTCCTATTACAGGGATGGCTTAGGCGAGCGTCTCAAAAGTGTTCTAAGGTACAATACTCTTCCCTACCTATCTGTTCAAAATGTTCAAATGTGTGTGAAATCTTATGGGACTTAACTGCTAAGGTCATCAGTCCCTAAGCTTACGCTCTACTTAACCTAAATTATCCTAAGGACAAACACACACACCCATGCCTGAGGGAGGAATCGAACCTCCGCCGGGAATAGCGGCACAGTCTGTGACTGCTGCGCCTTAGACAGTTCGACTAATCCCGCGCAGCCTTACCTATCTCTCTCTCTCCCTCTCTCTCTCTCTCTCTCTGTGTGTGTGTGTGTGTGTGTGTGTGTGTGTGTCTGTATGACTACAATTTCTTCTGCTTGGGAAGATGAGCACGTAATAGCTGTACTCTGATATAGGAGGTTGATACAGGCGAATATGTACGTTTTGTGAAATAGTAACGTAGTGTCTCTGTTCTTGTCTCAACATAGGGCGTGAAGTGTACGTATGTGCACAGAGACTTTTGTTAGATAAATTTTTCGTTTGTGTATGTATGAGTAAAGAAAATTACCTGAATGTAAGGCTAAAATTGGTAGGTGCACATAGAATATCAATGAAGGAGCTGGCGCCCTTGATTCATGAGACACTGGGGAGAATTTTTGCATTGATATTAGGACACTGTTACAAAGTAATGGAATCAGGAACTTAACACTACTCTAGCTTCCGTTATCAACCACTGATATGCAGACATGTTGTCTACCCAAACGAATTTTTGGCAAACTAGAAAGCCGCGCGGATTAACTAAATTCAGTTAATTTACAAATACGTAAAATACCTTTTTTTCCGTTTCAAGGTACAAAATGATGCACGACCGATGAAGTATGGCTGAACCGTCAGCATTTCATACAACTAGTTTTGGAACTGTATAGACTTTTACTTGCCATAAAATTCTGTAACTGAGGGATAAAAAATATATTCTAAGTAGCTTTAATATACTGTATTATACAGCACTTAAATATTAGAACTCGAAGTATTAATTAACAAACGCTGCACAAATCACAACCTCATGATTAGCAATAACAAAAACTGTATAAAATATCGGAAACTGCTTATGGCGATCTTTAGTGTGCGTTCCTTTGCGTGTGTCAGTAGACTGAAATAGCGATAAAAAATCATTACGTGTTTCTAGGTACACTATCTTCCAGGTACAACACTCTCTCCCAGTAGACCTCAGATATTTCTCCCGTTGTCCAATCTGGGAGTAGGATCCTGGTTGTTCAACAGTGCTGAAAACTATCTCCTCAATTTTTAACAAATACAAAAGTTAATTCCATTTCCATCGTCCAGGCCTCAAAATCAAACAGCTGGTTGCTTCTGATGTCTGCTACATCGGGACGCTGCTAGAGGGACCGGCCCTTAGACCGTTTCAGGCCTAATGCAGAAATGCACCTGCCGCCGCTCCAGTGTAGATCATCTTGGGCGGGCCTGCTCTCCGCACGAGCATGCAGAGACGAATCGATTACCACGTCTAGTCAGCATAATGGGCCGCAGCGATCGGAGTTATGTTAATAATTCTACCGCTTTTAATTGTTGTATCAACAACGTATTGTTGCGTTAATGCGGGCAATTTGGATGCGCGTGGCCCAAGTCACGCCCTGAGCGCCTACAGCATAATTACGGCGGCCGTCCCCAGCTGGAGGCTTCCATCAGCGCTGACGCTATCTGACATCTCGGCAGCTGCCGCCAAAGCGAGCTTAGCGCTCTTCGCCCGTCTTCACACTTACAAGTAATTAACGAGGACAGCTACATCTCCAACTGGACGTAAGTGGAAATCTTCTTACAGAACAACTGAAAAAGACGTAATTGTGTCGTTAAAAGCTGGATGTGTCGCCCCAGCGGATCGCAGCTACATTCGTCACTCGTCTCTGCGACCGTACCAAGGCCCCATAACCCCGTAAGTGGCTACTGAGAACAGCGCACAGTTTGAAAGGAGTCTCGGTGGCCACTGTGGTGGTAAACTTAGGTGCTATCGATTATAACACAGCTTCCTTTGAATTCTGTCACAAAAATAATGTCTCATTTAAGCACGTAACCACAAGATAGCAATTTCATTCATAAATCAGTGGCAAGCAGTCACTGTTCACCGATTTTTTGTTTTGTTTCTTTGACGTACTACGCGAAATTTTCCACAACAGTTCATTCACAACTAAACGCAGCTTACTACGATAGCACGAGAGTGTATTTGTTATTTAGTCCTTCAAATTTTTTAAGTGAAATGTATTTAGGATCAAATGATTTTCCGATATCTGGTACACTATTTTATTACCGTTTCGCACCATGTGCAGTATGCAGGTGAATTCTATGACATGACAATTTGGTGTCCTCACGAACATCTGAGCTACTGTATTTCACAGCACTACAGAATGAAACGTTTTGAGTCTTATGTCCGCCAGTACAATCAAAAAGTCAGTTCAGTATCCCTTCTGAAAATGAAAGTGCTATCACTGAAGTATTATTCGTGTCACTAAATGCTGCACAGATTTGCACCATTGTTCTTCATGTTCACTGTAATGTGTAGACAACACAGTTACATACTGTATGTATGCACTAGTATGGTCCGATCTGACTCCTTAAAGGCCACAATACATTTCAACTTACCAGACTTTCACCAGTATGATGACGTGCAGCCGCAAGTTCAAAATATCTCGCGCCTGCAGCGCTTTCGAGAAGTCTACTAACTTTTACGAAGTCTACAGATTTAGGATTTCCGAGATCTCCAAAACACGATGAACGTATATGTGAGGAGAAAGAACACGCTCGATTTCCTCTCTCATTTTATCCCAGACCGAGTAGTGCTCCATCTCAAATGCTACGATAATTCATGGATGAATAAATCCTAATCTTCCTCGTTATTCTCAAAGACTCATTTCTGTACCCAGTCACCAATAGTTGTAGTTTAAGCTGTTCTAGGGCTTACTTTTACATATCTTCTCTATCACTTATCTAAATAAATTGAGGTCGCTTACTCCTGTCGGACTGTACATAAAGGCTAATGTCAGAAACTTTTGTAGGGATTTTGATCTGGTTTTAAATAATAGATATACTGATTCACACGGAAGATTTTTGTATATAATTAACATTATAAATATTTCGTACATATTGCCTGAATTATGATGAATTCAAGTTAAGACGTGAAAACGATGCCATTGCCACCTAGCGAACAGACACCATTGTATTGTCTTGTATTGAACTGGGGACATAGAAACGACGGAGAGGCTTCGTCCCCGCCGTAGCCTTCAGTGGTACACAACCCCACAACAGGCTGCACCAGTCCACTCACCCCACAACCACCCCACACCGAACCCAGGGTTATTGTGCGGTTCGGCCCCCAGTGGACCCACCCGCTCCCCGCTCACTACTTTAATGTTTTAAGCACCTTCTTGCTTCTCACTGTTGAAGAGCAATTCAGGGATGGCGATTGCATCTTTCAACACGATCTGTTCATAATGCACGGCCTGTGGCAGAGTGGTTACACTAACAATAATTGCATGTGCTGCAATATATAAGAAAATTTCCGTAAAAAATTTACTCGGGCAAAACATAATCTCTTTACAACAGAGATCCATAATAAGCCAAGAATAATGGAGCGTACTATTCAACACCTAATTGATTACATAACATTTTGATGATTTCGGTATTATTGTCTTTGAAATACTAATTTGCAATATTATTCCAGATTCTACCACTATTGGTATAAAAATTGATTCGTTACCACGTGGTCGTAAAAATGAAAGAATTAGTACTACAGTTGTCAACAATTTACTATTTAGAAAGCTCATATTTCTTCTACTTGTCGTTTTTCCTTTTTTTACAAATGTCAGCCATTTTTCGGACAAGTCTACTCTCTGTACATTATGAAAGTAATTTCAGTTCAGGAAAGTTACATAATTAAATGAAAGCAGCATTCCACGTCACAGAGCTGTTCTGAAGCCTTTTCAAAACAACATCTGTCGCTCAGTATTTAATGAAACTTCGGGATTTTTAATTCGGTGATCAGTTTTAAGAAGATAACAATCAATTGCTGCGTTTCGACAAAACTAATTTTTCATAAGATCATTGTCACAAATATTCCATGGTAGGAGTAAAACGGCTCCTGTACAGAAAGGAAAACTTTATGAACTGAATTAGATTATATGGACATCTTAAATTTCTATGCACTGGTGGATTTTTGTTTTATGGGCTTCAAGTTGTGGTTCAAGGACGTTAATACCGGCCAGCGAGAGCCTGCGTTGTATGGTTAAGTATCTGTTTCTGTTTTACTGGAAAAAATCTGAAGACAATACAGTAAGAAAAAAAGTAGTATTAATAGACTTTAAAATGTGGTGCAACGCCCCAAGGTTTCCAGCGTTAGTTTGTTTCACGTACCTTTAAAAACAAAATACTTTATATATAAAATATTACGTTTCGTGAACTTAGAGATACCAGAAATAACTTAATTTGAGAGCCCGTTTAAGCGGTTACGAACGTGATCTACTAAGCACGGACACGCAGGATATGCTCATGATGAGAAGAAAATTTTAAAAACGGAATGCACTCTACAGAGTAACACATTTACAAAAGAAGTGCAAATTTTTTGGTGCGTGGGTTCAATTAGGAAACTGTAGTGTGTACAAATCCCAGTGGCCTGAAGGGCCGAAACAACTTGTCAAAGCCGAATCCCTTATATCACTGACTGTTCGCCATCCGATTAACATGGATTCGCGTGTAGTGTCTCGCGTAAGAGTCATGTGTTGAACTAAACAGTTGCGGTTTTCCAGCTTTTGCTCTCATCGGGACGCCAAGCCGTAGGCTCTGTACGGAGACAATTAATTAGTCAATCATTCCACGTGTGCGTAGAGCGTGGACTGGATAAGACACTGCATATCAATGAGCGACCGGTTCATTGCTCCACGCGCTGGGGCCACATTACACAACACTACCGCGCCGACGTACGTGGCACCGTATACCGGTCACTTATCTTCGCTGCTCACCTCAAATCATTACTGCCTCATTGAAGATATCATTTTGTGGTTTTTACCTCGATGAACAGTAACGAAGTCTTCATCAAAGGACGTTGAGATTACTACCATTGCTTTATTAACTGCTGGGACACCGATGTGAACTTCCTTTTTGTGGGTAGTAGCAATAGTTGAAGGTAGTCATTTTCCTGCATAAGGTGTTCCATTATTTTGGAATAAAGAGTTTATTTCATTAGTTTGAAATCAGCTAATTTTACCCCCTTGAGCATTATCAAGCTAAATTACAACAAAAATTCGTTATGTGTATAGCATTATATATTCCGCACATCTGTGATGGTGTCCTTAATAGCTGTTACGGACAACAATCCCAAACACGTTTTCCGTATGAATTATGGAAAAAGCGCAACCGTTATGTGAGTTTTACCATTCTGCCTGTATGGATAAGACATTAAAATATGTTAGTGTAACTATTAAAGTGAAACTCATGGCGTGCCGAGCGTCTTAAAAACAAGTGCGACACATGTCAGCACGCACACAAATAAGAATAGTAGCGCTAATGAATCCTGACACTGCTTAACGTCTCTCAGCGACAGTAATTTCACGGGAAGGACTCCTTCAGCTCCTGATGACACAGGACAAAATTACTAATATTTTTTGTGAACTAGAATAAGTTGAATACTATTTCACGCAATAATTTTCGAAACACACAAGGAAAAGCTGTGAATATTTGTCTAACGACACCATTTCTTTTGTAAAATATTGGAGGGAATCCTCGTCCCTGTAACGGGGGTGGTTAATGCAGTCCTGGGAAATCTGTTGGAGCCGGGGGGGAGGGGGGATGGGATGTGATGGGTATGAACCCTAGTCGCGGACGAAAGTTTCACTGTCAGTACGAGACGGTTCCTTAAAGTTTTGGTCGCCAGACTTTCTGTTAATGTCTCCAAATAATTTCCAAGCTTTTCCGCAATGACACATGGTTGCTCACTGTCGATGTGATCCAGGCGTTAAGCTAGTTGTGCTACTCGAAAGGAATCGGTTTTGTACCACTACAGGCATCAACCCTTCATCTCCTCTTTTATCGTCATAGATAACACAAATATAACACTCTATTCTCTATGCACACCCAGCAAAGGCCCTTACACCAAACAGTTATACTTACAACACAAAACTCACGCTCCTCAGAGGAAAGACGGTATTAGCGCGACAATAAAGTTAGCTTTTCAGACTTAATCGTATGAAGCGCTCGGTGAGATGTCAGCCAACATTGCCATACTGTTTCTACACTATTTACAAGTTTTTGTGCTAACATTTGTGGCGTTTGCTCGACGTTGTCTGTCGTGAATAATGCTGATAGCTAAAAATCAACATCATCCTTCCCACCCCGAGACTGTTTGAAAAAGACATAAACCCAGTTTCAAATCACGGCTACTATCCTGTACACTTGTACCAGTATGACGTACACCTCCATACCCATTTTGCATGACTTTTAACAAACGTTAATTGATATGCACTGAGGTACGAGGTTACTCTGTCACTATACTCGATGTTCTGGTAAACAAAACTGTTTCAGCTCAGTATACAACACTATGAGACGCTTTTCGACATGCCTCTTTATGTGCACGTGGCCGTTTTTAACTTACGTTGGTGTGTACGTATCTATCCATTATTCGGAGATTCTAAACGAACGCTGTATACTGGGTGAAGTGGCTAACTTTCTCATCTCAAATCACCTTTGAGTCGTTAAAAATATTTTACAATCTCTTTTCACCTCGGTGAATAGTGACCTCGGGCTCATTAAACAAAGACTAGTTTATTTCGTAACCTTGTTAATCACCGAGATAAGTGCATCAAAATTATGCACCGAGATAAGTGCATCAACTTCTTTTTGAGCGAGGATAGCAGATTTGTATGAGACAAATTCAAAGATATAATTCTTTTTTGTAGGTCTGACTGAAAGTTCTGGAGTAAAATACATAAAATATGTATTGATTGTAGCTTCGACAACTTGAATGACGCGCCGCCCGGGAATTTACATCACTCTCTTCCGAGAGTGCTGTAATTGTCGCATGCCTCGGAGGGGTTAGTTTCCCTGGCGACCGGCGTAAACAACCGTAGAGCAAAAATCTGAACAGCCAAAAATAAATCATGCTAGTTCTCGTATTCGATGTACTCTGTTATCAACTCCTCACTGAGTTTTAAAGAGGTCATGTAATAGCGGCTACGAGAAGCTATATATTCCTTCTGCGATAAGGCAGAAAGACTTGGCAGGAAAGAAGTCACTGTACATGTCGGCTGGCAGTGATGGCCACGGAAATGTACGGTGGCAAGAAGACTGGGCTCCGGACGGCCATGTGAGACGACCGAGAGGGAAGACCATCGTATTTGGCGTATAACTCTGGCGCATCGTCCTGCATCTGCAGCAGCAATTTGAGCAGCAGCTTACACCACAGTGACGCAAAGACCTGTTGCAAATCGGTTATTTCAACGACAGCACCGATGCAGAAGCCCTGCCATTTGTGACTTCAGTGGTAACAAACGAGAGCTCATTGGAGAGCAGGGTGTAGGTGTGTTGTGTTTTCTGATGAAAGCTGGTTCGGCCTCTGTGCAACTTAATGGCCATGTGTTTGTTAGACGGAGACCAGACGAGGACCTGCAACAGGATAACAGTCGCCCCTATACCGCTGCTGTACCCCAACATGATCTATCGAGTGTCGAGTTGTTGCCTTAGCCTGCTCGATCACCAGATCTGTCTCCAATCGAGAACATTTGGCGCACGATCGGACGACAAATCCAGTGTCTTCCAAAATCAGGATTAACTGTCCCTGTATTAACTGACCAAGTGGAACGGCGTGGAACACTACATCACAAACTGATATCCGGCACCCGTACAACACAATGCATGCACGTTTGCACGCTTGCGTTCAACATTCTGGCGGCTACATTAGTTATTAAATGCGCCAGCAGTTAACATATGCAATGGCTTATTCCGCGCTTACATTAACCTGTGATCTCCCAATGTTAATCATTTAAATATGTTACCTAGACAAATGCATTCCCAGAATTTCATCATTCTACATTAATTATTTTTCGGTGTCGCGATCTTTTACCATTAGTGTAAATTAATTCTGTATATAATAAACTGTACTGTGCTTTTCATTTACAGTATCGTAATTGTCTGAGCCTAAGTTCAAAATGTTCGAATGTGTGTGAATTCCTAAGGGACCAAACTGCTGAGGTCATCGGTCCCTAGATTTACACACCACTTAAACTAACTTACGCTAAGAACAACACACACACCCATGCCCGAGGGAGGACTCGAACCTCCGGCGCGAGGGGCCGCACATTCCGTGACATGGAGCCTCTAACTGCGCGGCTGAGCCTAGGTAATCAATAAAGTTACGGAAAGGTATGAGTTTCTCTTTCGTGAGCCTTTGATCTCTACTCGTCGTGTTAAAAATAAGATTGCAAATATCGTTAACGAATCAAAGGTTATTAGAAGTGAGAAATATAGGTACCTCATTCTGTATATAGCGTAAACGAATGGTGCTATCACACCGGAAGTTGTAGTGTACTGTAGAAAGCAATGTGGTAGTGCATTTGCTAAGACACTCGTCTCAGTTTCGGGAGGATGGATGTTCGTGCTCTGTCCGGTCATTCTCTTCAGGTTTTCCGTGGTTTTCCGATATCACTTCTAGCAAACGTAAGGATGTTTCCATCAACAAGGTCAAGGCCTATCAGCTGTCCTCTCCCCATTAAACAAGTGTGAGTGTTCATATGTCCGTATATAGATGAGTTGCGATGGCCGGCCGGGTTGGCCGAGCGGTTCTAGGAGCTACATTCTGGAACCGCGCTACCGCTACGGTCGCAGGTTCGAATCCTGCCTCGGGCATGGATGTTTGCGATGTCCTTAGGTTAGTTAGGTTTAAGTAATTGTAAGTTCTAGGGGACTGATGACCACAGCAGTTAAGTCCCATTGTGCTCAGAGCCATCTGAACCATTTTTTTTTTTTTTTTGAGTTGCGATTGTCCTTGTATTTAGCTGACAAACATTGTTTGTAAAGTAATCCTTAGACGTACAGAATAGAGAGACTAATACTAGTATTTCTCTATAGTGAGCCCGACACTTATTCTCTTCTGATAATGTCTCCCTAGTGAGAACGACATACTACCTGTGGTATAGGAGGTTATCCGTCTAGTATTATGCCTGGTCTAATAATCTACAAGCATGTGTTTTAACGTAAATACCAAATACCGACAAGACAGAAGTGGCGCAGTGTGTATGTGTGTGTGTGTGTGTGTGTGTGAGCGCGCGCGCGCTGTGTCTGACAGGCTGGCTGTGGAATCCCGCGAAACGCGTTCATGCAGCCCGCCACCCACCTCGCGGAACAAATAATTACACCTCTGCCGAGTACTGCTCCACCGGCCGGCTTGTTACACAGACCTGGCCCGCAGCGCCTAGCTGCGCACACAGGAGGCACGTCCTGCCCCTACAATCGCGACTTGCTCGCTTTATTACAACCGTCCGCGCCTTAGAGACTGAAATGAAACCAGTCGTCGATGATTCGATGCACATATCGCATTCGTGTATCATCTTACTATTTATGCATTTGTGCAAGGTTTAACTTTATTAATTTTTAAAATAGACACAGGTGGATGTATAAGATAATAAAAGCACAAACACTCATGTAAGCATGGGTCCGCAAACGAGCCTTCTGCCAGATGCAGTGCTCAAGACACCTACGTGACCTGGTCCGTGCGAGTCTACGGATGTATCCCGCGGCATCCTTTCTCATTCTTCGTGAGAGCTCATGAGAATTCTAGAAGCGTCTGCTGTGGACAGGAAGGCCACGAACATGTCTGTCAAACATGACCCACATATGAACGATGCGGTTCAGGTCGGGACTCACCGCCGGCCATTCTACAGTAGTACAGATGTTCACGCTTCGCAAGACACTTCTACCCCTGCTGACGACCTCCACATAGGCCCTGGGATTAGAAGGAATTCAGGGCCACCACCGTTTGTAGCAGCCGTGGCATGGTCCAACATGACCTGTTCGGTGTACAGCCTGGCGGAAAGCCGACATGGCCAACGACAAGACCAGCATGACTCTCAATACTGCAGCCTCCCCACACCATCACAAAACTTTCAAAACCACTCGATTTACTGAATGACAATTGGCAAGTACCACTCACCATGGATCTCTGTACACGAACACCACCCTCATCTTTCTTCAGAGGATATCTGGACTCGTCTGTGAATAATGCGTTTCGCCAGCGACGAGGTTGCCGGTTGACATGGGAGTGGCAGACCTAAAGGTGGGTTGCAAGATGTAGTGTCAAGCAGGGTACCCAAACAGGACGCCTGGATCGTAAGGTCGCCGGCCGCGGTGGTCTAGCGGTTCTGGCGCTGCAGTCCGGAACCGCGGGACTGCTACGGTCGCAGGTTCGAATCCTGACTCGGGCATGGGTGTGTGTGATGTCCTTAGGTTAGTTAGGTTTAAGTAGTTCTAAGTTCTAGGGGACTTATGACCTAAGATGTTGAGTCCCATAGTACTCAGAGCCATTTTTTTTTATCGTAAGTTCCTTTTCATAACCTGTTCATTACATGCTGCTCGGACACAACAACTCCAAGTGGCCCTTCTGAGATCGTCTTGAAACAGTCTGGCGGTATCAGTACGACGCCGCAATACAGAGATGGTCAGATATCGGTCTTCATGTGGAGCTGTAATGCGTCGACGACCTTGTCCAACTCATCTTCACTATGACCAGTTTTCCAGAAGTGTATCCACAACCTATGGATGTCACATAGAGTGGCGTTGGCACCTGTAGCAACACGACCGAACGTCCTTCGTTTCTGGATCATCAGGCCGCCCTTGCAACTTGCACTGCATTGAGATGTCGTACTGCAAGTGGTTGGTTGAATACAACGTCCATAAATGACAACTGCCATCTGTGTAACTGAATAAAAAACATTCGGACACCAGTACTCACTTTCTTCCGACACTGTAAGGCATTACATAGCCAATAGATAGTGGATGGTTTTAATTGCTGCCTACGTTAAAAGCGAAGATCTCAAGATATGCAGTAAAACCACAGGTACTGCCTGTATCAAAATACTCACATCAAAAAAAAGTTTTGCATCACCCCAGTTACCAGAACTCCTGAAGATAGACGTTGACTGTGGATACTGTATCACAGACACACTCACTTTGACTGTTGAGAGATGTCACTAAACCCGCCCAAAGATGTAAACAACCATGCATGAGCAGCGCCTATTAGACGGAAGGGGTCCGACAGCCAATCAGTTCCAGTCATTCCAACAGGAAAGAGGTACACGGCTCGTGTTGTCTGTAGTTCAATCGTGCCTAGACGGTCAATACCGCGGTTCGATCACGTCTGCATTGTTAATTTGTGCCAGGGAGGGCTCTCAACAATGGAAGTGACCAGGCGTCTCGGAGTGTTGTTCGGACATGGAGGAGATACAGAGAGCAGGAACTGTCGATGAGATGCCTCGCTCAGGCCACCCAAGGGCTACTACTGCAGTGGATGACTGCTACTTACATATCATGGCTTGGAGAAACCCTGACAGCAACGCCACCATGTGGAATAATACTTTTCGTGCAGCCACAGGACGTCGTGTTACGACTCGAACTGTGCGCAATAGGCTGCATGATGCGCAACTTCACTCCCGACGCCCATGGCGAGGTCCATCTCTGCAACCACGACACCATGCAGTGCGGTACAGACGGGCCCAACAACATGCCGAATGGACCGATAAGAACTGGCATCACGTTCTCTTCACCGATGAGTGTCAACCAGACAATCGTCGGAGACGTGTTTGGAGGCAACCCCGTCAGGCTGAACGCCTTAGACACACTGTCCAGGGAGTCCAGCAAGGTGGAGTTTCCCTGCTGCTTTGGGGTGGCATTATGTGGGGCCAATGTACACCACTGGTGGTCATGGAAGGCGCCGTAATGGCTGTACGATACGTGAACGCCTTCCTATGACCGATGGTGCAACCATACTGGCAGCATATTAGCGAGGCATTCGTTTTCATGTACGACAATTTGCGCACCCATTGTGCACATCTTGTGAATGTCTTCCTTCAGGATAACGACATCGCTCAACTAGAGTGACTAGCATGTTCTCCAAACATGAACCCTGTCGAACATGCCTGGGATACATTGAAAAGGGCTGTTTATGGAGGACGTGACCCATCAACCACTGTGAGGGATCTATGCCAAATCGCCATTAAGGAGTGGGACAATCTGGACCAACAGTGCCTTGATGAACTTGTAGATAGTATGCCACGAAGAATACAGGCATGCATCAATGCAAGAGGACGTGCTACTGGGTATTAGTGGTACCGGTGTGTCCAGAAATCTGGACCACCACCTCTGAAGGTCTCACTGTATGGTGGTACAACATACAATGTGTGGTTTTCATGAGCAATAAAAAGGACGGAAATGATGTTTATGTTGATCTCTATTCCAATTTTCTGTACAGGTTTCGGAAGTCTCGGAACCGAGGTGATGCAAATCTTTTGTTGATGTGTGTAGATTCAGCGTACCGGACGTTGATACACGTGTTTCCCTATTTCTTTTGAACAGCGTATTGGCGGGTCTGTGGTTAAATCCAGAGGGTCGTTAGCTGTCGTCCTACATCAGCAACAAAATGTGTGCCAACGCCCCACCATGTATGTTCTATATTCCCCAACGTTTCTCAGTGGGCATTGGTGAAAACTAAGACGCATTAGATGAAGATGTCTTAGAAAAGTTTACATTTAAAATAGACAAAACGTTATACTAAAGTCAGTGGTGGTTTATAGCCATCCATTGCAAACGTTCTCGCAAATGGCTTCCTTGCGGACCCATGGTAACTGGAAAATTTTTGCTTGTGTTACTGTAATTGTTGCTCGAGGCTTTCCCAATGAACTAATTGTAGGAACGGTTCTCAGGAGGAGTGTCTGATGTATTCGTGAAAGTCCCGCAATTTCATCTTCAGGTGCGGCGAATACAATTGTGATCTGCTGCTGCTGCTGAGATGACTTGCTGGGAAACTGCTACCTGTAGTGTGACGAAAGTTTAATTTGTAGGTTGTTCCTCCAGTGGCCGGGTAGGAGTGTGGTATATTTACAGATGACCGTCAATGCTGTTCTTATCTAACTGCTGAGCTGTGACTGAAGCCTCCTGTTTAAAACTTGCTGGCGAAAAGGCGCCAAATTCGTCGGCCAATAACGAGGATTTCCTGATCGGCAGCGGGAAAGACAGCTACGCCATCCATTGGACGGTGAACCAAGAGCTTCGGCGCACTTGCAATGGCCGTCGTTCATAGTGTGCGCTGCCTTCGGCCGCCCCAGCACCATGTCGCGAGAGCCGCATGCTAGTATACGCGTCCACATTGGCGAGTGGCCATCGTCGCCGTTGTCATCCGAATGTACACCCTAGGAAGAAAATAAGGCGCATCACCAAGGAATTATGCGAATGGGATCGAAATCGAAAGATTTGATGTACATGCACAGACGTACAAATGATTAGAATTTTAGAAAAAACTGAATGATTCATTCAAGAGAAAGTGCTTCACAAATTGAGCAACTCAATAACCCGTTGGTACACCTCTGGTCCTTACGCAAGTAGTTATTCGCCTTGGCATTGACTGAGAGAGTTCTTGGATCTCTTCTTGAGGAACAAATTCTGCCCAACTGGCGCGTTAGAAAGTGAAAATCCCGAGATGAGTGGAGTGATCTGGCCATAATGCTCAAAAAGTACACGATCGGAGAGTGATCCGGCGAACGTGCTGGCCAAGGTAGGATTTGGCAAGCACGAAGACAAACAGCAGAAACTCTCGCTGTAGGCGAGTGGTGGTTATCTTGCTGAAATATAAGCTCAGGATGGCTTGCCATGAAGGGCAACGACGGGGCGTAGAATATCGTTGACGTACCGCTGAGTTGTAAGGGGTCCTGTTATGAAGAGAAATGGCACCCCAGACCATCCCTCCTGGTTTCCAGGCCGTATGGCGGGCTGCAGTCAGATTGGTATCGCACCGATATACTGGGCGCCTTGACTGCAATAGAATTGTCTTCAGTAATTAGTCCCGATGGCCAGCGAAGACGTGTCTCGAGGTGCTCCGGGCAGTGATGGAATACCAACCTTTGCTTGTCATCCACCGCACTCTTGCAGCACAGCGGCACATCGACAATATTTTACGCCACGTTTTATTGCCTTTCGTGGGAAACCACGCTAGGTTTATATTTTAGCAAGATAATGTACGACCACACACGGTTAGAGCTTCTATTGCTTGTATTCGTGCTTGCCAAACCTTACCTTGGCCAGCAAGATCGCCGGATCTCTCCCCAATTGAGAACGTTTGGAGCATTATGGGCAGGATCCATAACCATCTTTGGATTTTGACGACG